>NC_089844.1:75690738-76034488 GCF_035609145.1 Eleutherodactylus coqui
TCCCTTCCCCACCATACTAATTTGCATGGAGGTGTCCTATATCAACGATATGTTGGCAAACAAACAATAAACAGCGATTGTTATGTGTAAAATCTACAAATGATTGTTGTTCATACGCTTCAATGACTTTTTTTTTCTCTTAAGATACAGTAACTTAACACTGAGCCACTATGTCTCCACCGGAAGCCATAATACAGCTGTCTGAAAATTTAGTAAAGCCCCCAGCTTCTGATTTGCTGGGGGCCTATCACTGGTAAGGCTGGGAGCGGCGGCCTCACCTCTGATGTTACGGCGCTCAGGACTGTGGAGCAGCCTATCACGCGCTCTCCCCAGCTTCAGCGGACGCACCCGCTGACGGCAACTCTGCTCCCCTGCCTCCACTGGATTCAGCAGCTGTCTCTGGTGCTGCTGCCGAGAGGACCATGGGAAGCGAAGTAGCTGTCCGTGGCCGAATCCACCCTACCCCCCTTCCCTGCACTCCAGCGGCACCAATGTCGACAGGTGCACTCCTTTCGCCAATGAAGCGCCGCTAGTGAAAATGCGAGGCCGGCATGGGACAGCAGCAGGGTTGGGAGCTCTGACACGCAGCAGGACACCAGCCTCCGAACACTGACAGCGTCAGCGGGGACAGGGCCCTGCCAGTGTAATCTGCAGTCGGCCCCACTCCATCATGCTTTCCCAAGCTCTGTGGTCCCGGCTGTCGGCGAGTATCGCCCTCGCCTTCCCCACTCTTCCATAGTGTGCCATGCAGCCAATCGGCAGCTAGGGGCATGACAGGGGCATTCTTTCCTGCTAAGGCCTGTCAGACCCCTAACTTCCAGTGGCGTCAAGGAACAATAGTGACAGGAAAAAAATCAATAACTACTGTAGGAAGGCTGTACCAAAAATGGCCTTTAGGGAGCTTGAGAGCAGGCTTTTTGGGAAAGTGTCCAGCAGTAAAAGAGCGTTGTCTGGTAATTATTCTGGAGACCCTTTTTTGGGTGTCCCTGGAGGAGAGAAAACCTGCAGACTTGCTGATCTCCGGGTCCATTCTGGTCCTATGGAGACCAAGCGTTGGTCTAGTATGGAACTCCTGATGCTACCTGGGAAAACCAGGAATCTGACAAGAGTGGACGGCCCTTAGCATAGCACCCTGATTGGGCATCAGGTGCAGGGCTTTACTTATGGTAAGGCATTAGTCCTATGTTAATTAGTGTCCAGAATGCTGGGGACTGTATGTAGTGCTGTACGGACCAGCCACAGTACAGATGAAGATTCAAGAATGCAGGTACGCACGGACGCTGCTACTCCCAGGGCTGTATTCCACATGAAAATCTGATGAAGTATATTGTTGCTCTCACTAAAGTTGTGTCTACGGTATGTACGCACACATGCTTAGGCTGGTAGCACACCACCATATTTTGGCTGTGTTTTGGCATCCAGAATACGGACATGTGTCCTGGCCTGACTCCCGGTCTCCTGACCTGAACTCTAAGCATCATAGGAATCTACAAGGGAAAAAAAAAGCAATCGGCCACAAACCTTAGGCTAATATCACAGGAAACATATACCTAACCATGTTTTTGAGTTGGAAAACCATGTGGAATACCAGAAAGACACCTACATAAGTGGTCCAAATCCATGTGTTACAGAATAACAGTCTTATGCCCATCTGTCTGATTTCAGGATACACAGAATTTTTTTTCTTGGTAGGAAGCATTATTCTGTTTGCCCGTTAAGCAAAGGCTCAAGGAAGTGAAGAACAATAAAATCAGGATCTGATGAAACCTTGAACAATAAATCAATCATATGGTCATGTGAAACTTGACTTGTCACTTTATTGAAACACCAGCGTACATGCATGTTTCAAGGCAACATAATTATAATAATAATCTTTATTTGTATAGCGCCAACATATTCCGCAGCGCTTACAAAGACAGGAAGGAATATAGAAAGACAAAAGTACAATTACAGAACCTCGGTAACATGTAATTAGTTGATGGAAACAATAGGGGTGAAGGTCCTGCTCCAATGAGCCTACATACTACAAATAATGGGGTGATACAGAAGGTAAAGGGGCTGGAGATGTGCACGATATAGCGAGGGGGAGAGTGAGGGGTGCTATGCACATAGACAATGGTCAGATATTTAGCCGTGTGACTGCAGAATTGGTATGACTGCAGGGGCAGTTGATGATGGCTAGCAGGGATTGCAGTCAATAGGTCAGGGAGCATGTTATCAGGTGGAGTACAGAGAGGTTTGTTTAGGGTATGTGGTATGCCTCCCTGATGAGGTGCGTTTTTAGAGCACGCCTGAAGTTTTGCAAGTCCTGGATTGCCCGGATAGCCTTTGGTAGTGTGTTCCAGAGGACTGGTGCTGCTCTGGAGAAGTCTTGGAGGTGGGAATGAGAAGTTCGAATTAGAAGGGCGCACAGTCTAGTTTCGTTAGTAGAGGGGAGAGCCTGGGCTGGGTGGTGGATTGAGATGAGGGAGGCAATGTAGGGTAGTGCTGCACTGTGGAGGGCTTTGTGGATGAAGGTAGCGAGTTTAAATTGAATTCTGTATTTGACGGGCAACCAGTGCAGTGACTGTCACAGGGCAAAGGCGTCCGAGTAGCGGCTGGACAGGAAGATGAGCCTGGCTGCCGCATTTAGGATAGATTTTAGAGGGTAAAGTCTGGAGCAGGGGAGGCCAATCAGCAACGAGTTGCAATAATCGAGGCGGGAGTGGATAAGGGGAAACAATAAGCGTTTTTAGCGTGTCCACGGGGCTGTGTAGATGGAGAAAAGGAGGGGGCAGAGGACCGAGCCCTGGGGAACCCCAGCAGCAAGGGGAAGAGGAGGGGAGGTAGAGCCAGCAAAGGAGATGCTGAATGAGCTGTCAGATAGGTAGGAGGAAAACCAGGACACAGCAGTGTTCTTTAGTCCAATGGAGCAAAGAATACTGAGGAGGAGTTTGTGGTCGACCATGTCGAAAGCTGCGGAGAGGTCGAAGCGGATCAGTAGGGAGTTTTCGCCCCTCGATTTTGCTGTCAGGAGGTCATTTGATACCCTTGTATGGGCAGTTTCTGTCGAGTGTAGGGGTCGGAAGCCAGACTGTAGGGCGTCTAGGAGAGAGTTCTCTGATGGATAGCTTACAAGGCGGGGGTAAACCAGGCGTTCCAATAGTTTGGAGATGAAGGGGAAATTAGAGATGGGTCGGTAGTTAGCAGCATCAGGCGTATCGAGTCGGCTTCTTTAGCAGTGGGGATGTAATGGCGTGTTTTGAAAGCAAAGGGAAATATACCAGAGGTCAGAGAGAGGTTGAATATAGTGGTGAGATCGGAGATGACCACTGGGGAGAGGGATCGGAGGGGGTGTGAGGGGAGAGGGTCGCTAGCACAGGTGGTGGGGCGAGCAGGAAAGCAATTTGGAGACTTCTTCCTCTGTTGTTGATCTGAGTGTGAGCAGGAGCTAGATGCAGTGCTGACAAGACTAGGGTCAGGGCTAGTCTGGGATTGGAAAGTTATTTCCTGATGGATGTCATCAATTTTCTTTTTGAAGTAGGCAGCCAGCTCTTCAGCACTAAGATCCGTCACATACCTCTTCATGAGCCAAAAGCTGGACTTGTCGACCGCAAAGAGCTTAGCAGTACATGAAGGTCAGTGCTAGGCCTGGCAAGTCTAGCTTTTAGAGGCATGTTGCCTTGAAACATGTTTCGCTGGTGTTTCAGTAAACTGATGACTTAGGCTTTACAGGACTGTGAAATTTGATATTCTAAAGGAAGGTTGCGCCAGATCCCGATTTTGTTGTTGCCCACTTTCTGGATATCTTATGCTGTTACTTGGTAGTTTGACATCCTCTGGGCTGGCAGCACCTTCAGCCAGAGCCGCCCAGAACCATCGGCTCTAGATTCACTTTTGGATATCCTGACACATTAGTCTTTTCATGGTGTGGCTCCACTATTTTATCCTTTTACAAGGAATAGACCGAGTCATACCATTGTAGCAATCGGTTGGATATAGTAATGCTCTGTCTTTAGGACAAGTTATATGAGAAAAAGCTGCGAAACAAAGTGGTGTGAAGGAACATGTAAATGACTTCTTTGTAGTATGTGAGATCAGCTACAAACCAAGGTCACTGGGACCAGGTCATTGGGGTTTTTGCTATCATATATCATATGTTTAAATACAGCTACACACTATAGAGTAGGAAGTATCCCTTACCGTATGTTCCCAGACTGCTATATTTACAAGCACTGATAATGAAAGAAGGATATTTTGTATAACTTGCAGAGACCAGACATGAAGACTCGGAGCTGAGCACTTTAAAATGTGTTTCGTGATTTCAGGAGGAGTTTTGTACATGTGTGCTTGCCACTGTGGCATAGACTTTTAAACCAGAATGCCAGCTGTAAAAGGACATAACGTACCAGTCGGAGAAGGCAAGACTTCTCTATACAGAGCTCCTTCAGGAGGGAGAGCCAAATTTAGGCCGGAATGTGTGGCCTTTAAGAGTACGGACATAAAGTGTCCTACACACAAGCTTCTGCGACCTTCCAAGCTGCCTGCTCCTCTATCATCAATATTTGTAGAGATTTTTTTTAAATTCTACCAAGAATAAAATGGATTATAAGTGAAACTCTTTGGAGTTTCACTTATAAACCATTTTATAGTGTAAATTAGAGCTCTCAAAAATGCAAAAAGGATCTATTTGCTTTTATGGGGGAAGGTGGAATATAATGAGGGTGTTTCTGTAAACAAAGGGGGACTGGTCCAACTTCATCTCAACCTTATTGGTACAATTTTGGCTCAAACTTAGTGTCTAATAAGCCTGCCTGTTCACGGACAATGATCCGCTTGTGATAAATCGCCCGCAGATCATGCTCTGTAAAGCATTCCATAGGATTACTATGGAAAGCGCCGGCGTCTACGAGTAAAGATTCTCTGCTCGCAGGATTTAAATCGCGGCATGCTGCGATTCTCTACGTTGAGCCTATCTACTAGATAGGCTCATCTTGGAGACCTGTCAGTGCTTCCCCCGCGGCGGCCGTGGACAGGAGGCATAATAAGGCTTTGTTCACATTGTATTTGTTGCTTACATTTTTCATCCACTTGTTTGCCCAAGATATATGGAACTCTATACTTGGATAGTTACATGTATGTGTGCCATTGACTCCCATTCTAAACGTATACTCTGCAGTATACATGTATTTTTTGGTTGTAAGTTCTGTTTGTGTTGAAAAAATGACGTTTTATTGAAAATAAAAAGATGTACAAATCCAAAAATGTGCCCAAAGAAAGCATCGGCATTTCGCAGAGATTAGTTGACTACCATTGATGCCAGCAGGAAGATTAATAATGGTCAGTTTATCATTGGGGCAGCTGCCTTAGCATCAGAATGGGGGTGCGTGACTTAATAGGATGGCCGCCTTTAAAAAGCTTTTAAATGTCAATTATTTAATATCTTTTTCACTGGCTTTTTCCGCTTATTTTAGTTTTATTGGGGTAAAAAGTTAAAGTGATTCGTGTTTTTTTTTTTTTTAATTAGTATATATACGCTAAAATAAAGTTTGGGAATGGGTTCCTCATTTTCTTTCACACGTTTTTGATATATAATATGTATGGTTTTGGATTACAGGGCGCTTATAGCGACGGTTTTGGTTGGCATCGGCTTTGGGTCATTTTCTTTCTTATGTATATATTTTTATTTTAATCTGTAATTTTGTTTTACTGATGTATGCAATTATTTTTTTTACTATCTGTGTTCCCCATGACGTCATATAAAGACCTCTGGGGGACATTCACATGGTCTTTTTATTTGATATTTTTCCACTATAGCTGGTGCATCCATAGGAGCCCCAGTTACAGGGAAAAACATCCCCTGTAGTGACAATAGTAGCTGACCCTGTAGCTCTGCTGTGTCAGGGGATCCCAACGGTCACTTGACCGCCGGCCCATGTAGTGGAAGAAACACTTCCACTTTCACTCTTGAGTCCATAGCACTCATTGAGCGCAGTGTACTAGGGAAAGGAGAGGGCAGAAGGGGTTAAAAGCAGTATAAAATTTTTGTGATGGCCAACTGTATAGCAAAGTTATATTGATGCATGCCATTCCAGCAGATACTAAAAGCACACACTTTTTGTTGCTCATAGCATCCAATCAGAGCTCACTTTTTATTTTTCAGGAAGCATAGTAATGGCTCACAATGTAATCCTTTTTTTTGCAACAGGCTTCATCTGAGGTGAGTATAGCGTTAATAGGTTTTGCACCTCGGTCTTATGTTAGTGTCAGCTGCCACACAACTGAGACTACTTTTGTGAGTAACGGCTTGGGGACCCCGCAGCCAAGACAAAATGCCACTTTGAGGTGCAAGAGGTGAAAACCGGGGTATCCTAAGTGCTGCCTCCAGATTTAGCCCAAAGCCAAATCAGTTTGTGGCAAAGCTGGTCCACATCCGCTTGCTGACCTAACGGTGCCCAGTTCTAGGTACCGACCACATTAATGTGAGCCATTATCCTGCATTTATAACATGTAAATTTTGATGCAGAATTGAAAATTGGCTTAAGTCTGTAAACAACTCTGCATCAAAATCCGCATTTAGACATGGCATTGTGGTGCTGATTTCCACAGCTGCGTGTTGCAGCCAATTTCTTTACATATTGAAAGCACCCTAAATGCATAGGACACTATTGTATTAACCCAATAACTAATGGCACATTGATTGATTTTTTTTCCCCCCATGCCTTTCTCATTCATGACATGACTCATAACATGGGGTGACTGGGTGAAGGAAGCTATAAACAGGGTGACTTTACATGTCTGGTACTACATTTGAGTCCCATTCTATTGAATTGGCTATTTGTAGTGTTCAGGCTCTTTCAGGGCTTTAGAGGTAGCCGTTGCACCTTGGCCTTTGAGCAATCAGCTAGTTATGGCCTATCCTGTGGATAGGGGATACATTCTTTTGGTGAGACAACCCCTTTTAGTAAGCATTTTTTCATAATTTGGCTCACATAAAGAACCTTGGAAACGTCTTAAATGTATTCAGAAGATTACTTGTCTTTTTTCATAGCACACTATGGGCCAGTCTACTCTACAGCATGACTTACAGTCTAGCTTTCGGTAGAGAATACTTTCCTATTCTTATATGTCTAATCATCATTTTGTTATAATTGAATTTCCACAAGAGTTCAGTCCTGCTACCTTTGCAGGGAACTTTTTACGGGAGACACATAACCTCCCTCAAGGGCATATGAGTTAAAGTTTAGACTGGTTAGCTTCAAGTCGTAGGTAGTAAGAACCTGTGTGAGGATCTCTCTTCAGGTCCTACAAATAAGCGTGTGGAAAATTAACCCGACAACCATGGAAAGGAGGGGGTGCAAATAATTACTTAAGACCTCTTGCCCGCCGTGGTTAGATGTGTGGTAGTTATGCAAAATCAGAATAGTTCCCAATTTTAATCTTTATTTTTGGGTCCCCTTAACTTTGTCAACACCCATGACCTCCATGTAGATTATATTTATTTATTTTACTCACTTATATAGCGCATACATATTTTGCAGCACCGTACATCACTTGATATAGGGTTTTGTCCCAATTGGGGCTCTCAATTTTCTTAAATTCACCTATTAGCATGTTTTTGGAGCGTGGTAGGAAAATGGAGTATCTGGAGGAAACCCACACAAACGTGCGGTGAACATACTCCATTGTAGATGTTGTCCTTGCTCAGACTCAAGCCTAGAATACCAGTGTTGCAAGGCAATAGTGCTAACTACTGAGCCACCAACTATTGTCCACTAATCATAATTATTGAACAATTGATGGACCCATCAACTGTAGAACAGATTTTGCGCCATCAGCATTTCAAAGGACATAAAGTAGAGGCGTAATACTGTTGTAGACACATTAAGGGAGGTTTAAGAGACGCCTGGATAAAAGCACCATTATATAACCATAACCATAGACCGCTTTCGTAATAGTATGGTTCCGGCCTACTTTTCCATTAGCCACCCTGTATATGTGGGATATTAATGCGTGTATTTATCCAAATACTAATATTAAACATATGAGTTTTACTCTATATTTCCTCCTACTGGTAGTTACATTGGTTCAGCCTATTAAAATGTTTTATCCACATATTTCATGTTCAATTCCTGTTCTGAGAAATGTCACTATTTTAAGTATTGTATTGTTCTCGGCATCCCGTGTATTATTGTGATTTATTTTATTTCCTGTTCTCAGTATGCCAGTGTTGATCAAGATGGGGAACAATACATGACACCATCTGACTTTGTGCAGAAATACCTTGGACTGCACACTGACCTACACTTCAATCCCAAGACGGTGGATCTGTTAGGAGGAGTTGCTGATCAGACCAAAGATGGGTGAGGCTTATATATTTTATGTTTTAGGGCACAGGTGTCAAACTCAAGGCCCGCGGGCCGAATCCGGCCCACTGCCTCATTTTCTGTGGCCCGCCGGCTGTGCAGTAAGTTCCCTCACTCCTCCGTGCTGCTGTCAGTAGGCAGTCTTCTCTCGGCTTGTTCTGTCTAGTGCAGACAGTAATAGAGGAGTGCCGATAGCAGACTGACACGGCCGCAGAGGAGGGAAGAAGACTGCAGAGAGCGACGCAGAGGAGGAGCAGCTGCAGGGTGGGATCCTTGTGTGTGTGTGTGTCTGTATGTGTAATGTAATATATATATACATATATATATAATGTGTCTGTATATATATGTGTGTGTGTGTGTGTGTGTGTGTGTGTGTCTGTACGTATATGTGCAGAATCCTGTGCGTCTTTATGCGCCGAATGGCGGGCGTGTGTATGCGCAGAATGGCGGGCGAGTGTATGCGCAGAATGGCGGGCGCGTGTATGCGCAGAATGGCGGGCGCGTGTATACGCAGAATGGCGGGCGCGTGTATGCGCAGAATGGCGGGCGCGTGTATGCGCAGAATGGCGGGCGCGTGTATGCGCAGAATGGCGGGCGCGTGTATGCGCAGAATGGTGGGGGCGTGTGTATGCGCAGAATGGCGGGGGCGTGTGTATGCGCAGAATGGCGGGGGCGTGTGTATGCGCAGAATGGCGGGCGTCTGTATGCGCAGAATGGCGGGCGTCTGTATGCGCAGAATGGCGTGTGTGTGTATGCGCAGAAGGGTGGGCGTCTGTATGCACAGAATGGTGTGCGTCTGTATGCGCAGAATGGCGTGCGTCTGTATGCCCAGAATGGCGTGCGTCTGTATGCGCAGAATGGTGGGCGTGCGTGTGTATGCGCAGAAGGATGGGCGTCTGTGCGTCTGTATGTGCAGAATGGTGTGCGTCTGTATGTGCAGAATGGTGTGCGTGTGTATGTGCAGAATGGTGGGCGTGCGTGTGTATGTGCAGAATGGTGGGCATCTGTGCGTGTGTATGCGCAGAGTGGTGGGCGTCACTGGCCACTATGGGGGACCTTATTACCAATCAGGCCACTGTGGGGTTAACTTTTACTTTACTGTCTTACAATTAGAATCGGCCCTTTGAAGGCAACCATAAGGCTGATGTGGCCCTCGGAGAAAATGAGTTTGACACCCCTGTTTTAGGGGATCATTATTGCTTTAGAATTTTGCATCTACGATATTGCTTGCATTCGGTGTTAAGTGGTTGTATGATACAATTGGAGTGGAATAGAATAGCCCTTTTACTATATATATATATATCCAGATACATATGTATAGTATGAGGATTATTATACGAAGGGGTACTCAAAAGAAACAGGAATCAGAGTACTAACGACCACTTGTCCGTGAGTGACTGAGTAAGTTACGGTGATGTCATCACAGGTCCTTTAAGTAAGGTACATGCTCTGCCCCTGATCGCATGACGCTGACGTCATCTCAGGTCCTTCATTCCAGCCACGGTTTCACCTTAGCGAACAGCTGAATCACTGGAGCTCTAAGCTCCACTCCTGATCACATGACAGCAATGTCATCACAGGTCCTTCAATATTTTGACCAACTCCAACCGTCATCACAGGTCCTTCAGTGAGTTACAAGTGATGTCATTCACTATATTATAATTTAAGTGGTGGCACCAGAAACACTGGTACTATAAACAATACTAATAACTACCGTATATTCCGGCGTATAAGGCGACGGGGCGTATAAGACGACCCCCCAAACTGTCACCTTATACGCCGGGAATACAGCGGAGCAAAAAAAAAAATCATTACTCACCTCCCCCGGCGTTCTGCGGCGCTGCTGCAGGATGTCGCTCCCTCCTGGTCCCCGGCAGAGCATTGCTTTCTGGACGCAGGGCTTGAAATCCCCGCCTCCAGAAAGCTAATACTGTGATTAGCTAATACACGCCATCAGCCAATCACAGCCATTCAATGACAGAATTGAATGGCTGTGATTGGCTAAAACACACGTGCCTTCAGCCAATCACAGCCATTCAATGACATCATTGAATGGCTGTGATTGACTAACACTCATGCGCCTTCAGCCAATCACAGCCATTCAATGATTGGCTGATGGCATGTGTTAGCCAATCACAGTATTAGCTTTCTGGAGGCGGGCATTTCAAGCCCCGCATTCAGAAAGCAATGCTCTGTCGGGGACCAGGAGGGAGCGACAGCGTGCAGCAGCGCAGCAGAACGCCGGGGGAGGTGAGTAATGATTCTTTTTTTTTTTTTTTTGACACTTTCTTTTTTTTTGTATTACCGGCGTATGAGACGACCCCCGACTTCAGAGCAGATTTTTGGGGGTTCAAAAGTCGTCTTATACGCCAGTATATACGGTGGTCTTCTGGTGGAGAGGGTGTTACTAGCACTGCCTTTTGTTGCTAGATGAATGTCTGCGGAGCCCTCCTGAGTTGGTATGCCAGCCAAAGTTGTTGGAGAAAGTTGCGTTCGGCTCCAGTGATTTTTATATTTTTTTTTTCAACAAGTTCAGTTTTTCGCCTATTTTATGATTCATATAAACAACGTACAGCTGTGAGATTTTGCTTCCTTTTCTAGTACGCAAAGCACTTGTAAAAAGAAAAAAATCACGCGGAGTGAGATCGGGTGAGGCTGGAATGTGATGCCGTTTTTCATCAAAAATTGCTTAACAGTCAGTGCTGTGCGGGCAAACAGGTGACTGGTACTTCCATCATGACAACACATCTGCCACACAGCGCGGAGTATTCTGCAATTTTTGATGAAAAATGGCCTGACACCCTAGCCCCACCCAATCTCGCTACGCGTGATTTTTTTTTCTTTACAAGTGCTTTGCGCAGTGAAAAAGTTAACAAAATTTCACAGCTTCCCTGCCTTCTCTTTACAGGCTACATAGCGCTCAGTGGGTATTATGTAGTGAATAGAGGAAGTGGCAGTCCCGATCTCTCTATTGGACCTGGTGATCACGTGATCGTTAGCAAACCCTGGCATGGCAGAGCAGACCTAGAAAACTGAGAAATAAGAAAAAAAAATGACAGTACTTTATTTTAGCCTATACTAATTTTAAAAATAAGGAACTTACAAAAAAAAAAATCTTGTAACTTTGTAATCTTGCACCACGTTTTTACGGAACAACGTTGCTTTTTGCGCATGCATCAGCGTATTTTACTATACTTTTTGCACACGCAAGCCATGTGGATTTGCCTTTGAAGTGCCTAACTAGTCTAATGAGTTCAAAATATGTTCCTTTTCCTGTGCTATTACGCAATATTTCACCCTATTCCAGTGTATTTCTCATGCATTAGCGCGTCCCCATTGACTGAAATGGTGTAACCGAAATGCGCAGGAAAAATTCCTGCGTGTGAATGAACCCATAGAAATCGATTGCGTATTGCGCACGCAAATTTTGCACGTATGAAGCGGACCTAAGAGAACAAAAATCGCATCCAAGAAAAGAATTAAGAACCCCATCCCCAAACTGCAGACAATAGAACTTGTAGATTTCAATGGGTGCCCTCACATTGATCGTTTTTGTGCCCACAAAAAAATACGCACCCTGCTCTAAGCTTCAATAGGAGTTAAACGTGCACGCCATCTGCACAAAATCGCATACATGGCTGCGTGATTTCACTGTGTTAATTGCTAACACTGGGGACTAATTAGGGTGTCTCTGTAAAAAAAAAAAAAAAGTACAGTAAAATGGGCAGGAACACGCGAAACATTCGTTGTGCTCCTGTGAATTAAAAGCAATGGTTGCCCAAGAGGCGACCAAGTCACAGATTAATACTGATCTGGTAAACCCACCGGACATCTGAGAAAGGTTGGCGTATGATAAGTTGGTCTACTGTGACTCCCATCCATCCATTACTTAGTAGCTTAAAAGTGAGACCCAGATAAAACTCTCACCCCGGCTACAATGCGTCCTGATTACAAGGGTTTTACCAGATCTCTTAGTACTTTCTTATTTCCCAGTATTGACAAACCTCAAATCAGTCGGCACTTTTGAAGCGTAGTCACAAAGCCGTCAGTGTTTCCAGTTGCGATCCTCGCCATCAGATAGGCTCACTAGCAAAATGTAAATCGGAAATGGTAAGACTATGTTACCTGAGCGGTACATTAGCTTCTCAGCCCGTCTGCTTCCCCTTGCTCAGAACTCCCATCTGCTTAAATCTCTGTCAACACACGCTGGGCTTGACACAAGATAACACACTGCAGTATGCATTAAGTAAGAAGTGAACAAGTACAGAGATTGCCAGCTAGATAACAACACAGTAAATGTTTACAGAATGTACCACTTTGTTAACTCCAGACCTCGGCTGCCTGTTCTCACTGCCACTCCTCTGACAAAGTGCATTTATTTTGTTATCCTCAGGTTGATCTCTTTCCAAGAGTTTCTGGCATTCGAGTCGGTGTTGTGTGCCCCTGATGCTATGTTCATTGTGGCTTATCAGTTATTTGATAAAAGCGGCACTGGAGAGGTAACATTCGGTAAGAATATATCAACGGCGAAGTCAAAGAGCACAAAGAAACTGGCTTTTAAGTGCGTTTTACATAGGAAAAGAAGTGGCTTTATACCAAGGCAGCGGCGCAGAGCTTGTCAGATGCAGCAACACCATGCCGTATGATGTTTATTCATTGGATTTTCATAGGACTATGGGCAGGTTTGCTCTTTAGCTTAGCATAGGCATCCCAATGCAAAAGTAATGGAGCTCCGAAGAGTTAAAGCGATTTTCCCGGGAAATACTATTGATCACCTATCATCAGGATAGGTCATCAATAGTTGATTCGTTGAGGGTCCGTCGCTCGGGACCCTGAACGATCAGCTGAGCAGGCGCATGCTGTCAGCACCGCAAATACACAGAGGTGGACGCGAAAGCCGACTTTTGTGTAGTGGCTGCTGCTTGTAACTGCAGGCAAGGTTCCCATTGAAATCAATGGGAGCTGTGCCTGCAGTTACAAGCGCCAACCACTAAAGGCAAGTTGGTGCGGAGGCTTCTGCTATGACCTTTGTGTATTTGGAGCGCTGACAGCTTGCGCCCGCTCAGCTGATCGGTCGGGGTCCCGAGCGACGAGCCCCAGCCGAACAACTGTTGATGACCTATCTTGATAGGTCCTCAATAGTATTTTCCTTTAACCCCTTAGTGACGGCCCTATCGTAAAACTACGTCCTGCATGTTGCAGGACGTGTATGGAGGGAGGTAGCACCGCTATCTCCCTCCATACAGCGCGGGCATCAGCTGTTTATTACAGCTGACACCCGCGGGCAATAGCTGCGCTCGGCCGTTTGGCCGATCGCGGCTATTAACCCTTTAAATGCCGCTGTCAATTCTGACAGCGGCATTTAAATCGTCCTGCACGCCCTCCCCACGGTGAGATCGGAGGAGCCGTGCAGGTGTCATGGCAGCCGGGGGCCTAATAAATGGCCCCAGGGCTGCCTTAGCAGACTGCCTATCAAGCCATCCACACAGGGTGGCTTGAAAGACTGCCTGTCAAAAAGCAGTATAGCATTACGTCATACTGCAGGAGCGATCAAAGCATAAAGTAAGAAAAAAGATCAATAAAGTTTTTTTAATTGTTAAAAAAAAAAAGTTATAAAAGTTTAAATCACTCCCCTTTTGCCATATCTATTATTAAAAAATCTAAATCATAAAATAAAAATATGTATTTGATATCGCCGCGTCCGTAAAAGTCCGATCTATCAAAGTAGTGCATTATTTTTCCCGCACGGTGAACGTCGTCTGGAAAAAAAAAAAACACCAGAAATACACTTTTTTAGTTACCCTGTCTCCCAGAAAAAACGCAATAAAAAGCGATCAACAAGTCATATGTATTCCAAATTGATACTATCGGAAACTTCAGGACATCCCGCAAAAAATGAGCCCTTGCACAACTACGTCGACAAAAAAATAAAAAAGGTATTGCGCGCACAAAATGACCGCAGAAAATAATTGAAAAAAATTAAATATCTTAATAAAATAAAAGTACTACAGCATAAACAATACTATACAAGTTTGGTATCGTAGTAATCGTACTGACCCATAGAATTAAAATATCAGGTCGTTTTTGTTGCAATTTGTGTGCTGTAGAAACAGGACGCGCCGAAAGATGGTGGAATGTCGTTTTTTTTCCATTTCTCTCCGCTTAGAATTTTTTGAAAGTTTTTCAGTAAATTATATGGTACAATAAATAGTGCCATTGAAAAATACAACTCGTCCCGCAAAAAACAAGCCCTCATACAGCGACGTCGATGGATAAATTAAGGAGCTACGATTTTTTAAAAGGGAGTAGGAAAAAACAAAAATGGAAAAAAGCAAAAAAGCTCCGTCACTAAGGGGTTAAAACCCCTTTAAACAACAAATTTAGATCTGCTGTATCAGTATTTTTTCTCATTTAGGGCATTCAGATTGATTTTATTAGTGGAGGGACCAATTTGGGTCAATCATTCATTCATTTATTCATTCATTCATTTATTTATTTGAGGGAGGTGAAGCCAGAAATAAAAACCTCTGCACACGAGTTTTGCCTTTACCAAGAGTAGCATGTGTAACCGACTGGGTGCTGGGTAATAACATAGAGCTGTAGGCCCAATGAGATATGCCCATAGGCTCATCTCTGCCAACCCATTGATTTCTCTCTGTAGGTTGTCTAGTCGATAGCACTTTCTTACCACCCAATTCTGATGTGTACCATCCAACATACATCTTAGAAGGGCCTAGTGAGATGGAGATAAAAATCGAGCTAAACCTTTAGGTATTTTTTCTTGCTTCATAGTGTCCAACTAAGTGGGAGAACGGTGATACTTAATATATGCTGGCTTATTCACAATTGTAGCTGTCCATTTATGTCAGATAGCAAAAGGACCACTAAACCTAAAGTTTGCAGCGTATAAAAGAGATGCGTTAGCACTTGAAATCTGTTCAGTATTTATAAATGTATTTTGCTGCTTTTTACCGAATAGTGACCACCCAAACCATTTTCCAGCAGCTCTGAATTGCAGGTGATCGCAATGGCAAGTATCCATCCTGTACACCTTCATTAGCTGTTAGGCTCCCCCATACACATGAATGCTCTACCTGGTTGAGTATTCATGTTGTATATAGGGGGACAGAGGAGGAAGCTGCAGCCACACAGCTCTGGCAGCGGCTTATCTCTAGGGGGACAAAAGGAAAAAAGTTGGATATTGAATGTGCCCGATAATTCTTTCCACTTATCTCATCTTTTTGGTGAAAAGTTGGATCCATAAACATGCAAGAGTCTTCTGGTCTCTGAAATTAGCAGGTTTGTATCGCTGTAGTCTAACATCTAAGGCCGTCAGAACTAATGAACACCAACAAATGAAGGTAGAAGGCACTGTGCTAGCTCTTATACTTAAGGTTATTTTTCAGGGGAAATACTATTGATGGCCTATCTTCATATTACATGATCAATAGTTGATGGGCTTGGGTCTGCCGCTCGCGACCCCAGCCAATCTGCTGATCATGCACCCACTGTCAGAATCACAACACACAGAGGTACAGAGTGGAAGCTGCTGCTCCGACCACTGTGTAGTGGCCATTGCTGGTATTTGCAGGTGCAGCTCTCATTGAAATCACTGGGAGCTGTGCTTGCAGTTACAAGCACCAGCCACCACACAGTGGTCGGAGCAGCAGCTTCCGCTCCGTTCCCCTGTGTATTGCGGCACTGACAGCGGGCACCCTATTAGATAAACGGTAGAGGTCCCAAGCAACAGATCCCAGCCGATCAGCTATTTATGACCTGTCCTCAGGATAGGTCATCAATCGTATATCCCTGGAAAATCCCTTTAAAATGTACCTTTGGTTTTACATTTGTTTAACATGTGAGAGGCATACAAGAAAATGGGGTCTAAGAGCATTGTAGTCTCAATCATTGTTATGGTAACGTATCATAAGCCTTTTCACTATGAGCCCCTTTGTTCTGTTGACCCCAGAGGTAGTTTTTAATGTGCTTTAAAGGAATTATTTCACCTTAATATCCTCTTGCTGCAGTTGAGATGTAGTATTTTATAGCAGCCCATCAGATGATGAATAACTGTCCATATAATACATACAAGATGGGTCTGCCAGTGTAGGACCTGCTGATAGAGGTTCTCCACTGAGGTTCAAAGTGGGCGTCTCGCCATATACCCGATATGGTATATGGACCGGGTTGTCAGAAGAATTGTAGATGCAGCATCTGATTTCAATCTGCCGTTTGTTTACTGCTATAATGTAGGCTCTGTTCACATTACATTTAGGTTTCTATCTTCCTACTCCATCGTCGAAGCAAAAAAATGGATGACTATATCCTAAAGAAAACTGGTATGTCCCATAATGGACCCCATTAAATATAATGGAGTCCATCTGGCTTCCATTATGCATTTTCCCAGACAAAATAAGAGCATGCTGCGCTACTTCATCCTGGATTTTTGGATGGATGTGCGCTGGAGGCGCCAAATGGAGCCTTCAATGCAGATGTGAACAGAGCCTTACTTAGGCCGCCTGCACACGGGTGGGTCAGACCCTGCATGCGGGATTCCCACAGCAGAGTTCAACCCGGTGCCTGGCCGGTGACCCCAGCTTACCTGTCTGGCATCTTCTTCTCTGCTGCGAATGTGCCAGTTGGCACATGCACAGTACAGAGAACGCCACGCCATTG
Source organism: Eleutherodactylus coqui (assembly GCF_035609145.1). Classification (NCBI taxonomy): domain Eukaryota; kingdom Metazoa; phylum Chordata; class Amphibia; order Anura; family Eleutherodactylidae; genus Eleutherodactylus; species Eleutherodactylus coqui. Next base: position 75,707,760 of record NC_089844.1, read on the forward strand.
GTATGGCAATGGCGCGGCTGCCACAACCATTCTGCAATGATGATTGCAGAACAGCCGCGGGATGGACGGCTTCCATTGACTTCAATGGAAGCCGCCCGTGCGTAGCCCACACAAAATTGCAGCATGCTGCGACTTCTCCACCGTGGGTGGAAAGTCGCAATTGATTTCTGCTCGTGGGCAGGAAAATGCGTTTTCTCATAGCATACTATGAGCTGGATTTGCTGCAGAATCCGGAGCCGCAATCCCGCAGGAGGCAATATGCTTGTCATACTTAATTTATCTATTATTTATCCTATGGATACATTGTTGTCATTGTATGTTTTGTTTATTTGTCTGGTTCAGACTTTCCAAACTGCACCCCTCAGACTGTGACATGACAGCTGCTCCACAAATACCTATGGTTGTGACTCACTGAGTGTGGTATGGAGATGGTCGAAACATAAAAAATATCCTGTTATTTCTGTTCCCTTTAATTTTTTAATTAAAATGTAATTTTCTGTGGGTTTCGAAATTATACATGTTGCACATTCATATTGTAATCATAAATTAAAACCTCTGCAATAGTGTATCTGGTAATAATCTTCATTCATGGACTATATGAAAAGTAACTGTAATTCTCAATTATGCATTGCAAAATCCTGATCTTCCTTGGTTGTTAAAGGGCCAGTATATAAAGAATAATTTTAAAGACTATGGGCTTATTCACACGGGCGAGAATCTTGCCCCAGGTTTCTGCGTTGCGAGAAACATGCATGAATAGGAACTCCATTCTTTTGAAGAGACTTACTCACATGAGCGATTTCTTTTTTCTGATGCTGCGAGGATGAAAATCGCAGCATATTCTATCTTTGGGCAACTCACATATTGTTTTCAATGGGACCTTAGAAGACATTGCATGGCACTCACTTGCCGTGTGACGTGCATGCGAGTGTGCTGTGTTGTTTCCCATTGAAATCAATGGGAAACACTTGCGATCTTCTGAGTTGCGTGAAACACGCATCTGAGGATCACAATGTCACAGAAGTGAATGAAAAACGCCTTGCTTCGGCGTGATGAACGCACGTTACCAAGAGTGATATCGGGTCAAGTTTCTTGACCTGATGTTGCGTTCACCCGTGTGAATGTAGCCTAATAGCGAAGATTCAAATCCAAGACCAAAAATCGAGATCTTAATTTTTTTTAAAAATGTAACTGCATTGAGCCAACACTGTATGATTCTCTTGTCTTGCATATCAAACATTTAAAGGGGTTGTCCGACTAAAAAAATGTTTTAAACAAATGGTCATGTTCTAAAATTACAAAATAAACCATACTATCCTCTCTTCTTCCCTGGTAAATGCTGCAGCTGGTCCAGTAATGATTCTGGTCTCTGACAGTAGAAGATACATGAGTGCTGCAGCCACTCACAGGCCACAGCCTCACTGCTCATTTTTTTGGCATCAGTGCTCATGTTCTGGGCATCATGATCCTGGCACTGCAGCCTCTTATTGGCTGCTGTAATCATGTGACTTCCACTGTCAACAGAGACCGGCTTAGTCGCAGGACCCGCCACAGTGTTTACCGGGGAAAAGAAGAAAGGTTAGTATGTTTATTTCTTTTTTTTTTGTTATTGTTGTTTTATAATATGGCCGCTTATTACATTTTTTTTTAAAGTCTGACAACCCCTTTTATATATATCCCCTATCCATGGTGTTACATCAGTGGGGGTCCTACTAATACGACCCCCATGATCATTAGAATACTCAGTCTGTGTTTCCATATGTCCCACAGAGTTCTATTAGCAAACTCCGCCAACACTCCATACAATTACCTCCCCCCAAATACAGGCCACCAATAGGGGGCATGTTAGTGAGGAGCACATATTGATGGCCTAGAAGAACTTTTAGAGACCTAGTCAACCTCTGCAACATTCACTTTGGCAATTATAATTTGGTCATTAGAGTTGTTGCATTATTATCGTCCATTTTCTGAACTCTTTATAATGTCTTGAGTTATTGAATTTTTTTTAATGAGGATTAGCATTGTGAATTCCAACAATAAAGCTGCAAGACACGAATCCTGCAGTGTTGCCTTTAATCCCCGTACCGGATGACTTACATAATTATTTGAGATCGTGTGAAATTCTATTGTTTCACTCTACAACACAATAGCTGTTAGTAACCGTTCAGCTGTGAAGACAAAATCTGATTTTCTCATTTATGTTTTTAAGAGAATGTTAAGGAAATTTTTGGACAAACCATCATTCATCACCATATCCCATTTAACTGGGACTGCGAGTTCATCAGGCTTCACTTTGGGCACAACCGGAAAAAACAACTTTCCTACTTGGAGTTCACTGAATTTTTACAGGTAAGAGATTTTTGACGGTAAATTACTTGAGGGGTGTAAAAAACAGGAAAGTAGTGCAACTTTCATACTGTAAAAGTCTATACAATTTTAATTGGTAACTTCTTTGTCGGTTGTGGAAACGGTAGTTGAGCTCTTTCCACAGGAACATAGTTGCAGGGGGGTGTTTAATTACTTTTGTAGATCATTTTAAGAATTACCATTATTTACAGATGTAAACATTTACCACTTTTGTACATGCTGAGCCAGTTGCATGTATTTATCGGACTTTCTCGTCCGTATCATTGGGGGCCACAGCCTAGACCATGGGATATAGCCACTGCCCTAGGAGGCGACATTAAGCAAAAAAGTGTTAGCTCCTCCCCACCTGGCTATATCCCCCCTGCAGGCACTCAGCTAATTAGTCTTTAGCTTAGTGTCTGCTAGGAGGCAGACGTGGAAAGAGCGATTCACGGGAATCCGGGGAGTCGGGGCTTTTCCCTGGCTCTACTGGCCTCCCGGGGGAGACGCAGGCAGGGGGTGTCTCCACCACTACAGCGGCGTCTCACCCAGAGAAGAAAAAGGGGCCCGACCATGCAATGCGCATCTGAGTCGGTTACCCGCCAGCCATAGGGCTCCCCCTCCCTGGAGTAGCGCACTGTCTGACGGTGACGCGTAGGGGGCAGCACTGCTGGAGCAGTCGACGCACGGGCAGGCTGTGGCTCCCAGGACAAAAGATGGGACTATGGACAGCGCGGCAAACATTCCGGCGCCACACGCACAGCGCATACCTGAAGGAGCATCAGGACGGCGGCAGCGGCGATGGCGGCGGCGGCAGCGGCAGCTCTCCCGGCCAGGGATAGAAGCTTGCGTGTTGCAGGACGTAGGGACGCCGGCAGGCCACTTCCGGGCACGGCGCTCCGGGGGGCGGAGCGCCGTCGTCACGGCCGGAAAGCGTCACTTCCGGGTTGCGGGGACGCTTCCGGGGCAGGCCACGCCCCCTCCGACCGCGGCAAGTTTAAAAGGGACCGCCGGACAGAGGAATGGCCGCTCTCTGGGACACTTCGTTTGTCTGCACCTCTGAGCCCAGCACCTGCAGCTCTCTGAGCACACAGCAGCCTTCCAGCCGTTCAGCCCTGCAGTCCTGCAGTTTCCTTCTGCAGTTTCCTTCTGCTACGGAGAAAGCACCCGGACAGCAGCAGCACCTCCTGTCTCGGGCACCAGCAGCGGTAACAACTCCGCAGCAGTCCCTGCCACAGCACCTGCCGGGTCACCAACGCCGCGAGATCGTGTGGTACACCAGCGTCGACTTCCGACAGCATCCAAGCGTCAGGACCAGAGGCTCCAGCTGGACCGGGGGAACCGCAGAAACAGCTGCTAGACTGGGTAAGCCCTGCCCAAGGCAGCACTTTGCGGTGTTCTCCCCTCGCCCTCCCCGTCCCCCCTGCAGGCATTCCTGTAACGGTACGTAGCTTACCCGCTACCTGGGAATTGTTTTCTGTTGCCATGTCTGACCCTAGATCAGAGGGTTCCAGCCCGGCCAAGGGGAGGGTGAAGCATTACGCTTGCACTACCTGCAGCGTTAAGTTCGCTTGCGGTCAAGTCGACCCCCGCTGCGCTAGATGTGCCGCGGTGCACGCAGCTCCAGGGACCCCGGTGCCCCCCGCCGCTCCTGTGGAGCCAGGGCCCGAACCCCAATGGGCGAGGTCCCTGGCCGCTGCCGTTTCTGGCTTGGCCACATCCTTTGCGGCGATGTTTACGCTGGTTAGAGCCCAGCTCAGACGCGTGCTCCTCGGAATATGCACGAGGGAGGGCACACAAGAGGAGGAGGTCCCGTAGCAGCGAGGACACTCCCCATAGATCGCGCCACACCGGGAGGTCGTCTAGACCCTCAAAGTCCAGACGATCCAGGGACTCTCATGGCTCTCATGGGTCCAGGGAGTCCGTGCATACTTACCATAGATCAAGGCACTCTTCACGGTCCCGGTATTCTGCGAGACCAGCCCGGGCTCGCCATGAGTCCCCTCGAGCATCTTGCTCATGGGCGTCCCAGGACACGGCCCAAACGGCAGGCAAGGGCAGTGGGTCTGAAGACTACGACCACTCTGCAGGCTCGTCAGTTTCGGAACTAGACGAGGAACAGGTGTCGCGCCTAGCCAGCCTAATGGACGGCCTGGTAATATCCATAAGAGAAACCCTCCAAGTAATGGAGGAACCAGTGGAGACGCCTCCTTCCGCGGTGTCATTTAGACGGCAGAAGAGATCACGACAGGTCTTCCCAGACCATCCGGATTTTTCGGAGGTCCTTAACAAGGAATGGCAGAACCCGGATAAGAAATTTAGGCAACCCGGGAAGACTTGGGAAATTACATATCCATTCCCAGGGGGCCTGAAAAAGGGTTGGGCGGTACCTCCGGTAGTTGACCCGCCAGTGTCGCGACTGTCTAGAAGCACAGCGCTGCCAACAGCCGAGGTAGCAATGCTGGCTAATCCTCAAGACAGGAAGCTGGATACGTTGGCAAAAACCGTGTTTCAAGCCACAGGCACCGCCTTACAGCCGATTTTTGCGGCCGCATGGGTCAGCAAGGCATCCATAGCCTGGGCCAAGCAGCTACGGAGAGACATTGTAGCAGGCGCTCCACCAAGTGAGTTGCTCGAACTGACAGACAACGTCATACAGGCAAACAAATTTGTATGCGCAGCAGAACTAGACGCAGCCAAGTTCGTTGCCCGGGCATCTGCTGCATCGGTTGCGGCAAGGAGAACTCTCTGGCTGAAAAGCTGGTCAGCAGATACAGCATCCAAGATGGCCCTAACAAAATTGCCATTCGAAGGAAACAGGCTGTTTGGACCTAAACTGGATGACATGATAAAGGATGCTACAGGCGGCAAGAGCACGTCGTTACCACAAATGCCGGCAAGAAAGGAGAAGGTTCCACTAAAAAGGAAACCGTTTTTTAGATCCTTTTGGCGTTTTTCATCCCGTCCAGGGTCAGGGCAGTGGTCCCAGTCTACAAGAACCCCGACGGACGCAAAGAGGGGCCCCTCTTTCAAAACAAGGCAAACATGGCGATCCCGACCCGGAACATCTAAAACGGCGGGATCAAAGAGCGTGGCATGAGATGCTGCCCCCACCCAGTGTCACCAGGGTAGGGGGCAGGCTCTCCCAATTTCGGGAGACATGGGGGAGGCGCGTGAGCGACAAGTGGGTGCAGGAAATTGTGACATCCGGTTACGCAATCGAATTCACGACTCTCCCACGGAATTCATTCTGCACGTCCAGAGTGCCTACCACCCCGGAAGGAGTAGCCAACCTACAGCAGGCAGTGCGGAACCTTCTGGCACAGGGGGTTGTGAAACCGGTATCGGGGGCACAAGAGAGGCAAAGGTTCTATTCGAATCTCTTTCTTGTACCCAAAAAGGACGGCAGAGTGAGGCCGGTGCTGGATTTAAGGAGGTTGAACCAATTCATCAGAACAAGACATTTCCGGATGGAGTCAATCAAGTCCGTGATAACCTCCATGCAACCGGGCGAATTTCTGTCCTCAATAGAATTCACAGAGGCAGAGGGATATAGAAGAAAGGCTTATTCAAAATATTCACTGGGTATATCCCTTAAAATATAACTTTTATTAATAAATAAATATAAAATAATTGGGCCTCACAAAAGACAAACAAACTAGAACTAACACACAGAGCAAGAATTTGAACCCTGGAGAGCAACCAGAAACAATATATATAATTGACACCTCTTATTAAAGTGCAGGAGTATCCTGCAGAGTGAGACACTATTATGCACTCTTATTCAGTCACCATTGGGGATGGATGCCACCCATCACTGATTAGAGGACCATATTAGGATGTGTCCTTTGCGGAAAGATATAAGGAGGGTGATCGTTCCGTCAAGGTAAGTGGTTTACAAAACACCCCCAATGGTGGCGTGCATTCGGGTTTCTATTGTGTCTCCTCAAAAAAAAAGGACCAGAATTCATTAGAGGTGAAAAAGACAAAGGGCCATCAGGCCTATGTCTACTTAATACAAAAAAACCTCTTAAATAAGAGAAAAGGTCTGGTTCTGACCAGATAACTGCCCTATCTGAGTAATAGCACCGGGCTAAATATGTTGAAACAGAAGGACACCAGCAGAAGTTTACAATAGATTTTTTTCTGATGGAGAAGGAACTGTATATAGCTTAGTTGTGAGTAGATAAACCACAATCAAGGCCTCTGCTGATGCCTCCCGAGACAGAGTACACAAGTGGCTGATGGATAATCGACCACAGGTTACCAATCAAAGAAGAGTCAAATTCTGCTAGAAATAACCAGAGAACCACCATTAAAATACTGATGCGTTCTCATGCAGAATATGGCTTCAATAACCATTCAGGACAAGTTTCAGAAAAACTTCTGAAAGGACTATTTTTACAAAAAATGGTTCATACTGGTTTGTTCATACTGGTTCGACGCGTTTCTGTCATACACAGACTCATCAGGAACCGTAATACATAATGGTGTCATAAGACACAAAAAAGCATTGTCCTTAGTAGTTGTAATGTTTCTCTATTACACGATTTGACTGACCTATAACGGTGCCCTAGATTAAAAGTAATGCTGTTAGTAGGCAATAAATATTGATCCCTGAGCTTCCCTAAATCAATAAGTCCTCCTAGATAGAGAGGGAGGAATTTTATCCTCTAGATAGACCTAACCGGAAAAAAAGGGACACCAATAAAAGATAAAGTGTCCCAAACAACCCAAAAATTGATTAGACCCCTGAAAAGGGGGGTTTGGGAATAAAAATGAGAGACTGGAAACAATGTCCACAGGAGATCAGCGACTCCACAATGTGTGGAGAAAGCTGCTAACCAACAAAAAATAAACCCTAATCCGGTTGGAGACAGAGCGAAAAGTAGGAAGAGAAGAGTGAGAACAGCAACTCCTGTCTTGATGGTAGACAGGAGGGAAATGATGACCACACAGGAGTAGTGTGTCTTAAATGAGGCAAGGAGGCTCACGCCCCACTAGGGGGCCCGTCCCTGTAAGCCAATGAGTAGCCATCCATAGTAAAACCATCCCCTTTACATTGAGGACAGGTGGAGGAGGAGGATCGAATGTAATCAGCTCCAGGCCACTAGTCAAAACACACCATAAAGGGGGGGACATATAGAACATACCCCCATCACTTGTTAACAGACCGCCTGTGTATTGAGAGGCACGACCGCTGACCCCGCGATCGTAGCTACTTACGAATAGCGGCGCCGGCAACCAGGCCCTACAGGGACCGGACGCGTCCCTGAGTTGCCAGGGGAACGCGTTGACGTCCGGCGGTGCGACCAAGACGCAACGTGATGACATCAATGAAAAGGCGGAGCTACGGCCGGTGATGCCGAGCCACACTGACACGCCTACCAGGCACGTGACTACATGTCAGCCTGCTGACATGAGAGGGAGGGATTGAGCCGCAGGATAGCCGATATGCTTGTAGCTAATAGGTAGATAGACGGCGGTCCGTAGTCATGGATACCAGAGAATAATGCTCGTTCGCTGTTAGGTGTTTATGACTGAACAAAAGAAGATACAACACAATAGTAGGTAATGTAAGTATACACATGGATGATTATGTGATGTTTAAATCAATAAGTGTGGCTTAGCAGAAAAATGGCATTTAGATTGGTAATATACATGAGAACAGTAGCCACCAATAATATGAAAGTAGAATTAGGATAATTGATAAATGATAAAATAGAAAGGTGGACTACTGTAATCAAAAACGATAGGAGAAGAGTGATATGCACCACATAGAACTATGAATGGAGCTTGCACATTTTGGAGTCGCTAAGAATAAAAAATTATTATTATTTATGCGCACCATTGGATATTTAAAAGATAGAAAAAAACGCATAGATGATATCAAGGACTGCAAAACCCCATAAACGACAAATGACGAAGATAAGTATACATATATACTCGGGAAAAAAATGCCAAGTGCATATTTGAAATATATGAAAAATATGCGAAAACAGGGACGATGGATAAGACCAAAGACCAACAACCAGGAAACGGAAAGTAGAATAGGAAGACCAGAGAGGAGTTAGAGAAAACATCCAAAGGGTAGCACTTCATTTAAACCCCTGGGTGCTACGGAATCTATCCGATAAATCCACTGTGATTCCTTCTGTAGAACTTTGCGGTTGACATCACCTCTTCTTCCATAGGAGCGTATAAGTTCTACACCCTGGAATTTGATGTTGAGCTCGTCCCCCGCATGCACCTGACGCATGTGGTTTGCCACCGGGGTACTCTCCCCCCTGCTGATATTGCCCACATGCCCCAAGATACGTCTGCGGAATTGCTGAATTGTCTTGCCGACGTAATTCTTGGGGCATGGGCATGTGGCAACATAGACTAAGTGTGAGGATTTACAATTAATGAAATCCTTGATCACATACGAGGTACTCGTTGACACACTGGGAAATCTATCGCCCTTACTGATGTATGTGCAGGCTTCACACCTTAACTCAATAGATATCAAGGACGCTTATCTCCATATCCCGATTCGGGAAACACATCAAAAATTCCTTCGTTTCGAAACACAGGGAAGGCATTTTCAGTTTACGGCGCTGCCATTCGGCCTGTCTACCTCTCCAAGGGTCTTTACGAAGGTACTAGCAGCAGTGATGGCGCTACTCCATGCGGACGGTATATCAGCCATTCCATACCTGGACGATATACTAATAAAGGCACCGTCGTGGGATGGCAACATCAAAAGCCTACACGTCACGATGAAGATTCTAGAAGAATTCGGCTGGATAGTGAACCGCGAAAAATCATGCCTAATACCGACACAACGCTTGGAGTTTTTGGCCATGATATTCGATACCAGCCAGCAGCGGGTCCTGCTACCCCAAGCAAAGGTAGACAAGCTCCGGCAGGGGGTCCGGTCCCTAATACAGGGGAAAACGTTAACCCTCAGACACTGCATGGCTATCCTGGGCCAGATGGTGGCAGCATTCGAGGCGGTTCCGTTCGCCCAGTTCCGGTCAAGGAAACTACAACACTTGATATTGTCACGCTGGAATGGGGCCCGGATGACCCTGGAACAGCGAATCCAGATAACCCCTCAAGTCCAAAGGTCACTGAAGTGGTGGCTGGAACCTGGGAGGCTTCAGGCGGGACGGCCTTTGCGCCCAAGTCGCTGGACAGTAGTGACGACGGACGCCAGCCTTTCAGGTTGGGGCGGAACACTGGGGGACCAGTCTGTTCAAGGAGTGTGGTCTCAAAAAGAGACAAGGCTACATATAAACATCCTAGAGTTGCGGGCCATCTACCTGACTCTCCGACACTTCGGGCCCAATCTCAAGAGAAAAAATGTACGCGTTCAGACGGACAACACCACAGCGGTAGCCTATGTCAACCGACAAGGAGGAACACGGAGCGTGTCGGTAATGAGCGAGGTAGCAGGCATACTAACGTGGGCGGAGAAGCATCTGAGCTCGATTTCCGCAGTCTACATTCCCGGAAAACTGGGTGGCGGATTACCTAAGCCGGGAAACAGTGGATCCCGGCGAATGGGGGCTGCACCCAGAAGTATTTCGGACGATATGCCGGAAGTGGGGCACGCCAGACGTGGACCTCATGGCGTCCCGACTAAATTACAAGCTACGCCCGTTTGTGTCCCGAGCGCGGGATCCACAAGCAGCGGCAACGGATGCGCTGACCATTTCGTGGGGGGAGTACAAGCTCCTATACGTATTTCCACCAATCCCTCTCATACCGAGGATCCTAGGGAAAATCAAGCAGGAAGGGCGACCAGCGATATTAATAGCACCAGACTGGCCAAGAAGAAGCTGGTACGCGACCATCATAGAAATGCTGTTCGACACACCGTGGCATCTTCCAGAGCAAAGAGACCTGCTATCCCAGGGGCCTTTTCTACACCCGAATTCCAAGTCTCTACATTTGACGGCTTGGCCGTTGAGACCGAGGTGTTGAGGAGGAAAGGTTATTCGGAGAAGGTTATCCAGACTATGATACGGGCCAGAAAACCAGCCTCATCTGCAATTTATTATAGAGTCTGGAAGCGCTTCTTCACCTGGTGTGAGGAGAGACGGGTACAACGATGCAATTTTCGGTGGCCAGAATTCTTGCATTCCTACAATCAGGCCTCGAAGTAGGATTGAGGGTAGGTTCGTTAAGGGGACAGGTGTCGGCATTAACGGTACTGTTCCAAAAGCCAATCGCAAATAGGATGGCAGTACGTACATTCCTGCAAGGAGTCGCCCATACGACACCCCCGTTTAAACCCCCGGTCCAAACTTGGGACCTTAATCTCGTGTTGGACACTATGACGGGCCAGCCGTTTGAGCCGCTGAAGGAGATTTCTATGCGACTACTGACCTGGAAGGTGGTATTCCTCGTCGCCATTACGTCAATCCGTAGGGTCTCGGAGCTGGCGGCTTTGTCTATACAGGCGCCATATATGACCTTCCACCAGGACAAAGTGGTGCTGAGGCCATCACCCGAGTTTCTACCAAAGGTGGTATCACAGTTTCATATTAATGAAGAAATTGTCTTGCCTTCTGTTTGTCCAGATCCAGTACACAAAAAGGAAAAAATGCTGCACCACCTGGACGTAGTAAGGGCGCTGAGGATCTATGTGAAAAGAACAAAGGAGTTTCGTAGGACCGACACCCTCTTCGTTATTCCGGAGGGGACCCGAAAGGGCTTGGCAGCCTCAAGTCACCCTATCCAAATGGATAAGGTCCCTGATAACAGAGACGTATCGCACCTCAGGGCGCTCGCCGCCACTTCGGGTTACGGCCCACTCCACACGGGCGGTAGGGGCTTCCTGGGCAGTCCGTCACAGAGCCTCAGCCCTTCAGGTGTGTAAGGCAGCCACCTGGACTTCCTTACATACGTTCTCAAAATTTTATAAGGTCCACACAGCTGCATCATCTGACGCCGCTCTTGGCCGGAAGATCTTGCAGGCGGCGGTCGTTGACCGCACAGCCGAACTTTGAATGCCCACCCAATATATTGTTTTCGGGACTGCTTGTGGACGTCCCATGGTCTAGGCTGTGGCCCCCAATGATACGGACGAGAAACAGATATTTTTGGTATAACTTACCGTAAAATCTCTTTCTCGTCGCGTTCATTGGGGGCCACAGCACCCACCTCTTATTTATTTAGGCGGTTGCTGGAACTTTCTGTTCTTCGGTCATGGTTTGGCAGAAAATTGGGCCAAAAGTTTGTTTTTGGTATGTATAAAACATAGTATGTATAATTTTACTCCCACTGGCTTCCTACTGCTTGCAGACAGACTAATTAGCTGAGTGCCTGCAGGGGGGATATAGCCAGGTGGGGAGGAGCTAACACTTTTTTGCTTAGTGTCGCCTCCTAGGGCAGTGGCTATATCCCATGGTCTAGGCTGTGGCCCCCAATGAACACGACGAGAAAGAGATTTTACGGTAAGTTATACCAAAAATATCTGTTTTATACTGGTGAGAATCAGTATTCGGACCAAACAAATGGCACATGGTGGGAAGCAGTTGTAACAATCTGGTTCTGGGTTGGAGTCTCTGGTTGTAACTGGTATGGATCGGTAGCGTGGTCAGAGAAAGCCAGGAGTCGGTACATGGGTACTATCAATTCACAGTACAAGAGCATGCAGGTGGCGTAGTCAGTGGAAACCAGAGATCGATACACGGGTAGTATCACTATGTAATACTAGAGAAGCAGACAGGTGGCGTAGTCAGTGGAAGCCAGGGATTGGTACACGGGTATTATTAGTACGTAGTACTAGAGAAGCAGGCAGGTGGAGTAGTCAGTGGAAGCCAGAGATCGGTACACGGGTAGTATCAATTCACAGTACAAGAGGAGCAGGCAGGTGGCATAGTCAGTGGAAGCCAGAGATCAGTACATTGGTAGTATCAGTACGTAGTACTAGTGGAGCAGGCAGGTCGCGTTTATCTGGAGAGCTGGATAGCTCAATAGCTCAATATGAAGAGCCGCCACCTGGATCACAGGAAAAAAAGCATGGCTACTTGATCGGTGCAGGAAACATGCTTTTCTCTGCAGCAGAAGGCAATGTTACATGCAGCTCTATGAATTGGATTTCAGCTGCACCTCCACTTTCATGGTGGCAGTGGCAGCTTGAAACATGAGCCATTTTGCTGCTGAATGGCTGAGAAGATGGGAATTACCAAATGTAATCATTAGCATATTTACACCTCTAATTTCTGGGCTTCTACTCAATCCAAGAGTTTCACATGGAGAAAAGATCTTGTCACAAAATTATAATTCAAATTTACTGTTTTATGACCTATGTAAAATGTTATTTTAAACCACAAAAAATTCCTATTCACCAAATTTTAATTTACTTTCCATGTCATGTATGCAAATTATTGCATTATACACCAAAGTACCTGGCTAAATACCAATCATGGGGACCAAAAGCCTCGATATTAGGCTCATGCATATGACAGAGACGCATGCAGGAGGCTGTATAGCGTGGCACTGAGTATCTGCGGCCCAGTACTATGAGGTTGTGGCAGTCTGCTGTTTGGTGCTCTGTATTTCAGAGATATTCCTGCCCTGAAGCTACCCTAGGATAGAAAAGCTTTAGGATACAGTATTGATTTTTTTCCGTAGGATACTTATTGAAACCAACCAAAAAAAAAACATTTTCTGACTGTATGAATTTGTTATATGGTGGTTCAGTAACCCCCTATGGACTTCTCGGCAGGGATGTGATGCATAAGATACCCAATGGACTTGGAAGTGCCGCTGTCCACGAGATGCAGAGCATACTGTTTGTATAGAACGTGACTATCTTGGTTCACCTTTGGAATATTGAATGACTGTTCAAGTTACCAAAGGAGTTGTATGATCAAGGATCTGAAGTGAGTTTGAGATTGGTGTACTATAAGTAAATGATAACGTCATCTTTCTCTTATATTCAGGAGCTGCAGCTTGAACACGCACGACAGGCATTTGCTCAAAAGGACAAAAATAAATCTGGAATGATAACTGCCTTGGACTTCAGCGACATCATGGTTACGATACGGTCACATATGCTTACATCATTTGTAGAAGAAAATCTTGTCTCTGTAAGTAGCAGCTGCAGACATCCTTGGCCTGTTAAATGACAAGACGCAACATTTCCAAAAATGTAAAATTACTCTATTCAAATCGCAACATTATTATCAAGAGTATTCTATTCAGTCCCTTTTAGGACTAATTTTATCTTTCAAAAGTAGTACAACAAAAAAAATATATATATGTGTATATGTCTGTGTGTGTGTGTGTGTGTGTATATATATATATTTATATATATATAGTGTGTGTGTATGTGTGTATATATATGTATATATATATAGTGTGTGTGTGTGTGTGTGTGTATATATATATAGTGTGTGTGTGTGTGTGTGTGTGTGTGTGTGTGTATATATATATATATATATATATATATATATATATATATATATAGTGTGTGTGTGTGTGTGTATGTATATATATATATATATATATATATATAAATTATAGAGATGGGAGGGTCTGCGAAAATATTTTTTTTTTTCCCAAAGCCGTTTTTTTCCCTGAGAAACTGAAAAAAAGTGTGTAGAATGTTCTTTTCCAATGATAAATAATATATCTATAAGGTGGTATTTAAACTACATAACATATAAAATAGCTTTGGAAAAAAGCTGAGAAAAACTGTTTTTCTCCCAATTTTTCATTTTAATTTCCCCAGGCCTTCCCAATTTGCTGTCGCCGTAATCGTACTGACCCATAGAATAAAGTTAATGTGTCATTTCTGCCACACTATGTATGCTGTAAAAGCAAGACCCTCAAAAATGGTAATTCCTATTTTTATTTTACCCCACTTAAAATTTATAGAAGATTTTCACTACATTAACCCCTTAACGACCAGCCCATAGTGTTTTTACGTCCTCCCGAAGTGGGCTTTATTCTCTGAGGACGTAAAAACATGCTTCCTGCAGAGAATAATGCCCCTCGGGCTGTGGACGTGACAGCTCCATGCTGTTGGTGTCCGCAGGTAGCTGACAGCATGGAGCTGTCATCCCGGGCTGTTCGGAGCCCCCCCCGGCATTGCGATCGGCGCTATGCAATGGATAGCGCCGATCGCAAAAAAAGTAAATAAAAGTGCAATAAAAGTTAAAGATTCAGCTGCTCTGATGGATCGGATCCATCGGAGCAGCTGAAATTACTCACCGATGTCCGCCGCACGACTCCCAGCTGTCCCGATGCTCCGGGCGCCGTAGCCGTCCTTCTGCGCATGCGCGCCAGGCGGCATTACGTCAGCCGCATGCACAGAAGGCCCGACGGCGCAGGAGACTTAAAATCTCCTGGCTCCCGGCTCCTGTAGGTAGCCGGGAGGCAGGAGATGTCAGCGGGGACCACGGTGAGCGGTCCCCGGTACCGCGATCGCCGTTATACAACGGATAACGACGATTGCGGAAAAGTGAAAAAAAGTGTAAAAAAAGAAAAGTTTCACCTCCCCTCATGGATCGGATCCATGAGGGGAGGTGAAAATACTCACCTCAGGTCCGCCGATGTCCTCCGGCCGGTGTCGGGACCCCCCGCTGGCTTCTGCGATGTGCCGATGCGGCGCGCATGCGCAGAAGCCGGCGAGCCCGGCATATTCAAAATCTCCCTGCACCCGGCTGTCACAGATAGCCGAGTGCAGGGAGATATGACTGGGGACCGCTGTATGCGGTTTCCAGTCATATGATCACCTTTATCCATCAGATAACGGTGATCATATAAAGTTAAAAAGTAAAAAAGAAAAAAAAAAAGTTAAAAGTAAAAAAAAGTTTAAAAAGTTAAAGTTTCATCTCCCCTTATGGATCGTATCCGTAAGGGGGGATGAAATTACGTACCCAAGGTCCCGGATTTGTTCCCTGGTGGGATGTTGATACGCGGATCTTACCCCAGCTTCGGTGCATGCGCCCGTCAGCATGATGGCAGACGCATGCGCAAAAGTGAAAGATTGCCCAAGAAATATAAAATCTCCCTGCTGCTGGCTACAAAAGGTAGCCAAGAGCCTGGAGATGTCACGGGGAGCCGCGGTATGCGGTTACTGGTCACGTGATCGCCGTTATCCAATGCATAATGGCGATCACGTAAAAGTTCTTTAAAAAGTGGCAGTTTCATTTCCCCTCACCGATGCGATCGGTTGGGGGAGATGAAACATCTTCTCGGAGGCTTCCGCATTTGAATCCAGATGCGATTATCCTCCATGGACCCTTCCAGCTGCTCCGCATGCGCCCGCCGGCAAAATGCCGGACACATTCGCAGGAGCCGGGAAGCCCAGGAAATTTTAAATCTCCTTACTCCCAGCGACTAACGGTCGCTGAGTGCTTGGAGCAGTGACCGGTGGCCTCGCTGAGCGGTCCCCGGTCACGTGATAAAGTAGCGATCTAACATTAGGCCGGTCACACATGACCGGAGAGGAATTACAGGTTCTGCATGCGCTTGATCAGCGGTAATCCACGGATCAATCGCATGCATTGGATTACACAATTCCCCCCAATTAGCTGGTCGGAATTACGTAATCCACTCGCAGAAACAGAACACAGCATGCTATATTTTACCGCGGATATCTGCGACCTAGAGCCCTTTGTGCTCTATGACCGCGGATATACTCGCACCCCATATGCAAACACATTGTGTACGGGCTGCGGGTACCCGAGTCATCTCTAAGCGACGGTGCGGGAAATGCAAACAAAAAACCGCCTGTGTGAGTAGGCAGTTATGCGCAGTACATTACGCAACCGTACGCAGGGTCACAGCCGGGCTCACAGCTGGAATCCGCTGCAGGCCTCCGCAAGCGGATTCCGCCTACGGCTACGTGAGCACGGCGTTATTCAGACCGCTACCAGTAATCCGTAATTTACAAGAAGCCCCGGGAACGTTCATCTTCCTGCAGTTCCAGGAGCAGCTTGTTGAGCGCCTTCTCTGTGAGACCGCCGCACCGCAGCAAGATTACAAAGCCTCACAGCGCCACTTTCTACACCCCATCCCCGCCGCTGAGGTTACGAAATACCCCCCAAAATACATGAGAGGAGGGGGGATACATGGTTTTCTTGCCCCATGTGCCCAGCCCAACCAGCCTCCGTAATTACCCCTGTCTTCGGACATAAAACGCAGTTTATATTATTACCTTTATCTAATATTTAGGGAATGCCAAAAAATGGGGATGGCGGGGGGGGGGGGGGGGGATTATTTTTAGGAAGTCACATTTTTTTCCGTATAAGTGGGCAATGGGGCCTGGAATTTATTCAGTTCTGCACTGAAATCCAGCGGGCATTCCCTCCATTATGGGCCTAGCCATGTGTCCTGTAAGTAGATTTGGGCCACAATGGGTATGTTTCTGAACACGGGACAAACAGGGGTATCCATTTTGGGGTGAAGGTCTTCATTCCTATGTACACTGTACAAAAAAAACAGTTTTTAAATTGACAAAATTGCCAAACAAATGAAAATTGTAATTTTTTCCTTTTGCTTTGCTTAGATTCATTCAAATACTTTGGGGTCAAAATATGCAGTACACCCCTAGATGAATTTGTTAAGGGGTCTAGTTTTTAAAATGGGGTCATTTGTGGGGGTTCTCTATCGTTTTGGACGCTCAATGGCTCTACATGTGGGCAATGGGGACTGGAATTTATTCCGTTGTACCCTGAAATCCAACGGGTGCTCCTTCCATTATAGGCCTAGCTATGTTTCCTTTAAGTAGATTAGGGCCACAATGGGTATGTTTCTGAACACGGGACAAATGGGGGTATCCATTTTGGGGCGAAAGTCTTCATTCCTATGTACACTTTCCAAAAAAAACAGTTTTTAAATTGACACAATTGCCAAAAAAATGAAAATCGTAATTTTTTCCTTCTGCTTGGCTTAGATTCATTCAAAAACTGTAAAGTCAAAAAAGTCATCATACCCCTAGATAAATTCGTTAGGGGGTCTACTTTTCAAAATGGGGTCAATTGTGGGGGTTCTCCATCGTTTTGGTCACTCAATGGCTCTACAAGTGGGCAATGGGGACTAAATCTCCTTCAAGCAAAATTTCTGTTCCGAAAGCCACCGGTTGCTCCTTTCATTTTGGGCCCCATTGTGCATATAGACGTAATACTAGGGCCACAATGGGTATGTTTCTGAGCACAGGACAAACAGGGGTATCCATTTTGGGGTGCAAGTCTTCATTCATATATGTGCGGTACAAAAAAAACTGCTTTTGAAATGACAGAATTACCAAAAAAATGAAAATCGTATTTTTTTTCCTTCGGCTTGGCTTAGATTCATTCAAAAACTTTGAAGTCAAAAAAGTCATCGTACCCCTAGGTAAATTCGTTAAGGGGTCTACTTTTCAAAATGGGGTAACTTGTGGGGGATCTCCATTGTTTTGGTCACTCAAGGGCTCTACAAGTGGGCAATGGGGACTAAATCTCCTTCAAGCAAAATTTCTGTTCCGAAAGCCACCGCTTGCTTCTTTCATTTTGGGCCCCATTGTGCATCCAGACATATGATTAGGGCCACAATGGGTATGTTTCTGAGCACGGGAGAAACAGGGGTATCCATTTTGGGGTGCAAGTCTTCATTCATATATGTGCTGTACAAAAAAACTGCTTTTAAAATGACAGAATTACCAAAAAAATGAAAATTGTAATTTTTTTCCTTCGGCTTGGCTTAGATTCATTCAAAAACTGTGAAGTCAAAAAAGTCATTGTAGCCCTAGATAAATTCGTTAAGGGGTCTACTTTTCAAAATGGGGTCACTTGTGGGGGTTCTCCATAGTTTTGGTCACTCAATGGCTCTACAAGTGGGCAATGGGGCCTAAATCTCCTTCAAGCAAAATTTCTTTTCCGAAAGCCACCGATTGCTCCTTTCAGTTTGGGCCCCATTGTGCATCCAAACGTAAGATTAGGGCCACAATGGGTATGTTTCTGAGCACGGGAGAAACAGGGGTATCCATTCTGGGGTGCAAATCCTAATTTTCATGTGTACTATAGAAAAAAGTCCTGTCTTTAAAATGACATATTTGCAAAAATATGAAATTTTAGTTTTTCTCTTCTAAATTGCATTGACTCCTGAAAAAAAACTGTGGGGTTAAAATACTCATGACACCCCTCAGTGAATACGTTAAAGGGTGTAGTTTTTAAAATGGGGTCACTTGTGGGGGTATCTATCATTTTGACTCCTATGAGCCTTTCCAATCTTGGATTGGTGTAG
This sequence comes from Eleutherodactylus coqui, assembly GCF_035609145.1. Lineage (NCBI taxonomy): Eukaryota > Metazoa > Chordata > Amphibia > Anura > Eleutherodactylidae > Eleutherodactylus > Eleutherodactylus coqui. The sequence continues at coordinate 75,726,336 of NC_089844.1, forward strand.
GAAAACAAAGTGTTCCTCAAAATGCTGAAAAGTAATGTTACATTTGTACGTCTCCTAAATGGTTAAAAAAAAACGAAAGTTTTTCCAATGTGCGCCCAAAATAAAGTAAACGGATGGAAATATAAATCTTAGCAAAAATTTCTATATTATGTTTGCACATATTTGAGATATTACAGTTGGAAATGTGAAAAAATGACGATTTTTTCAAAATTTTCCCAATTTTGGCGCTTTTAATAAATAAACACAAATTCTATCGGTCTTTTTTTTCCACCTAAATGAAGTACATGTGGCGATAAAACAATGTCAGAATCGCTTGGATATGCAAAACCTTTCTGGTCTTTTTCCATGCTAAAGTGACACGTGTCAGATTTGCAAAATTTGGCCTGGTCATTAAGGCGTAAACAGGCTTGGTCACTAAGGGGTTAAATGGTATCAATGAAAAATGCAACTTGTCTCACAACACACAAGTCCTCATATGGCTATGTCAGCAGAAAAAAAAATTTCAAGCTGGGAGGAGAAAACAAAAATGACAAATGGCAGTGTCCTTAAGGAGTTAGGTCAACCACACATGGTGAGAATTATCAGTACTTTGGGATTGGTTGAGACCTATTCCCATACCATGGCTGCCCAGCTGTGCCACATCAGGGCAGTAGACATCTATGACATCACAAGGGGCTATTTCAACTTTTTATGATTGTCAAAAACACCCAGTATCTCCCCATTCATTGCTTATTTTTTAGTCAAACGTTTTCTTCCTTTACGGTAATAAACTAAGAGTGACACTGAATAATCAAAAATTACTTTGTCCACACATTTTATGCTTTTGTCCGCAAATAGTTCTTTTAGAAATTCGGACTCTCCAGAGACGTTTATATACCGATAACTCAAAGTATGAAATTCTGGCTAACACAACTTGGTGAATGAGTGAAACTTTTTGTAAAGTAAGAAGCAGAAATGTGTGATCAGCCCAAGTAACCTCAGCAAGACTTTTACGTTTTTAATAATCATTGATTTCCTCTTTTTGTAGGCTGCGGGGGGAACCATCTCCCACCAAGTGAGCTTTTCCTACTTCAATGCCTTTAACTCATTGCTCAATAACATGGAGCTTGTGCGAAAGATTTACAGCACTTTAGCAGGCTTAAAAAGAGACTTGGAGGTCACCAAAGGTATTCTCTTTTTCCCTTTTGTGCCTTGTCTCATGTGCTCTTAGAGATTTCTGAGTAGTAGTAAATGAATGCTGCAGTGGATGAAGTGGATTCACTATTTTCCACTTTTTTTAAAGCGTAAACTATTTTCTTTCCTTTTAAGAATTCTGACTGCCATAGTTCAGCCTTTTTGTACACCAGGGGGGTTAATTGAATGGCAACTAGCTACTTGGACCATTATTGTGTGGTTTCATATAAGTGCATTACTATGGTTGGAAGAGATCCATATTCGTATACAACCTATTGCCAATTGTTGAACGTATATTCACAGTCACTGAAGGTGCTAAGATCTACATTGAACCACTGGGGAAAGCAATGATAAACCACCCCGCAAAAACAGTCTGCCAAGAAAACGTTACGATGGACGTCACCCTAGGAGTCTGTCACGACTCGGTGCTTGCACCAGGGGACTTTACCTTTTTACCTTAACCTTACATTGAACCATCCATATGACAGAAATGAAAATGTCAAAAGGCGTACAGTTTCTCCTTAGGGAGAACATCTAGAAGGTGTGCGGAGACTTATAAGACCATGCATGCTCCTCTGGGATATATGCAAATTGGAAGATGGAACAATGCCTTTACAGTGCCACCTATTGGCTAGCTGAGTGAGAAGCCTATGGCATGTGTCAGGTGGAGTACAGTTTCTCCTTATAAGTCTTCTCGCATCTTCTAGTTGCGGTCCTCAAAGAGAAACTGTACCCCTCCCGACCCACATCATAGGCCTTTCATTCAGCCAGCAAACCTACTGTACACTGACGAAGGGCAAAAACCTTGCATAAGCTGTCTGTACATGGTTAAATTTACTACTGCAGAGGACTCTGGCTTTAGCTTATATTTCTACTCATTGTTACTAGGCTTGTTGGAAGGTCAGACATTGACTTGCAGGAATGCTTCCTTCTAATGGGTGGCGCTGTAGAAGCATTGTGTCATCTTCCTATTTAGAAATGAAAGTGGTATTCCCATCATATAATGCTATGACCACAAAGAGATTTTTCTTGGTTACAGTAAAAATATATATTAAAGGGACACAAAAACTGAACATTTTAAAAATGATGTTTTTGTACTTTGCAGAGGAATTTGCAACTTCTGCAAATAAATTTGGACAGATCACTCCACTGGAAATTGACATCCTTTACCAACTCTCCGATTTATTTAATGCCACTGGGTAAGTAATACATCTACTTTTCTACTTCAGAACAAATAATTACATTTATTCTTTCTGGCATTAGATGAATGTTCACCATTGCAACCAGTTTCTTGTAGTCTCTTACCGTGGAGACACACCTACATCTCCATAGAAGCTATAGGTGCAAAACAGTAAGCTTTTAATAAAAGGGAAGCAGTCATCAACCATAAGCAGCATTAACTAAGTTATAGTGCTTATAGTTTAGGTGACGTGGAGTCCAAGGAGCCGACCTCTCTGCATACAGCACGGGCGTCAGCTGTTTACTACAGCTGACACCCGCGGGCAATAGCTGGAATCGGCCGATCGCGGCTATTTACCCTTTAAATGCGCTGTCAATTCTGACAGCGGCATTTAAATCCCTCGAACGATGTTCAGGGGTCCCGTCTGGCGCCCCCGCGGTGAGTTTGGGGGAGCCGTGCAGGTGTCATGGCAGCAGAGGCCTTCTGAAAGGCCCCAGGGCTGCCTTGGGAGACTGCCTATCAAGTCATCCCCATGGGGTGGCTTGATAGGCTACCTGTCAGAATGCAGTATGACGTAATGCTGTAGCATTACGTCATACTGCAGGAGCAATCAAAGCATCGGATATTGTAGTCCCCCAGGGGGACCTAAAAGTAAAGTTAAAAAATGATCAATAAAGTTTTTTTAATTGTTAAAAGAAAAGTAATAACATTTTAAATCACCCCCTTTTGCCATATCTATTATTAAAAAATCTAAATCATAAGATAAAAATATGTATTTGGTATCTCCGCGTCCGTAAAAGTCCAATCTATCAAAGTAGTGCATTATTTACCCCGTACGGTGAACGTCTTCCGAAAAAGAAAAAGAAAGAAGGCCAGAAATGCACTTTTTCAGTCACCCTGTCTCCCAGAAAAACGCAATAAAAAGCAATCAAAAAGTCATATGTATTCCAAATTAGTACTAATGGAAAATACAGGACATCCCGCAAAAAATGAGCCCTCGCTGCACTACGTCAACGGAAAAACTTATTGCGCGCACAAGATGACCGCAGAAAATAATTGAAAAAAAATTAAATGTCTTTGAGAAAAAACAGAGTAGTATAGTAAAAAAAAACCTACAAAATTGGTATCGTAGCAATCGTACTGACCCATAAAGTTATAATGTCGCTTTTGTTGGCAGAATGTCGTTTTTTTTTTCATTTTACTCCGCTTTGAATTTTTTACAGCGACGTCGATAGATAAATAAAGGAGGTATGAATTTTTTAAAGGGGGGAGGAAAAAACGAAAATGGGGGAAAAAGGGGGGGGGGGCGTCATTAAGGGGTTAAGACTCTTTGCCAAGTTGGTTCATGTTTAATTTTAGATTAGAATTTTAAAAATCTAAATAATTTAGTAAATTTATTAAACCAAAGGTGAAAAATATAAATCACAGCATTTATATGATTTGAACTTTGCTAATAAAACATCTTTTATAATGATAGGAATTGAAAATCTGGGAAACATTAATATGGAGAGGTTAAAGGGGTTGTCTCAAGATATAAACTTGTCAGCTATTGACAGGGTAGGGAATAAGTGTATGATCAGTGGGGCTTTGACACTGGGACCCTGACCGATCACAAGAAGGGGCTCCTGTGTATGTATGGGAGCAGCGATTGAGTGTGTGAGCTGCCGTTCCATTCATTTCTATGGGACTGCCAGAGATAGCCAAGCTCGGTACACCAATCGGTAGAAAACATATCAAGACAGAAGCCAAATTATCCATGTATTTATTATATTATTGTTTATATAGCACCAACATATTCTGCAGCGATGTGTAGAGCTTGTTCTTATTCATTTCAGTCTCAGTCCCACAGTGGGGCTCACAATCTTTTTTCCCTATTGCAGACACATAAACAAGGACTAATTTTATAGGATGCCAGTTAACTTATTAGAGTATCTAGGGGAAACCCATGCAGGCATGTAAGCCCTTGTATTAGTGGTCAGGTTACTTAAAAAAATCTGACCAATAATACATTAATTTACTAGTGAGTAACTTTGTAATGCATATAGATTTTTTTGTTGTTGTTTGCAGACGTCTAACGCTTACAGATATTGAAAGAATAGCACCTCTAGAGGAAGGGGCACTACCATACAACTTGGCAGAACTCCAGAGGCAGGTAAGTGGAGTCTTCCTAACACCTAGCAATAAAAATATATACCAGTATAGACGTTAAAGGCTGTTGAAACTTTTGTGCCTGAAAAATCAATGCACACATATCTTAAGTCGCTTTTTTTTTTTGCATTGAGTTTTCCTTCTCATGCATTTTGTAAGCCTCATACTTTGTTTAAAGGCTCTTCTACCTTAATGTTTCTGGGGGCGAACCCAACACTGACCAGCTGGTCTCTCTTATGAATGCACACAAACTTATCTCCCCCTCCTCTCTACTCTTTCAGAGGATGTATAGCATAACCACGCCCATTCAATACACAGCTATCTCTCATCTTCTTCTGTAGCTGCTGGTTTATTAGCTTGCACTGCTGATAAAAGCAGAAAATTGACATGTAGTAAATTACAGCCCTCTAACAGTTTTTTCTGCTTTGCTCACTGTCCTGATCACCTCCAGCATTCCCCGGCACGGTCACACAGCCCTCTGTAATAGCTCCGTGGAAGGGCAGTGAATGCACATTCACAACAGGAAAGCAGGCTAGGGAAGGAGAGGTCTGTTTATTATGACAGAATTTGCTAAGATGTCTTTCCTCCAGTCTGTAGTGCCTTGGAAAACAGAAATCAAATAATCAGAATTTTTTTTCTGAAATCCAATTATAAAAAGTCTTTAATTCCAAAACCACATTGCTGAAAGAAGAGTGCAAAGTGTACATAGCCTTTAAGTGAGTGTATGGACTGAGAATTAAAGCCTTTTTCAGTGCACAAGCCATGCTATACTCGTTCAATTAATAGGAAAACATTTTAATGTTTCCGTTTGAGGAAAAAGAGATTTGTTATTTTTTATTTTAATATGTGAAAAACCATATTGGACAAATTACATTTCCTAATAGAGAAGATTGTATTCTTTTGGTCTGGCCACTACTTGAGCTGAGCACAAGGCACATCGTGGACTCGATCACAGCAAGTTCCTGTTTCCATAATGATTGAATGTAATCAATTAAAATATTTTAAATTAAGAAAATGTGTCCGTTTTTTTATGTTGGTTTCACAATAGACGCGCACATTTGTTTGTAGTTAGGAGCCATATTATTTCCTAATGTCTAACATGAATGAATTAAAAAACTGATGTAAACTAATGTCGTCCTATCCGTTTGGATCTGAACAAAAATGTGCTACAAGAGGTGAACCGTACCTTATTGATATCTGTTCCCATTTGAGTAGTTGTGACATGTATATGGCAGTTTGAGTCGTGATAATGGTAATGAATTTTTAATCGATGATTAAACCTATTGGATAAAAGTTTTTTTCTGGGACTTTTACTAATGATTACCTGTTGATCGGCAGGGATCCACCGCTCAGGTTCCTCGCCAATGAATTGAAGGCCAGGCCAGCTATTAGTGCAGCATTTTAGTTTGGTACTGCTCCTATTGAATTCAATGGGAGTTGTGCCTATAGTACCAAATTGGGCCATTGCAGTGCTGACATCAATATCTGCTTCTAGCACTGTCCACTGTGATGGCTGGCTTAGTGATCAGTTGGAATGTCTACCAGCAGACCCCCGCTGATCAAGTGTTGAATTTTGTTTGACGATAGGTCATGAATAGTAAGGCCTCTCTCATACAGGGCGTTTGCAAAAACGCTGCATTTTTCAACGCTGCGTTTACTGCGTTTTCAGCACAGCTGAAAACGCTGCCCATTCATTTCAATGGGAGACACACTGGAAAACGCCCAAAGAATAGAACATGCAATGCTTTCAAAATGCAGCGTTTTTCAACGTAGCATTTTCAGCCTTGTGTGAGCAGCCCCATTGAAATGAAAGGGGGCCTTGTACAGCGTTAAGCACAGCGCTGAAAACACAGCGCTAAACGCTGTACAAAAACGCCTGTGTGAGAGAGTCCTAAAAGTCTCGGAGAATCCCTGTGAAGGGATTGCTCACTTCAACTTTTTGTGAGAACGCTGCTCCAAATAAAAGGTGATCACAGAGTGTCCAGATACTGGTATCCCCAACAATCAGCTGTAATCTGTAGAACAATATGATAGTAAAGTGTTCTATTTCCCTGCAGCGCCACCACAGGGCAAATGAAAAATTACATAGTTTATTTTCAAAGCTATTTGCTGTCTTAAGGCCCATTTAGACCGAACGAGAACCGCTCAAAAATCACTCAAAGCCGTCTTTTGAGCGATTTCTCTTTCTGTCTAAATGCAGGGATACCATGCAGTTTCCGTGCACGAGTCATTGATCGCCGAATTCCAGTGAGCAATCAGCTGTTATCAGCAGAGCAGGCTGTTATCACAGCCGGCTGCGCTGATAAGATTCTCTCTGCTAGTTTCTCGCTGTGAATTCACAGCAGGGACACTGGCAGTCAGAGCGGAAAAGAATACAGCTGTTTGCTTATGCAAAACAGCTGTACTATACTATTAGCGGCTACGGCAGTGTCCTGCTTCGGCTGCATATTCTATAGTAGCTACTATAAAGTATGCAAAGATGATCTCTCAAAACTGTCACTCAAACTATTGTTGAGCGAGTTTTAAGCGACTATCTTTAAGTGTTAATGGGGTCTGATGTGTAATGTACTTATGCACCAGGTCGTCCAGAGCAGGATACCTGCTCTGTATCCAATCTTTACTTTTGGAGTGTATTCACATGGGCTCGAAAATTGTGCAGGTTTTCTGCGTTGTGAGAGACACAAAACTTGTATGATAATACAATGCATTATTTGTAATGGGTGTATTTACAAAGGCAATTCTTTTCTTGCAGCAATGCTGTGAGATGGAAAAATCGCAGCATGTTCTGTGTTCATGCAAGTCTCGCACTAGAATAGAACATGCGGCGTGTCCATGTTCTGTGTGATGTGAGTCAGGCGCGACCTGCTGTCGCCCATATGAATGCATCCTGATAATACCGTGTTACTTGGAAAATAAGCCTTAGCATGATCTTTTCTGGAATTTTTGGAAAGGCTTGAAACATAAGCCCTACCCCAAAAATAAGACCTAATTATAGTTAGTCAATAGGAATGCATTAGGTGCGTGACAAGGTCTGTAAAATTGCAATTGCTGCATCTTTACGGTGCTTTCCTGGGTCAGCCAAGTCTCTTACCCAGCAGACTCTGTCCAGGTCTTTCCCGCTGCTTTCCAGAGCCCCGACACGGTTCCCACAGTCCTCAACCACCCATGCAGGATCACTTCCTGAATACGGGATTCATTAATCCTTCCTCCATGGCTCAGCCAATCAATGCAGCGCTCTAAGAACCAATTTGTGCTTTGTGGAGGCGGCATTTATGAATCCTGTAACCAGGAAGTGATCCTGTATGGGCGGCTGAGAACTGTGGGAACCGTGTCCAGGCTTTGGAAAGCAGCAGGAAGGACCTGGATCAAGACGGCTGGGTACGTAAAATAAGACATTCCTGAAAATAAGCCCTAGCGCCTCTATTGGGTCAAAATTAATATAAGGCCCTGTCTTATTTTTTAGAACTCCCCATTTTAATTTTGGGGTTCCCTCTTATTGTGTGGGTTTTTTTTTCTTCATTTCACTCTGGTAACAGATATATGATTCCATATAGCTTTTAATTTAAAAAAATTCTTGTTTAGGTTAATGAGTCATAACGGTATAGCGTCAGTTAACCAATCACAAAGGCTGCTATCACACTGCAGAGCTTCTCCCCTGCAAAACGTAGGCGGGGCCCTGCTGATTGCGGCCGGCACCTGTACTCTTCGTGCTGTTTGAATTGAGAAGTCCAGAAGCTGACCACCATCAGTATTTCTCTAGCTGCATTTTGCAGGGAAGAAACGCCGTATGTAATAGCAGCCTAACCATATTTCTTTTCCATCATTTAATCACCGTGCTCATTAAAATATATTATGTTACTATACTAAAGTTTTATTAGTTTTTCACTTTTCCCATAATTAGCTTTTCATTTTCAAGCATCCTCCTTCTAATAGTTCTCCCGAATGAAGTGCATACCAGCCAGGCCTGCTCAGCGCTGCAGAAGTGTTAAGAACAGATGTTCAGGAAGTCGTGTTCTAGCTTATTTTGAAATTGCTCACAATCTGTCGCTCCAGGCTGGTGAATGTCACAACACTGAACTTCACTGGCCCACCAACAGAGACAAATGACACCAGAATGTAATCTTATTTTTCCTGGCCCTTTCTTTCCTTACATTTTACAAGCAAACTTATTTGTCTAAGGTTAAAGTTATTCAAGGAAGCCAGTGTACAACATCCAAGAAACTAATAATAATCACCTTTATTTACAAATTCTACAGCACTTCACAAGTCAGAGGGAACGGGTAAAATGAGACGTAACACATAATATTAAACTAATAGAAAGTTTGAACAATAGTAGTGAGGGCCCTGCTCACAAGAGCTTATGGCCCTGCTCACAAGAGCTTACAGACCATAAGGAAATTTGGAGGACATGAAAGGTACAAGAGCTTATTCTGTACAATGTTTTTTAAAAAATAGGGTACTATACATATATACTTAAAGCTGTATAGTATATTTATGGGCCAGATGGTAGTGTAGAGCTGTGTGTCCTTGTTTGGTACTGCAGCAGAGCTAATTTAATAGGAGCTCTGCTTGTAGTACCAAATTGAGCCACTGCAATTTTGACAGCACTATCTGCTTCCAGTATTGTCCACATTGACAGGTAGACGAAGAATCTGCTGATCGGTGGAGATCCAAGAGGCGGCCCCATGTCCATAAACTATTGATGACCTGTCCTGAGGAAAATGGGAAAAGTCATGGAGAACCCCTTCAAGCCAAAGCCAGAAATGGATTGAACGTGAATGGGAAATATAAAGGAAGGACTTATACTTCTCCTTCCTGCTGGCTTTGACTCAAAACTGTTTCAAAAACATGTACGTGAAAGTAGCCGTAAAATCCTGTTCTCTTCTATGAAATGTAATGTCTAGGCAGAAATCTGATAACTTGATATCATTTAGGTTCACATTATCTGTAGATATCAAATGCAGATGGGAAAATGGTGACCTCATTGAGCACCTATGGTATATATTTCTCCAATTTGAAGTTTTCATGTGTAAGTGGGATTTGCTCATCCTGGCGGTGTGGTTCGCCTCTGTTTTGACATGTTGGGAGACTGACAGAATCACATCGTTGTTGACTGTCTGCTGCTTTCTATATATTGCTACTCTGAATGCCGTTTATGAGACACCTGTTGGGGCAGAAAAATTAGGTGTCTGAGCAAAGCCTGAGAGAGAATTCAGACTGATTAATGTCACAGCGGTGATTAATCAAACCTAATTACTGTATTCAGGCAGCAGACTCCTAACTCCCACCCCCCCCACCCCCTCCCATTCCTGTATAGTTGATGGCAGAGATGAACTACAGTGGGGGCATAGTAAGGTGGCTGGTTATGGACTAGGAAATGGTTACTAAGCCAGTGGGTTTTAGGGGAAGGCTTCATTCATACATGTGTTTCCTTACGGCTGTATTCTCTTCCGTGTTCATTCAGTGGGGCAGCATTGGGGACTTCAATTCAAATTCAAGCAAGAGTAAAGGCCCTTTTACACACATCTTTTTGAGCAATAATCGTTGCTTGTAAATGTGTGCACTTTTTGTCCAACGCTGAGTTCAGCTCAGCTTAAAACCCATAGTCCCTGATAAGAGGGACCGCATGCTGAGTTCTCCACAGGCAGCATTGATAACATTCTTTCAACAGCTGTTCCTCTGGAGAACAATAGCAATGTATTTAGAGAACAGACCACCCGCTGTTCCCTAAATACATGCAAATGAAGCTAGTTATCTTCTAATAGGCTGATTAGCCCATTAGTAGCTAATGCAAAATGATCACTCAAAACTGTCAGTTTCTGATGACTTTTATTTCCAATAATTCTATATTGTGATGTTTAGGTAACATTACATAATAACTGTGTTACAGCATCATATAGAGTATAGACCCAAACAACACATTTTTACCCTCGCTTTCCAGACTTAATCACAACATTTATAATAGCAAAAAGGAATTAGGGTTAGAAAGGTAGGAGAAAAAAAAAATAATATAATATATATATATGGGGTGGGGGGGTTAGGGAGGTAGGTAGGTACACTCAGATTTTTTTCTTACAGTTCTTTTCTGGTCCACTATAAGTTTTGATACTGCAGAAAAAGAGTTAGTAGACAGAGTATACCTCCAAAATGGGGAAGACTGGTAGGGGAAGGAAAAAATACCTAACCAGGTATAAAAGAACAAATTTAGGAAAGACAATGCAACACTGTCTTTCCTTGGGCGTATGGTCGTTGACACAGGAACACCATACTTTCTTAGGGGGGAAAAATGTCCGGCCATTGCAAGACGCAGGCCCTTCTTGCATCAGACTTGAGGAAGGGATCTTTAGCTTAATCAACAAGTGGTTTCTCATGAATATAAATTCCAAGCGAGGAATATGTTGAAAAGAACCTTGCCCTTGAGCTTGAAATCAGCAGTTAGGGACTCTAGCCCATTCTGCATTAAGGCGTCCCGGGGCACCCGGGTTCTCCAATGGGATGTCCCACTATGCCAAAAGCTGCTGTCCTTCATCAGGGTTTTGGATAAGGTGGATTTTGTCATTTCTTGTTACAATCAGTTTAGGCGTGAATCCCCACTTATACAGGATTTTATTGTCATGCAGAGCTAGGGTGATGTTCTGGAACTTTCTTCTGGTTTGGATCGTCATCTGGGAGAGATCTGTAAACAGCTTTATTTGATCCTAGGGTGTTGGAAGGGTTGCAATCTTCCTAACCGCATAGAGCATGGCTTCTTTAACATGAAAAAAGGGAATCCTCACTATTACATCTCTAGGTAGATGGTCTGCTACTGATTTCAGGCATGGCAGTCTGTGTGCTCTATCAATGATTCTTTCATCTGGAGAAGAATCTGGTAACAAGTGTTTTATGAGCTGTTGGATGTATGCTTTTAATTTAGATGGAGATATCGATTCTGCAATTCCTCAGATTTTTAAGTTATTGCGCCTATTCCTATCTTCTATATCTGCTACTTTGCTCTTTAGTGCTTCTAACTCATCCGCCACGCTGTAGTGTGCACCAATAAGATCATTATGTGAGGTCGTGAATTCTGCCATCTTGTTTTACAGGGGATTCACCCTTGTTCCTATTTCTGCCATTGAAGTATTTAGTGAAGTTGGGATAGATAATAAGTCCTTTTGGACGGACCCCCTCAGGGCTAAAATCATCTTTCTTATTAACAACTCTGATGCTGATTGTTCTGAGCAGCTTATATTTAAAATAGGATCATCATGAGAAGCTGTGTTCAGTGATAACTCAGAAGCATCCCTCTGCTTTTCTGTGTGTTGGGTATCTTGCAGGAGACCATGATCAGCTATCTCTATTGCTGCGTGTTGTAGCTGCTGCAGCTGAGGCGCGGGCACTTTACTAAGGGCAGGTATATTATGCGCCATCCTAAAAGTCCCTGTCTGCGCCTCTTCGCTTTCTTGTGGGCTTCTATTCCCTTGTGCAACCCCTTTCTGGACTCCCAGGAGCGGGGGAATGGGAGAAGATCCTTTATTGTTCTTCAGGGCATCCTCCCGGACCGCCGCTCCGACCGGCTTTCTCTTCTCCGGTGCGCCGGCAGCCGCTCTTCTCCTTCCTCCTCACTCGCGCGGGCAGTGAAGAATGAGGTGAGACGCTGTGGTCCCGCTTTCACTTTCCTCCTTGCAGCCATCATCGGAGGGAGTCTTCAGTGGGTTTCTCTTTACTTCGGGTCCCTTCTTCTGGTAGCTCGGTGTCGCTTAGCAGGGCCTGCGACCGCTCCAGTCTCTATCCAGGCCACACCCCCAGTTTCTGATGACTTTTGAGTGATCATCTGTGTGTGTGTAAATGGATCTTATGGGTCCTTTTACAGAGATGTGTCCAAAAGTAATTCCAGACATAATTGCTCCCATGCTTTTACACAAGAGCAATGATCACTTAGTGAGTGGAGATGGAGCTGGCCGCAGATCACTACCAACTCCTCGCGCCTATTCACCTTAAATAGGCAGTTGTTCATAGAAGAATGACTGCCTGTTTACATTGGCCGATCGTCATTCAGTTTTTATGAGTGCAGAAACTGAAGACGAATGATAAGTGAACAATTATATTATTGGCCCATGTAAAAGGGCCCTAACGCTGGAGCCCTTGTTTACTCTCTGTTCACCGGTTTCCTCCAAGAACATCCTAATAGGTTAACGGGCTTCCTATGAAATTGGTCCTAATATGTCTGAGATGGGGAAATTAGATAGTGAGCCCAAAAGTGACTGATATGAATGGTCACAATCTCTGTACGCACTGTTTTTGATTGTGTTGCGTTTTTTAATTGAAAACCGTGGCAAATCACGGTGAAGATACATGTGCTTTTTAGATGTGACTTTTATGCACCACAACCACGACATCTAAATACATCCTTAAACTTGACTTGGTATATCCTGATAAGGTTGTCGGAATCCAAATACTATTCAACCAGAAGCAACTTCTTTCTTCTGATCCACAACAGTTCACATCAGTTGATTAAGTATTAACCCCTTAGGGACCAGACACTTTTTAGGGATTTTACCCATGTGGTGGTTTTTACTGTCCTGTTATTTCCTTCAGCTATCAAAATTATTTTTGCTGTGTTTTTTTTTTTTTGTGACGTATGGCGCTAATTTTTAATATCTTTTTTACTGCTTTTTTTTCCGTTTTTTTGTTTTATTGGGTGTAAAAAGCTAAAGAAAATGATTTTTTTAAAAACATTTTTTGTTTATTTTTTTATTTAGTATGATTACACTAAAATAAAGTATGGGAAGGAGTTCCTCATTTTGTTACGGACGTTTTAATATATAGTATGTATGGTTTTGGATTGCAGGGCGCTAATAGTGACGTTTTAGGTTGGCGTCAGTTTTGGGTTATTTTCTTTCTTATGTATGCATTGTTGTTTTATTCTGGAATTTAGTCTTACTGATGTATACAATTATGTTTTTTACTATCTATGTTCCCCATGACGTCATGTAAGACCTCTGGGGGGCATTCGCTTTTTCTTTTTTTTAAATGACAGTTTCCCACTGTAGCTGGAGCATCCGTAGGAGCTCCAGTTACAGGGTAAAACAACCCCTACAGTGACATTAGTCACTGGCAGAGCTGGCCAGGGTCTAGTATGACCCTTCAGCTCTGCTGTAGCAGGGAACCCCAGCGGTCACATGAGCCCCGGCTCCCGGAGTGAAAGTTACACTTTACTTTCACTTTCTAGTACACAGTGCTCATTGAGCACTGTGCACTCAGAGAAGCAGAAGGCAGAAAACGTTAAATACCCCTCCTGTCTATCAGCTGTCACTAACAGCTGATAACCCGTTCCTACCTCTGACTGCAGAGCAGGGGGCTTGAAGCGCTGCCGTAATTTTACTATCGGCGGTGCTTTAAGCCCAGGACCAGGAGCCGTAAATTTACAGTGCCTGGTCCTAAATGGGTTAAACGTCACACCTCCACAATGCAATTAAACACACCATTATTTTCTCTTTGGGATTAAAACAAGCAGCAGTACAGGTGTAATCAACTCCCAACTTGTTAAAAGTTTCAGTAAAGGTGTTTATCAATACTCAAATGGCAATAAAATTGGCGCACGTAACAATCAAATAAAGTCACTCGGACACAATTGCCCTAGTCTAGTTTTGAATTTAGTCCTGCTTCTTTCAGGGCATAACCTCCGATGCCACAGGAGCCAATATATAAGGCTGCAAGCAAATGGCAGAGCTGGATTCCGCATCGCTGCAGAATTCTGCTCGGCCTGCGACCTTGCGTACCTGTCGTTCTCCGGCTTCTTTCTACTGCGCATGGTCTGCACGGACATGTGCAATACAGATTTTATTTTTTGAACTCCTGTTTCTCCCGCGTCATCGCTTAGCAATGACACAGAATCTATGATCTTTCCGCAATGTCAATTGTGGACGGGCCGCGGATCAGACAGCTTCTATTGACTTCAATGGAAGCCGTCCATGGAGAATCCGCACAAAAATTGAGTATGCTGCGATGTTTCATCCACGAGCGGAAACCAATTGCATGCAGAATCACTTTTTCATAGCATGCTATGAAGGGTATTTGCTGCGGAAACTAGAGGCAGATACCCGTCCCAGATTCCACAGCAAATATGCGCTCGTGTGCATGAGGCCTAAGGGTTTATAATCTCTGTTCCAGCAACGCTATTTCCGAGTTCCTGGCCCTCAGCAATACATAGCAGGGCACATCCTAAAATAGACTATTGCTCTTTTCTTGCAAGTGAATGGGTCTGAGCTGCAGTACCAGGCAGGATTGGCATTATTGGGAGACCATTATTCTAATCTCAAACAACCCCTGGAATGGCATTTCTGCTACATATGTACATCACAGTGGTAGGTCAGTTTGATCAGTTGTCAAAGTTTGACCACATATGGCCAGCTGTATAACAAAGACGATAAATTTTAGCAATTTCTTCTTCATAGATGTAAGTCACCTGCCATACTTATTTATTTCCTTATGTGACCTCCTTACAGATGCTTTCCATTATGATTTTTGCAGCTTTAGAAGTCCACAGCCTCCACTGATCTACACCAAAATCCAGCTAACTAAATATTGTGTCTTATCTGCTGTTATTAAATTGGACAGGAGACATATCCTTCAAAGTAAATGACAGTATTTAGCAGCATAGAAGTTTTAGCCAAGAAAGTGATTTCAGACAAAGCAGAGTATAATCCTCCGGTTTCTGTGTGACTAGAGGAAGCTTACAAGGAAGGGAATTGTCTTTGAAAGGGATAAAGATAAACAGGTGTGCCAAAGACAGGGAATCCTCCTTAGAGATGAAGAAAACAGCATGTCTGCCCTTGCAGATCACCTCTTCTAACTGCTTGGCAGCCATAACTCAGACTTCAAGAGACAGTCTTGCTTATTGTGGGATGTTTGGCTACAGTTCGTCTACACATTTTAATCCGCATTGTCTTTAATCCTTACAAATATTTTAAGGAATACTATAGTCTGAATTTGAAACAAAAGACTGACTGTTCGTACAAGAAATGTGGAGAAGTAATGGTTGTAAATAGCGTGTTGCTAAGAAAGTACACTATCCTACTAAAGGTAATTGGACACCTGAGCAAAAATCATAAGTAGTATTTTCAACATGTTAATACTTAGTGGGGCTCCTGTGGCCCTAATGACATTGGATACTCTCCGTGGTATACTTTCTACTAACGACCGATATGCTTCAACTGGTATTTCCATCCATTCATCCTGCAAATGCCTGCCAAGTTCTCTCAAAGATGTATTGGCCCATCTACAATGGTGCAAGGAACATCGTCATTGAACAGTTGAGCAATGGAAGAGCAGTCTATGGAGTGACAAATCACCCTATTTTATCTTCAAACCAGATGGATATACCTGGGTATGGAAGTCTGGGGATTGATTTTTACTTGAGTGTGTTGTGCCAAAAATTAAGTACAGCTGAGGTTCTGTTATGGTCTGCAGATATTTCACGTGGCATGGTCTTGGTCCCTTGATTGTAGTGGCAAGAACCATGTACCTTGACATCCTAGACAATAATGTGCTGCTTATAATACTTTGGAATGGTCATCAATACTTCCAACGTGCATTGTCACAAAGCTAAAACTGTTTTACATTGGTTTTAGGATATGGATGTTCCACTATTGGACCAGTCTGCAGAAAGACCCGACCCGAAACTTATTGAACATTTTTGGGATAAACTGGAATGTCTGGTCAGGAAATAGGAACAGCACCCAGCTTTGTGAGAATTTGCCAGACATTTTCAGGATGAATGGAGGGAAATACCAGCTGAAGTGTATCAGTTAGTAAAAAGTATGCCATGCAGAGTATCCAATTAAGGCTAAAGAAACACCACTAAGCACTAAAATATGTAAATAAATACTACTTTTGATTCTTGTTTAGGTGTCCAATTGGCTGGCGGGATTCCGCTGCGGCTTTCTCTCCCATAGAGAGGAGCGAGGCTGCAGCGGGGAAAGGAAAAAAAATTGACATGCTGCATATTTTGAATCCGCGCCGCAACGCTGGTTCCACCTGGCTTTTCTGTCCGTGTAGATGAGATTTTTGCAAAGTCTCGTCCTCCTGGCTGGCACAGTCTTTAATATTACAAGGCTAGTATGCACTGCATCACCCCTCCATTTCACTGTGTCAGCAAGCTTCCTTACGCTGGGTTCACACAGGGCAGGTTTGCCGAGGAAATTCTGTGTGGAATTTTGCTGCAGCAAATCCGCCCGCGGCCGCTAATCCCAGGGTTAGCCAGCCATGTGGACGAGATTTGTCGAAAATCTTGTCCACGCAGGACGGCCAATCCGTGGCGGCAAAGCCGGCGCTGCGGCACGGATTCCCCGGCCGCAGCATGTCTTATTTCTTTTTCTTTTTTTTTCTGTTGCAGCCACACTGTTCTCTATGGGAGCACCGGCCGCAATGGAAAAGCATGCTGCCAAGCTGCTCCAAAGCCCGCCGCTAAGTGCCGCGGGTTTTAAAGCAGCACTTTTCCGGTGGAAATCTCGTGGCTTTTCGCTGCATCAAAACCACGAGATTTCCGATGGGATTCCGCCTTGTGAGAACCCAACCTTAATGTGTCATAGTACAGCACCTCAACTCCAATGATGGGAATGAGACCCCCAATGTATGTGACTCCCCAGATTTGGCTATCTCTGGCAGTCCTAGTGAAGTGCATGGAGGGGAGATGTGCATGTGTGGCCTCTGCTGCCCACACTTTAAGCATGCCAAGACTGAAATCTCAAGATTGATCGGGGTCCTAATGGTTAGACCACTACTGATCAGCAAGTTATCCCCTATCCCACGGATAGGGAATAATAACCCTATTAATTATGGGGGTGCCATGGTAGCAGTTGAGCTTGGGTCCTAGTGCATAACGGGACCTAAAGGTCACTTTGCCAAATAAGAATATACTGGTACTATAGATGGCACAAGATAGAAAGGGGCCTATTGCAAATTTTGCATTGGGGCCCAGGAGCTACACCCCCTACAGTTCAGTATTGCTTTTATGCAGCAAACAGGTCTCCTGTGCAACTGCAGCCTCTGCGCCTCCTATATCTATAACACTGTCTCCACTCGTTTTTTTTTTTTCCTTCAGATTAAATATATTTTTTGTTAATTCTGATGGCAGAATCCAAGATTACGTGAATGAACTATAGATAAAGATCTTGGTGGATTTTCTAGCGGGTGTTCCTCTGCTTATAGTGAGAGGTTAAACATATTACGAAAAACGTGCAACAAAGGGCTAGTGACACTGCAACTCTACAGCTATCATCAGGAGAGCGGGTTTTAATCCCTCTCTGAAAACATAATTATACATGGCCTTTTGAACTTTTGCAATTATCTTTGTTAGTTAGCAAGTGCTAGAGCAAGCTTTGCCAGGGTAAAGCTCCGTTGATGGCAGCATGTCCGTATTGAGTGAACTCCCTTACAGCTGAACTCTTCAAGCTTGACTCGGCCTGATAAAACTAGTGGGGCATATGTAAAGGAGCTGTCATCACTCAGATCACATTGATTTAAAGAGCAGCCATGTAACCCTTCGTTTCCTATACTTGATGTGAGTATTAATAGCGATATATATAAATAGTTATTCTGAAACTCCATACACTCCAAGGCAAGCTTCCTCCTTTTCATATGCATTCTTCTGCAAGTATTCGAAAATGAGAAAATCTTAGGGGATCTACAGTATATATAATACTGGGTAGGGAAAAATTGTGTGTTGGGGGGGGGGGGGAGGGGGGTGTTCCACCTATTTTGGAAATAAACTACACCCTTTTTCCTGTTTGAGAATTCTTATACTTCATTGTTACTACAATAGCAAATACTTTATAATGTTAACATTCATGTAGGATTTTTGAATTTTTCTTTCTACAATTGGTTATTCTGATACAGAAACTTCTTTTTTTAATCTACCTATTTTCAAATATTTTATATCAAATTAATAGGGGAGTCCTCATTCAGTAAAGCCACCAACCAGACTAGGCAGAGAACAATTGCAAAAAGTATCTGTCTCTCTCTGCGGGATCTGAGTTGGCCATGCATCGCATGGACAGCTCATTGATTTCAGTAGACACCATTTGTAATGCCTCATTTTGCCTATGGTGGCGCTGCAGGGAATTTTAATACTTTCAGCCAGAATCACTTATGTATTGCAGATGATTGCTGGAGGTCCCCCACAGCAAAACCCTCTGTGATCAGCTTATTTTTAGGGAATCATTTTGGGACAAAAGGGATTGTTGAAAGCAAACAACGGCATGTAATGTTCCTAAACCTGCCCATTATACACTAGGACACATTTCTAAAAAATGTGGTAGACAGCTTTTTGAGTTTGAGTTGAAATGGTGCAGGTGCATATGACATATTTATATAGTATAGGTTTGTCTTTTTAACCTTTTCCAATCCACTGTCTGACCTCTGAAGACATTATGATTTAAGGCTGTACAGCTCCGATGTTGGAAGACATCCATCGGGGTTCTCTTACTGTATATTGCCAGCCTCCCTGCTGTCGGAGCCTATCCAACGTGTCACCTCATGCAGTACTGGCTTTAGCCAGCAGATAGCGCCGTTGTATAACGGCAGAAAGAGTAAGCCCCCTAGGAAAACCAGGATACAAATTGGATTGGAAAGGGTTAAATGTTTTCTTCATGGCCAAGGGTTTTCAGTTTAAAAGGGCTGAAACCAAGATAGACTTTTTTTACCTAACCACAGGATAGGTGATAAGGCTGATCAGCGGGGGTCTCGCCAACAATTTAGAGAACCGGGCTCCCATGTTCCTCTTTTCTTGTCATTGCAAGGTCACTTCTCTCACCCACAGTGACTTCAAATTGAATGGAGCTTTAGCCATGCATGTGCAGTGCCGTTCCATTCATTTCAATAGGGCTGATAGAAATGGCTAAGTACAAAGCGCTCGACTATCTCCCGACAGCCCCATTGAAATGAATGGAGCGGCACCGCGTATGTGGGGCCATTGCAGTGGGTGGGTGCAGCGAACCCACAGTGAGGAGGACAGGGGAAACAGGACCATTGTTGTTGGGGTATGTGGGGGTCTCAGCGGAAAGACCCCCATAATCAAACTTTTATCACCTATCCTATGGCTGTACTATAAATGTGTCATATGGATGGATTATATTGTGCTTTGAGCTCCTATGGAGGCATGCAGAGATAATTTTCTCAATGACTCATACGGTTCTATGGACCACCACTACTCCAGTGCAACAATGATGGGGCGGATTTATTATTCAGAATACAATGGATGTCTGGCTCAAATTCTGCCAGAAATCAAGCTTACATGCTTTGCACAACTTTTCATATGTGTTTTTAGACACTTTCAGACAGTATTTCCAACTCCGTCTAAAAGGGGTGTGTCCTAAACTGCACCAAAAATTGTACCAAATTGCAACAAAATTTTGTCACAATCTTTGGTATAATGTAAGTCAACTAATGGGCAGTTTAAACTCAGACTAGACAGTCTTAAGAATCAGCAGATGTACCATCCTGCTGTAATGAATCTAGCCCTTTTAAGACCATAAGTCTTATTTACTAGTGAAATGTAATTTCTGGTGCAGATAGATCCAGGAAACTGTCAAACATGCTTTGTGCAACATTTAGTATGTGTTTTAGACATTTTTGGCCTCTTTTTTTTGCTATGTGCCACAAAGGGAAGTTACTTAGTAAAAAAAAAAAAAACATAACAAGGCATGGCCTAAATTGCACCAAACGTAAACTAAACCAACTAAAAGGTGATCTAACCTTAGACTAGAGAATGGAGAAACAATACTGGTAGCCCAGCGCTGCTCTCCAGTGAATTTCAACAGGCAGTGGGATAAGATTTATCCAACTTTTCTTTTGATTGCGTCAATTAGAACCAGCAGATACGCATTTTGGGGTAGGCCCCTTCATCAGTCAAGCTGGGTTAGACCTAAATCTTGGGGCTGGAGAATAAACCCCAAAACGCTGGTGTTACTAGAAGGCGCTGTGAGCCTACTGGGGAACACCAGGAGAAGTGGTCTCATTGGAAAGTAGCCCCGGGCTTACAGTATTATTTCTCCATTCGCTCCATTTTGTCCATCAGTTGGTGGATTTATCTGGTTGGCAGCGCCTCCTAGTGAAGTCAATTTTCATGCAAATCTACACTTTTTTTTTCTTCAGCTCCTTGAGGCTTCTGGTCCCCGGACATCCTAGTGGGCACCAGACCCTCATACACACCGGCTTTGCTCCACACCTTTCCTATCTCTTTTTAAACTTAGACTAGACAGTCTTCAAATTCAACAGATTTACTATTCATCAGAACTTCTGTGCTAAACTGGGGCTTTTTAAGACAGTCTAGTCTGTGCTTGCACTGTCTAACTTTTAGGCCAGCTGCACACAGCCGTGACGGGCTCCGCCATGGAATATTCCGTGGCGAAGCCCGTCACGGCGCCCCCCAGAGATCCCATACTTACCGCGGATCCGGCGTTCTGGGTCCCGCATGATGCTTCGGCGTGACGCACCACAGCGTAATGTAACACGCCGGCCACGTCACAAGACACGCCCACAGCGTCACATGACACGGCCGGCCGCGTCATATGATGCGGCGGCGGGGGGACGGAGAAGCGATTTCACCCTATCTTCCGCTGTGCTACAGCGGAAGATAGCGTGGGCGGACGGCTTCCATTGACTGCAATGGAAGCCGGCGGCGCGTACACCCGCGTCAAATAGAGCATGCCGTGGGTGAGGACGGGAGATTTTACGGTGCGGAATTCCGCGATGGAATTCTGCACCGTGAGCATTGAGCTATTAGGTTCAATAGAACCTAATAGCTGCGGGCAACGCGGTGGAAATCCGTCCGTGGGAAGGAGGCCTAAGAAAGTATTGGTAAATATGTTCTGATGTGTATTACTTGACATGTAGCAAATGGAGAAACAATACTAGTAGCCTGGCGATGCTCTCCAATGAATTTCAACAAGGATTGGGATAAGATTTATCCAACTTCACTTTCAATTAAAACCAGCAGATACGCATTTCGTGGTAGGCCCCTTCATCAGTCAAGGTGGGTTAGACATCACTCCTGGGGCAGGAGAATATACCCCAAAGTGCTGGTGTTCACAGAAAGATCTGTGAGCCTAGCCAGGGAACACCAGGATAAGTGGTCATGATAATGGGGTATTCTCCAGTCCCAAGAGTTATGTCTAACCCAGCTTGACTGATGAAGGGGCCTACCCCGAAACGCGTATCTGATGGTTTTAATTAACACAATAAAAATCTTATCCCACTGCCTGTTGAAATTCATTGGAGAGCAGTGCCAGACTACCAGTATTGTTTCTCCATTTGCTCCATTTTGTCCACCAATTGGTGGCTCTATCTGGTCGGCAGCGCCTCCTAGTGAAATTAGTTTTCACACAAATCCACACTCTTTTCTCTTCAGCTCCTTGAGTCTTCTGGCTCCCGGACATCATACTGGGCTCCAGACCCTTATACACATTGTGTTTGCTCCACCCCTTATCTACCTCTTTGTACTTGACATGTGACTGTACCAACCAATCGTTGGGTGTAGCCACCCACATTGCCATCACTGCTGTGGTCAGGTGATGGACTGCTGTGATCCCAAGTCGAATACAACGCATCATTGTTGCATCTAGATAAACAAACACCAGCAAGAGAACAGGGAACATTTCTATTTCAAAATGTTTTCAGGATGTACCATATAGAAAAATTATTAGGCAACAGTCAAATCTTTCTGAAGAAGTCTCTCTTTATATATTGTGCCAAATCTGTAATAGAATCCATTGTTCACATGATTTTCTGCCCCACAAAATGTTGAATTTCTTACTTTTTCCCATCAACTCTTCCATATTCTCCCCTATAGCAATCCTACAGTGACATGGGTAGGCCCATCTGGCTCCAGGTTGCTGAGTCTGGCTACAGATTCACATTGGGTTCAATTGCTGGAGGTGAGTGATATGTCTGCATGCTTGGGTTAATGTAATATAATCTCTCCAGAGCGGCACAGATCTGCAAAGGTGCATTGCATTGTTCAATAGAGCACAAACTGAAGGCCTTTTTTTTTGGCTATGATCACAAGGCCCCGCCAGTACAGCAGTGCCACCTCTGGCTCCAGACTGTCTTGAGAGTAGGACTTCCATAATAACACAGTACTTCCGGATACCGTTTTTTCTGCTCACGTTAATTATGTGCAGTGGCAGTAGTACAAGCAAATAAAAAAAACGAAGATGAAAGAAGAGAGGAACAGGAACATTAAAAGGAAGGGAAAATTAACTGCAATTCAGTTAAATGTATATTGAAAATTACATTTTAGTTTATTATACTGTCTCCTAAAAATGTACGTAAAAAGCAGTTTCCTATAAAATATGCCATTCTGTGGTTTATGAACTGATTTTAATGCATAAACTTATGAAAACAATATAACGGCGTAATGATTATTGTTACAGTCTATGGCCACATTACAGTGAAGGGCTCTTGAAGGTCCTGTGAGGTAATAAGAAACTTTTATTTTAGTCCTAAAGGGCATTGCCTCTTCACCTTTCACTGGAGATTATCCATAAATACCTCTATATTATTTTAGGTAATGTATAATAGTTAGAGATGAGCGAGCACGCTCGTTTAAGGCTGCTACTCGATCGAGTAGCAGTCTTATCGAGTAACTGTGTACCCGCCCGAGCAGCGTGTGGGGGAGAGTGAGAGAGATCCGCCGCCCCCCCCCCCCCCCCCCCCCCTCCTGCATGATGCTCGGGCGAGAACACAGTTACTCGATAAGACTGCTACTCGATTGAGTAGCAGCCTTAAACGAGCGTGCTCGCTCACCTCTAATAATACTTAACATGGATAAAGGACTAGAGTAGCAATAAAACTATCAGTAGTTGTTATTTTTTAATTAAAGCAGATCTCTAGTCTCTTGGTTTTCAGCTTTTTTAGCTCCACATTTTTGCCTAAGCATGATTTTCATGGAAATAAAATGTGATAAAGGTTGAACTGTTCAACCTCTAAGATCCTATAAAAAATAACATTATAATTGGAGAGTCGGATTACAGCTTAGAGGGGTTGCCCCGCAAAAAGAACCTTCTCCTCTACCCACAGGATCTGTGGTGGGACCCCCACCAATCACAAGAACCAGAGGTCCGGAGTGTTCCCGATTTGAATGTAGTGGTGGTCTTGCATGTACTCTACTGTCGTATTTATTTCTATGGGACTTCCAGAGACCGTTAAATGGGTTGCGCCACTATAAAAAAGCCGCTCAGCTTTGTCCTGGTGGAAAAGGCTGAAGAGAGGAGGGTAGAGTCATTTATTTATTTATTTATTTTTATGCCAGGTGGAGCTATTCGAGGGTCATTTTATCGGGACAACCACTTTAAAATGACCCTCTGGTCCTGGACAAACAAAGATGACCACACTGCATTCCTAGTCTACTACTTGCTGCTCTGACTCGCCACTACTGCTCACATTGACAGCACTGGTCAATCAAAACTGCGTTGGTGCAGCAAGTAGTCAGAAAAGCGGTGGGCTCAGCTTTGTTTGTCCAGCACCCAGGCGTCATTTTAAATACATGTGCTTGGCTATTTCATTGAAATGAAAGGAGCAATAGTGTGCAATTGTGCATTCATGACCACAGCTCCATTCATTTGGGAACACTTGGGACCCCCATTCTTGTGATTAGTGAGGGCCCCAGCAGTCGGACCCCCTCACAATTTGATACTTATAGAGGATACGTTCTTTTCGTGGGACACCCCTGTAACTCAGACATGACATGACTAACTTTCACCAGCAATGCTAGAACTGAAAGGTCACTTTGTTGATTAGTCAACAGAAACTTTGCCAAATCACCATATTTCTGTATCTGAGGCTTAACAGAAAGTTGTAGGTATAGTATGTCCCTGTTGACTGTTGTGGGTGCCATATTACAAATCCATACAACTCTGAGATTGCAGAGAACCATAATATGCCGATTTTTAAATTTAACTAGGCACCACAAATCATTATCAGAGGTTTGCAATTGCTAATATAAGAGGAATTGCTATATATTCCTATAACTGAATATGCAATATTTTTATCCTATTCCAGCGGTGGGTGCTACAGCTGTTTATCCTATTGACCTTGTGAAGACTCGTATGCAGAACCAACGATCCTCCTTTGTTGAAGAGCTGGTGTATAAAAACAGTTTTGACTGTGCTAAGAAAGTAATACGCTATGAAGGCTTCTTTGGACTTTATAGAGGTATGTCTACCATTGTCAATCCACAACCTAATGTTTTTTCACTACTTGGTTTTCCTGTAGCTTGGTCGCAAAGTAATTGTAATTACCACATATACTCGAGTATAAACCAAGGCACCTAATTTTACCACAAAAAACTGGGAAAACTTATTGACTCGAGTATAACCCTAGGGTGGGAAATGCAGCAGCTACTGGTACGGGATGTATGGGAAGTGCTAACGCAACACATGCAGTAACGCAGTGCGCTGCGGCCGGCGGCCCCATTGAAATCAATTGGCTGCCGGAACACCACACACACCTTCCATGGTGATTTTTCAGGGAAGGGCTTTAATTATAAGCCCTTTCCTGAAAAATCATCCCTAGTTGTGGTAAAAAAAATCAAAAAAAATCTATGCTTACCTCTCCGTCACTGCTGGGGCTCAGGCGCGTCTAGCCGCTTGGGTCCTGTCACTGTAATGAAGTTCTTTCAGCAGGCAGGGATTTAAAATCACTGCCTGCTAAAAGGGCTTAGTCTAATTGGCTGAGTGCCCAGCCAATCACAGGCAGCGCTCAGCCATTCATTGAATGACAGTGTCTTGTCGGTGTTGTCTATATAGCAACCAGTTGGATTACAGTCCTGCTCTGAAATGCAGTTTTTATGGGCAACACTTATAATTTTTCTTAGGACAGTTTTGATGAATGAAGCCCAATGTGTTCTTATCCTGTATCCAGAATACGGACCTGCTTGTTCAGGGTCTGGGGAGAAACTGAAAACTTTTATTTGTTAAACATTTTGTGCCAAACAAGTTTACCAACAATTTCCAATGTAATTTTATCGACCTAAGGCCGGCTTCACATGAGCGTGACGGGCTCCGCTGCGGAATATTCCGCAGTGAAGCCCGTCACGGCGCCCCCCAGAGACCCCATACTTACCAGCGGAAGATAGCGTGAAGACGCTTCCCCGCACACCGCCGTCGCGTCATGTGACACGCCCACCGCGTCACATGACGCGGCCGGCCGTGTCACGTGACGCGCCGGCCGCGTCATATGACGCGCGGCGGTAGGCGGGGAAGTGTTTTTTCACGCTATCTTCCGCTGTGTTACAGCGGGAGATAGCGTGAATGGACGGCTTCCATTGACTGCAATGGAAGCCGTCAGCGTGTACACCCGCGGCAAATAGAGCATGCCGCGGGTGAGGACGGGAGATTTCACGGTGCGAAATTCCGCGGTGGAATTACGCATCGTGAGCATTGTGCTATTAGGTTCAATAGAACCTAATAGCAGGGGGCAACGCAGCGGATTTTTGCCGCGAATTTACGCGGCGTAAATCCGTTCGTGGGAAGGAGGCCTAAAGGTCCAGTTTGATAACCAGGAAAAGTATCTGTGTTTGTGTGTACTTTGCAAAGACAGGAAAGGTAATCGCTGAGCTTTAGCCGCCATTAATTACAGGTAACTGCAAGAAAGTGGTTTGCAAAGCGCAACTTTGTTCTACTATATTTAGTTGAAGCGATTCTCTTCAGAAGTTTGTCCTCTTTAAGGTCATAGTTCTTCACGAATGCATCAAACTAATTTTGAACAGTTCTATACATTCTCTATATTTAGAAATGATTGGCGCATATACCACATCTCTTGAGGTGCATTTTAAAGGAAACATTCTTTGTTATGCCCCGCATCATTGGCTGTTGTGGTGATGACAAAGGAAAACAGACTACACTGGCTTTGTTCCACAGAGCGGCAGTAATGGATGGCGTGGGAGTGCTTGAAAAGCTGCAGAACTCTATAAATCCTGGTGTATTCAGATGTGAATATATTGGGTAGAAGTGGGAATAATGAATAGAAGATATTATTCTGTTTTTACAAGCTTTAATACTATTGGATAATATTAGTGATAATGATAATAACTGCACCATGAGTTTTAAATACACCTTCTAATTGATTTACTTAAAACAGCTTTTGTTTTTTGTTTTAACCTATTTTTTTATATTCTGGTTGCTATAATATTAAACACATATTTGAAAATCTGTTATTATGTCAATTTATATGATAGACTATTGTAAAACAATCTATGAGATATATATAGTCAAAAAACCTTAAGGGATGAGCTGAAAAGTTGCATGTAAACATGTGGGTGAATAAAGCGAGTACTACTTTTTATTTTTTTTTTTAAATTTTTTTGGAGTACTGCCACGTTCTTTTTATTTGACGTTTCGGAGATCGTATTATATCCAAATCACATTTACCCACCAGGACATCAGTGCTGCATATATATCTTAAATGGATTGTCTCCTCAAAGCAGATTTGTTGCAGAAATTTCTGTAACTGAAATTCAAGCATCATAGATCTAAATAGGGTTGTTTTGGCGGGAAGCACATGGATTCCTGCAAGTACCAATCACTTGAATATGCCTGGATATAGCCTAACACTGACTGTTATTTGCAGAGAAAATCTCTACCAGATGCAAATGCTTCCTGCAAAATAATTTTCCAGAAACCCCAAAGGGAAAAAAAAAAGAGAAAAATGGTGCTGACTAGAGTTGAGCGAACGTACTCTGCTGAGCTTGATGCTCGTTCGAGTTTTAGCGTACTCGATGGTGCTCTTTATTCTAACGAGCACCATGCCGTGTTCGACCCCGCCCCCGTTTTGGCTCCTCCCCGCTGTGACGTGCCTGTTTTGGCCCCTCCCCGCCGCAACGCAGTGCGTGCGTAAATGGCAAATGTTTTGAGAGAGAACGAACACACGAACCAAGAAAAAAAAAAAAAGCTCGGGACCCGGCGTCCCACATCCAAAAATGCTCGAGTCTCCCATTGTAGTCAATGGGGTTCGTTACTCGAGTAGAGCTATCGAATTTTACGAAAAGCTTGATACGAATAACGCGGACCAGAGCATTTGGGTGCTCGATCATCTCTAGTGCTGACCTAAGTGTAGTATTTATAAATCACAATTTATAAAGGGGTTGTCCAGTTGTAAATTATTATTGGCCTATCCTTGAGGTAGGTCATGCATGGTAGATAAGCGATGACCTGCTGCCCAGGACCCAGAGCTATTCTCTGGGCCAGTGCACTCATGCACTGATCTAATTTATGCAGGAATCAAGACAGCTCCATTCTCTCTGTAATGGACAGGCTTGGTGTTACACCCATTTATTTCAATGGGAACTTGGCCTATAATACCAAGCCTGGCCACTGTAGTGACAACAGAGTTGTCTGCTTCCTGCAGAAATCATCTCAGAGCACAAGCACACCATCCCAGAGTATTATCTTATTGGTTGGGTTCTGAGGAAGCAGACCATCCCCGATCTACTATTGATGGTCTATCCTAAGAAAAGGCCATTAATAGTTTGCAACTGAATAACCCCTTTTAGTAGGATATATACACTCTATGCCTGCTGAAGTTGTGCCCATCAAGGCACAACTCCAAGAATAGCTAAAGTAAAATTGTTATTCTCCAGTTCATCAGCCTCTGGTTAAGGTGACACTAGGGAAGTATTGTACAGTGTGGCTTTTAAGATTGAATAAGTACGTTGGATATAATCCTCAGCATTGTAAGATTCCAGTTATTCAGCAGCGTCAATAGTGTGATCTTTCTTTTATTTAGATCTAACTCTGGAAAATAAGCCATCGTAAGGCCTTCTAATTTATGGACCTGAATGTCTTGAGTTCTACTTATGGAAACACTTTGATTGGGATGTACTAGAAAATATACAAAATGCATTGCAATTATGACCATACAAAATTTTCTACTGGAGCGGCTTATCATGCATAGCAATGTTTTCCAACCAGGGTTCCCAAGAAAACTGGAATTTCTTTATCCCTAATCAGAGATTCTCCATAACACAGCAGCAAAACCTGTCCCTTACATTTGGGAAGCCAAACTGATTTCGCTGAGCTCTTAAATTTAATAACCTTTACATCCCTCTATAGCTGCATGCACCACCTCCACCAAACTTTTCCTGTAGCTGTAAATAAGATTTTCACACCATTGACAAGGAATTCTGAACGTGTGTTTTCAGATGTGTTTTCACACAGTTAATCAGTATTTCTGGGATGCCTTGTATGCACAGCCCTCTCTTCAGGTTACTCTACAGTATCTAGATAGCATTATGGTCAAGATGATGACTTGGCCATTCTGCTTTTTCTACCGTTCTTTACGGGTTTGTAGACTTTTGAATCGCCCTGTATTATAGCATTTTCAATCTAATCCTTATCTAAAGGACAAAAATGCTAGCATTAATCGCTTAATGAGGAGACCAATTATCCCGGCAATTCATGCATTTACATGAGGATTTCAGCACCTACGAAATACAGTATGCTCTCAATGCCCGTTCTGCGTTCATTGGGTACAGTACTGAAGATGTGATTTGTCTTTTGTAGACTTCTGGTACAGAAGGGGTCTGTTGTCATACAGGAGATGAGGAGGGGTGTGATAGCATTTTGTGACTTGTCTCCCTCATAATATTCAGTGGGTGTTCTCTTATAACGGTTCACAGACCATGGAGGGAGGATCGCTTTCTTTGTATTCTCTTCAACTCCCCTTGCATCTAATAACTACCTTTCTCCTACATAGAAGTCTTTTAAATTACTGACATGGGGATGGAAATCGAGGCAGTTTCATTATCTATTGGCTGGGTTCCTCTTGGTAAATGTTAAAAGAAAAGGCTCATCCCTCTCCTGTCTTTGGTATGTCAGTGATTTGTTATTTATATGCTTAGTGAATGGAAGCCAGGAAATCAGTATTCACCGTTAGACAACATCAAATCAATTTCACTTACTCATTGTGGATTTCGGGTTCTGGGGATGGAATGGATGTATCTATGGGTTTCTCAGTAAAAGCCATGCTGTGGGTCACTTAGTTGCTTGCGCAGTCTCTGGGATAGATTTATTGCTTGTCGTGTTAGTTTATTTGTTTATTGGTGACATCTTCTATGGAGTATGGACGCCGGTTAAACAGAACCTTCTTGCTCATACTTTTTGTCCTGAACTCCTTATGGTTCATCTTACATGTATAATGAATGAATAAGTACGTGCAGATCTTTGTTTTAAGACGTATCAGTAATTACATTAGGCCAGATTTACTAATGCTAATATATAAACGCCACAAATTTTAGACGAGGCGGTTAGGAAATGCGCCAAATTAATCTCCGTGGCGCATACAGTTTAATAGATTTGGTGCTTTGTGCTAGAAGTTGAACAATTTTCCCTTCCTTATACCAGCTGAAGGCTGCCTTACTTTACACCATTATTTTACGCAAAAAAATAGGCCATTGATATATATGGTGCATTTTATGACAAAGCCATACACTCTTTTCTAGATACTTCTGAAAAGGCGCAAAAAGTGACTAAAAGAAATAATAAATTTGATGTACGGCATTTGCGTCAGTTTTTGCAGCATTTTGAATACTAAATTTTCCCCATTGTCTTTTTTTTCACCTTTTTGCTTCTACTTTCTGTAAAGTTTAATCCTGGTTCTTTTAAAGGGATTCTGTTATCGGGTTCATGAAGTTTTACTGGAAGTTGAGTCACAGAGTAGGCCATGCCAGCTTCTCCCCGCCTGCATCATGCAGACTGACAGCTCTCTCCCCCTTTGTGTATAGGGAGCTGTCCCTCTGTATTCTGGAGGCGGGAAAAGGCCAATGTGGTGGGCTATGCTGACTTCTCCCTGCCTGCATTATGCAGATTGACAGCTCTCTCCGCTTTTGTGTATAGGGAGAAAGCTGTCGCTCTGCATTCTGGGAACAGGAAGAGGCCAGTGCAGTCTACCTCCATGCCTCGAAGCTGAGCTCTGAGTCAAACATTTTTGAACCTGGTGACAGAATCCGTTTATTATTTATGGTAATCATGGCTACGTCCCGGGGCATTTATGTATGGAAGTAAAAACACTCCTTTATAATATATACACATGTATCTAGCTATAGCCATGGCAAGTAGAGTGAGGATGTGATTAGTTTACACTGGTGGCTGCAGTCTGAAAATCACAATAGGGAAGGAAAACCGTTTTTTTACGTTTCAGTTTTTTAGTTTTATGTGAGCTTAATTCTTTGAGAAAAAAGAGTTTTGACCGCCATGATTTATATAGTCTGTTGACTTCTTTAAAATATTTAGGTTGTGGAAAAAATGTTTTTAACAGACTATACATCAACTAAGACCATTCTCACATAAACCACTTTTTACCGCGCTCAGCTCGGTGTTTCATACGCCTGGCTAAACTCTATACAACGCCTCCGTTGATTTCAATGGGGCTTCGCAGACCAGGTTCAAACGCTATCAGCTCTATTTTCATGTTTTTAAGCGCTTTTTAACGCACTTCATCACCTATTACAATGATGGGGGGCATTAAAAACGTAGTCAACGTTGTACAATGCATTTGAAAACGCCGCTTGAAATCGTGGCGTATTGATAACGCCTGTGTGATGGAGGCCTCATAGCTTTCATCTTATTTTTTTATCGTGGGAGGGGTCTCCCCACATCATTCACATTTGTCTGTTGTAGTGAGCTAAAGAGCGGAGGCTCCTTGACCCAATATAAAATCTGTAACAGATGACTTCACCTTCCATTTATACCAATAGTTATTTCTTTTGTGGCAGAGAACGTCTTGGCCTCCTCAGGCACTAGGTCTTGGGTGTGACTGTTACCTTGGCACAAAGTATAGCAAGAGCCCTGGTAGAGAGTGCTACCACATTGATGAAAATGTAGGCCAAAACCACACATTCTTGCATATGATTTTTTGAAGTAGCCAATGGAAGTTTCCTTTTTGAGACTTAGTAAAACTTTTTTTATTGCGACATTAAAGGGGTTATTTGAGGACAGTTTTTTTTTTTTTCCAAAATGTGCTCAGCCTGCTCTACCAACATACAAGACATACACTATCCTACCAAAAGTAATTGGGCACCTGAGCAAGAATCCAAAGTAGTATTTATTTACATGTTAATACTTAGTGGTGCTCTTTTGGCCCTAATGACATTGGATACACTCTGTGGCATACTTTCTTCTAACACCTGATATACTTTCCCTCCATTCATCCTGAAAATGTCTGGTGAGTTCTCTCAAAGAAGATGTGTACTGTTCATATTTTTTAACCCAATGTTCTAGTTTGTTCCAAAGATGTTCAGGTTGAGACTCTGTGCAAGCTAGTGCAATCGTGGAACATCCATATCCCCTAACTTAAATAAAATAGTGTTGGATTTGTGACAAGGCACCTTGTTTTGTTGGAAGTATTGCTGACCTTTCCCAGATTATTGTCGCATTGTAGGCAGCACATTATTATCTAGAATGTCAAGGTATGCTTCTTGGGTCCATAATTCTTGCCAGTATAACTAACGGACTAAAACCATGCTATGTAAAGCATCCCCAAACCATAGTAGAACCTCCCCCATAAACGTATTTGCTGGCACAAGACACTGAGGCAAAGGCATTTCCCAGGCATCCTCCACACCTGGGTATGTCCACCTGAAACTAGAGCAGTTTGATTTGTCACTCTATAGAATATGCTTCCATTGCTCAACTGTACAATAACTACACTTCTTGCACCTTTGTAGTCGGGCCAATGCATCTTCATTGAGAGGACTCCCCAAACATTTGCAGGATGAATATATGGAAGAACTAGCTGAAGTGTAACAGATGCTAGTCTCCATGGCATACTTTACTATCTGATGTCATTAGGACCAAAGAAGGCGCCACTAAGTATTAGCATATGTAAATTAATACTCATTTTGATCTTTTCTCAGGTGTCCAATTACCTTTGATAGAACAGGGTATTCTCTTTTCCCTGCTCCCAATCCTCTGGTGCCTGATTCCCCACTGGTCTTCACTTCCTGGCGCAGGGGGCCAATGATAACGTCAGTGACACAGGGTCCATATGTCTGCTGCAGTGAATCACCGGCTAACTACAGCCGGTGATTGGCTACATTGATCACATGTCATGATGTCAGGTCGCTGTCGCTCTGCAGCCAGAAGTTTGAAGATCAGTGGAGAAGCCCCAGTAGCCCTGGAGCAGCGAGGCAGGTGTGTATGGCTTCTTTTATGTTGGTACAGCAAGCCAAGCAGGTTTTTGGGAAAAAAAAGTCCCTTTAACATTATCTGTTCACAAGCAATATTGTTGACATACTTGTCAGGCACGGAGCAAAGTAGTACAAAAATTGTGATTTAGTGTTACCAAAAATGCCAAGTAGAAGCAGATAAAAAAAATCTGCGAAAAGAATGGTTGGGCCAGATCCATATATAGCCTAAAAATGTTCTGCATATCTGCAGCGCATCAACAGAAAAATCCACATGTGTAGCAGGCAGATGTTGCTGGGGATCTCATCTGCTATAAAAGGAGTGAAATCCAAAAGGAAAAATCTGCAGAAGAATTTGACTTTCTGTGGACCTGAGTTTTAATTTATTTATTTATTTTGTTTTGTTTTTCTTTTATGTACTGCAGTCCAATTTCCCCATGGAAATTCTTCGTGGTGTAGGGATGACCTTTGATCAATTCTCATCCACTTTGCTGTTACTGTATTTCGCTGCATATTGTCCATGCGCCAATACGCAGGATTTCCATTCCGCATAGATGTACCCTTGCTATCAGACAAGGACAATAAAATGGATAAATGGAGAGTGTAAAGGGGAGGCAAAGTGAGGGTCCGCCGTTCTTCGTTTGACCGTAAAAATAAAAAAGCCTATTGTTCCAGTCCATAGCATAGTCACCATTTACAATATTCCAAATATTAGCTCATTGGGGCCATGTGAACCATAAATCATGAATGTTCTATCAGTCTCCTATTCTCCATGATCAGAGTGAGCCTGGATCCTGTAAGGCAGCACATCATGGACTCATTGACACTTTTTATGCCACGGTAAGGAGCCGTATATGTTAGTCAGAGTATTGTTATACAGATGCTTACAGCATTGATCCATAATATAGCTGTGTGCAAGTGACATGACGCCATAGAGTGGTGGAATTGGGTTGAGTATGTCAAGGCAGTAAGTAATCTTTGCCTTTGACAGAACATGCTTTTAAAATAAAGTGTGTATACTCAAATTGTCATCTGAGATGACTTGTCATATTTGTTTGCAACTTTGTTCTCACCTGCTAAAGAAAATGTAATTTAGGCTAAGTTCACACTAGTGTTTTTCCAGCAGATCTTGTTTTTGAAAAAACTGAGCCGTACAAAATAGAACTGAACGGAAAGCATTCTTCTAAACACAGCGCCACCCTATTCCATGGGTTGTGTATGTTACTGCTGCTCAGCTCCCATTCACTTCAGTGGAGTTGAGCGGCAATGTTTTTCTAACCCTGGAAAAGCCCTTAAATCCCCAGGTCAGACAGTACTTCTATGTATAACCCATAATCTGTATTCTGGATGTTATTGTCAACACCCGCCCACCCCCAACATATTTCATGGACTTGAAACTCTTAATTCTAATGGGAATGTTTGTTCTTTAAAGATGATTATGTTCTATTTATTCTATGACACAGCTTTTCTTGCCCTGTGTATACCTTATAACAGGGGTATACAATAAACTCAGAACTGCCCCCCACAAAGAAATGATATTAGAGCATATGTATAACACAATAGCTTAGATGCAGTTCATCTCTAGTATACCTCTAAGTAAGGTAACTGCCATACTCTAGTCAGATTCCAGCTCCACACAGTGATAGTGATTACAGTGCAGTTACCTCCACTGATGATAGGTGGAATTTTCTTTGATTGGTGATGTCCATGAGCTTCAAGCCACTACTCCTCTCTGTGCACTCTTCCCTTCCTACCACTGCCTCTAATTAACCTCTCACTACCTCCAGAGTACCGCTGTCCCCTCTGTAGCCCCACAAGTAATAGTGTCTCCTCTGTGGCTCCACAAAGTACTTGTGTCCCCTCTTTCTCCCCCTTTCCCAAATGTCCAGCCAACAGGTGCAGCACAAGTCTGTCTGTAATTTTCATTCTATCTGGTCCGTACCCCACTGTCTCAGTCAGTGCAGGCTGCCTCCTCCTTCTTGTCAGTGTAGTACTGCTGGAGAGATGGCGAAGAGGCAGCCTGCACTGACTGAGCCAACAACGTCTGGACCAACAGAAGTGTCCTTGGCTCCCATAGCAATCACATGGTCTGCCTATATTAGTGGCACGCCACTGCCTAATAAATGACATTTTTTGCTGTTTTTTAGACAACAGGAGGAAAAAAATATCTTTGCTTACCACTGGTTACATCGTATGCTTACTGGTTATGTTGAATAGTCCCATAAACCTAACGATCGATTGTGATTGTCTGTGGCCAAATGTTTAATAGTGGATAATGCTATTGAATCCCCCGCTGTGTAGGTGGCAAGTACACATGAGACTCCTTAAGGTTTTTGTTGCTTTGAAAAGAATTCTTTTAATTCTTCGTTAACAAGGATTGTGGGTGTTTTATGATCGAGTTGAAATGATTGAGTAGCTGTGAATGTTTCAATGATTTATTTTATGCTGGTTGAACGACATCTGCAGCACAGCTGGGAGGACGTGTTTATATGTGTTTCCTTATAATTTATGATGTCAGTAGGTATGTATGCATTGTAAGAAAATAACCATATCTACTACTGCAGACCTCAAAAAGCACACACACAAAACAATCATCGTTATACTGGAAACTCGCATGCAGTTTTTTGAGCCAAAATCGGAAGTAGATCAAAAGGAATGGGAAATATAAAGGAAGAACTTCTACTTCTGCTTCCTGCTGGAACCACTTAAGATTATGACTCAAACACTTCATGTGTGTTTCCAAGCATATAGTTGAGGGACGGTTTAAGCATTTTACATGCAGGCACATTCTACTTATCCTATTCTGAGCTATCGTGCTCCAGACGTGAGTGGTTCAACTCCTTTAGGTTCAGCAAGTGTTTCAAAAACTATAAGGCCTCATGTCCACGGGCAAAAGAAGAATTAAAATCCGCAGCGGATTTGAACTCTTCTCCTGCCCGCGGATCCACATCCCATAGGGATGCATTGACCACCCGCGGGTAGATAAATACCCGCGGATGGTCAATAAAAGTGATTTTTTTTTAAATGGAGCATGAAAAAATCTGGACCATGCTCCATTTTCGTGCGGGTCTCCCGCGGGCTTCTATTGAAGCCTATAGAAGCAGTCCGGATCTGCTGGAGACCAAAATCGGAATTTACTCACCTCTCGCCCGCTCCGGATCTTCCCTTCGCCGCGGCTTCATCTTCTCTCCGTCGCAGCCGGAACCTTTTTTCTTCGGGCTGGCGCATGCGCGGGGCACGTAACAGACGTGCCCTGCGCATCCGCCGGGCCGAAGAAAGAAGATCCGGCCGCGACGGACAGAAGATGGAGCCGCGGCGAAGGGAAGATCCGGAGCGGGCGAGAGGTGAGTTAATTCTGATTTTACTGCCTCATGTCCACGGGGCAGGAGGGACCCGCTACGGATTCTACATGGAGAATCCGTAGCGGGCCTGATTTTCCCTGTGGACATGAGGCCTTAAGGCTTTGCTAAAATGTAAAAGGTTGTTCAAACCAACAGGATCGGCTTGTACGAGGAGGTAAGTTCTAGACTGGACTGTGGAGAGTCATTGGATCTTGTGTATCTGGACTTTTCCAAAGCGTTTGATACTGCGCCGCATAACAGGTTGGTGTATAAAATGAGAATGCTTGGTCTGGGCGAGAATGTGTGTAATTGAGTAAGTAACTGGCTCAGTGATAGAAAGCAGAGAGTGGTTATAAGCGGTATATACTCTGATTGGGTCACCATTACTAGTTGGGGACCACAGGGTCGGTACTGGGCCCTATTCTTTTTAATATTTTATTAATGACCTGGTAGAAGGATTGTACAGTAAAATATCAATATTTGCAGATGATACAAAAATATGTAAAGTAAGCAACACAAGAGAGGACAGAAGGAGATTGCAAGATTGGCTTGGGCACCAAAGTAGCCAATGAGGTTTAACACTGATACATGTAAGGTTCTGTACATTGGCAGGAAAATACATGTCAACATTACACACTAAATGGGAAACCACTGACATGGAAAAGGACTTGGGGATTTTAGTTAACTTCGTTAACTTAGCTTAGCTGGAGCAACCAGTGTCAGGCAGCTGCTGCCAAGGCAAATGGGATCATGAGGTGCGTCAAAAGAGGTCTAGGGGCACGTTATGAGAACATTGTTCCTCCTCTTTACAAGTCACTGGACAGACCACGCATGTTTTTTTTGCCTTCCTCTGGATCAACACTGGGGGTTAATATGGGGAACTGGATGAACATGTGTCTTTTTTCAGCCTCATACTACATCTACAAAAAATGACATTAAAATGATGGCATGAAGTCAGTGGGACAAGGTTAGCGAATCAAGATGACAACAGCCTTAAGGCTAATCACGGCCCGGTATCGCCCTCGCCATCCATGTGAAAGCCCCGCTGATGCAAGGCATTTTCATGTGAAAACAGCCTTGCATCACTTCGGGGATGCAAGGAATCCCCTGCCGTGGCTGTCACAGCCACGGCAGAGGATAACAGAGTTCTTCCATTGTTTTCAATGGGACCAGCGCTGCTGCCGTTGGCCCCATTGAAAACAATGAGACTGCGATGCGAGATCACGCAGCCAGATAGAATGTGCTGCTGACAGATAGCACTTGTCGTGGTGCTATGCGGGGGAAAAAAAATCGCTCATATGTATGACCCCATTCAGAGGCGTAACTTGAAGCTTCTGGGCCCCAATGCAAAACCTGTAACAGGGCCCCCAACTATAATGGTTTATTCATAGTACTGGGCTCCCTACATGGAGTAGAAAGGCCGTATGGGCCCCCTAAGGCTCCTGGGCCCGGGTGCAGCCGCATCCCCTGCATCCCCTATAGTTACGCCCCTGACCCCATTCAAAAGAATAGGGTTCATATTTGTGCGTCTTGCAAAGCAAAAATCTCACAGAATTTTCTTGTCTGTGTGAACGTGGCCTAAGGTTATATTCACAGATGG
Source organism: Eleutherodactylus coqui (assembly GCF_035609145.1). NCBI lineage: Eukaryota > Metazoa > Chordata > Amphibia > Anura > Eleutherodactylidae > Eleutherodactylus > Eleutherodactylus coqui. Next base: position 75,763,934 of record NC_089844.1, read on the forward strand.
TAACGTTTTGCTAATTTTGTGGCTGAAGCTCAGTTCCAGTCATCGAAATTAGGTAGGTTTTTTCATCAAGTGCATGGATTACTGCAAGCCGTATTCAGATAAATGGCACAATAACAGAAATTTCTGCAACAAATCTGCCGCTCTATGGATGTGTTCACACTTAGCATATTTGGTACAGAATTTAAAGCGTATTTTGACGTGGATCCGCAAACGAATTTCACACCATTGATTTAAGGGTGAAATCTGCATCAAAATCTTAGTCAAAAATCTGCACAGTCTGCAAAGTATGATCGCACCCCAAAGACAGAAAAATTATTAGTTCCTAAGGAGCTAAGTTGTTAGTAATACGGCAATAATATATCGGATAAAGGAATATCATGAGACTGTTTGACTACATCTGTTGAAAAACTTCTCCTGGTAGCCAGGCCTGGAAGAGGACATTCTTCAAATCAAAAGTTTAAACAATATAAATGAAAGGCGATACGGAGCCAATCGGTCTCTGCTTGCTCCATTGAAACATATTGGAGCGTTAGCTAGGAGGGTCACTTTCTACTTGAAGTACTGAGTGGTGGCCTGAAATTGTGTTTTGATTCTATCTTGAATTGAAGCTTTAAAACTTTCCCATGTTGCGAAGAATTCCTCAACTGCTGATTCCTTAAAGCGTAGTCAACTCCAAAAAATCCATCCAAAAAAGAAATGCCATTGTTCCAAAAATTAATTTTTGGAAAGGGTAGGCAATCCAGGTGTAGATTTTTTTCTTGTACCACCAACGTATTTGTATTTGTTGGGACCTACCTACTAAAGATATCCCATTGGATGTCATAAGATTGATGATAGTAAGATGAGTTTGGGTAAATCATTTGATATAGAAACAGAAGTCCTGGATCACTCCACACCAGCTCAAGCAATAGCCACCTGCGGGGTCCCACACTTAAAGCAGACATCGGTTGGTTAAATTCACATCTAGTTGGAGAAATTTTGGAACTGTGAGTAATCATCATTGTAATTTCTACATATCTTGCTGGGGGTAAGAATATTCCAAAATGAGATGTGTCTCACCATGTACATATTTAAAATTACCCACCTAAGCCTCACCATCACTGATGGACAGACAATGATTGTCTGAGATTATATATACATATGTGTGTGTGTGTGGGGGGGGGGGGGGGGGGGGGGGGGTCTTTGTGATAACAACACTAACTTTTATTTGTTATTCATAATGTATCACAAACCTATCGTTGTTCTGTACGGAGAACGCTCCGCTATTCAGTTGTCATTTTAAATGGCATCTCTAAAGACAACCAGCAATCAGGGGAGCTCTCTGGACAGAGAATAGCTGCTCTCCATGTGGTACAACGTCACAAACATTTCTATTTAGCACACATCTGCGATGGGGTTGAGACTAAGGTTAGAACACACTGCTCTGAAATTGGTTGTGTCCCAGAGTGCTTCATCCCGACTCTACTTTTCAAGTTTTAGTTAAAGTTTTCATCTGACGTGTTCTTGAAATGGTCATCATTTTATGTGCATTTTAATGTTTGTATCTGTACATAGCGATGCAGAATATGTATGTGCTATATACGAATATAGATTGTGCAGTTTCTAAGCATATTTTATTGTACAGTTGAGCATAATTTACCTTTACAGCTTAGTATAGTGAATTCCTGTAATCCAGCATCTAATAAAGTCTGATAAATCAGCTCTTGATTTCATCACACAACCATGATATAATGTTCAGTTTTCCAAGATCAGAGGCAAGATGCAGACCAGAGAGAACAAATTAGCTGACAGCAAAAATATAGTTTTTTTTCCCTGAGGATTCTGTCCTCTTTCAAAGGCCCTTTTAGGACTCATCCACACTGGCGTTAGTCTCGCTTATATATTTCTGTTTCTCTGTTCAGTTTGCGGAGCAGAGAAGTGGAAATAAAAATGTAAAATAAACAGTTCCATATTGTTCCTTATTGATTTTAATAGGTTTTCATAAAAAAACTGAAATATTTCCATTTAATTCTGTCCTGGTTCATTTCTGTTTTTCAAAGAGAGCAAATGACGCAGTTAGCTGGTACATACAAATAAATCTGTGTTTACAAGATATATTTAATATCCGCCCTGCCTATATGAGCTTACCCTAAGAGTAGATTCACATGGCAGAAAATTTGCAGCACATTTGAAATGGAGTCCATGTGGATGACTCTTAGGGAGTCAACGTGCGTACCTAGCTTTCCATTCCCCAACCAATCCTGACAGGTGCTGGGCTATTTAGGTCTACTCCACCCATCAGCAGGTACCTGAGGAATCGGTCTCTAAACTATGTGATGGTGCAAGTGTATTTCTGTCTGACCTGCTGGTATTTGATCTGAGCCTGAACCACTCAGCTTTCCTGACTTCAACTTATTATCTGACTACATATTTTTCTGTCTGCCTTGACCCTTGAACTGTTTGTCCACGCAACACCATCTGGTAGTGTATTATGAAAAACTTGACAAAGTTTGTCACCTACCTCTTAACTGAAACTCTTTCTAGGGTAACAGTCTAGAGATCCCTGCAGAAAACACCAGATCCCAACTTGTGAGGTTGAAGTGTGAATACTGGGGAACCCTAAATGCTGCCTTTAGATCCTGCCCCAAGTAATATCCGTACATAGGCATAGCAGATCTACAGCCACTGTGTGTCATAATGGAGTAAGCATCTATAAACATGTTAGGTGGAGACAGTATTGGCATACTTGTTGGTGGACTCTTTAGGACAGGTCTTTTGCTAATCGGAACACATACGTTTTTATTGTGCCTTTTGAAGGGTTGGGAAATGGCATATACCATAAGGAAGAGGATTCCAGAACAGAGGGGATGCATGAGATAAGTCTTGTGCATAAGAAGCAGATTGAATCATAGAAGGCACCTCCAGGGTCATCGGGTCCAAACCTGTGCTCAATAAAGGGTTCACTAAATCATCCAAGACAGATGTCTGTCCAGCCTCTGTTTGAAGACCCCCCACTGAAGAACTCATCACGTTCCTTGGCAACATGTTCCACTCATTAATCACCCTCATTCTCAAAAAGTTTTTCCTAAATTCTAATCTGTGTCTTCTTCCTTTCCTTGTGCAAATGAGAATAGGGCTGATCTCTCTGGACTATTACAGCCCTTCAGATTATCATAAACAGCAATTAGGTCTTCTCTCAGCCGCCTTTTTTGCAAGCTAAACATTCTTAGGGCCTTTAACCATTATACACAGGGCATGGTTTGCAGACCGCACACCATCCTGGTAATTTTTCTTTGAATTTGCTCCAGTATATCAATGTCTTTTTTTAAGTGGGGTGCCCAGAACTGGACACAGTACTCCAAATAAGGTCTAAGCAAGGAAGACTGGAGAGGGACAACTACCTCACATGATCTAGACTCAATGCTTATCTTAATACATCCCAGAATTCTTTGCCTTTTTTGCTAATGCATCACATTGTTGACTCATGTTCAGTCTATGATCTATTAGCATATCCAAGTCTTTTTCACATGTGCTGCTGCTTAGCCAAATTCTTCCCTTTCTGTATGTTCTTTTTTTTCTTGCCCAGATGTAGGACCTTGCATTTCTCCCTGTTAAATAACATTGTTAGTTGCTGCCCACTGTTCAAGCTTATCTAGATCTTTTTGAATCCTCTCTCTCTCTCTTCTCTAGTGTTAGCTATCCCTCCTAGCTTTGTGTTGTCTGCAAATTTGAACAGTTTCCCCTCAATTCTCTTATCTAGATAATTTATAAAAATGTTAAACAACACTGGGCCTAGGACAGAGCCTTGTGGTACCCCACTTGATACATTCTTCCACTTGGATGTGCAGCCATTTATGACCACTCTTTGAGTACAATTATTCAGCCAGTTGTGAATTCACCTAACAATTGATTTGTTAATCCCATATTTGGTCATTTTTTTCAATAAGGATGGTATTAGATACTTTGTCAAATGCTTTACTAACGTCAAGATATACTATATCTACCGCATTTTCCTGATCAACCCAGTCGGTGATTCTGTCATAGAAGGAAATTAGATTCATCTGGCATGACTTGTTTGTTACAAACCCATGCTGCCTCTGGTTATTTACGGCATTCTCATCCAAGTACTTGCATAGATGCTGTTTAATAATTTGTTCAAAGATCTTTGCTGGTATAGAAGTCAAGCTCACAGGCCTGTAGTTTCCTGGATTTACCTTATTCCCTTTTTTGAAGATGGGGACAACATTTGTTTGGAAGACTTCTCTTCTACAGGAATTTTTAAATATTACAGCAAGTGGTTCAGCAATTACCTCAGCTGCTTCGTTCAGTGTCCTAGGATGTAATTTATCTGGACCTGGCGACTTGAATTCATTTAAGTTAGCTATGGGTTCGCTCACAATCTCTCTGCTTATAGATATCCCACATTCTCTTATTCCTTTAAAAGATACAAAATAGAAATGTAAAAGTTTTTGTCCTCCTTAACATCATTGTTAACCAATTGACCATTTTCATTCTGTAACAATTCTACTGCATCTTTTACTTTTCTTTTGCCTTTGAGATATTCCAAAATTCTTTATTGCTTTTGGCTTTAGATATTCTAACATATGCTATATACTTACTTTCTGTGCTCATCCATCCTGGTCTCTTTTAAATGTTCCCATTCTTCCTTCCTTTAGGCCTCATGTCCACGGGGAAAATCAGGCCCGCTACGGATTCTCCATGTAGAATCCGTAGCGGGTCCCTCCTGCCCCGCGGACATGAGCGCTGAAAATAGGAATAAATCAGAATAAACTTACCTCCCATCCGCTCCGTTTCTTCTCTTCGCTGCGGCGTCATCTTCTCTCGTCGCGGCCGGATCTTCTTTCTTCGGCTCGGCGGATGTGCATGATGACGTCGGTGACGTGCACCGCGCATGCGCCGTCCCGAAGAAAAAAGATCCGGCCGCGACGGAGAGAAGATGGCGCCGCCGCGAAGAGAAGAAACGGAGCGTGTGAGTAAATTCCGAATTTTGTCTCCCGCGGATCCGGACGGCTTCCATAGGCTTCAATAGAAGCCCGCGGGAGCCGTCCCCACGGGAGACCCGCATGAAAATGGAGCATGGTCCAGATTTTTTCATGCTCCATTTTTTTTTAAATCACTTTTATTGACGATCCGTGGGTATTTATCTACCCGCGGGTGGTCAACGCATCCCTATGGGATGCGGATTCGCGCGCGGGAGAAGAGTTAAAATCCGCTGCGGATTTTAATTCTTATTTTCCCCGTGGACATGAGGCCTTAGGGATTAGTAACGATTGCGCTTTGAGAATCTCATTTCACAATATTTCCCAACCTTCTTGTACATTTCTGTCCTTAAGAACATCCAGCCATTGGATTCTTCCTACCCTCTTTCTGAGTCCATTAAACTCGGCTTTTTTGAAATCCAACCTTGAGCTCTGGGTTTTCTAAGGTCTTCTTCCCCTAGTTATCCAAACTTCAAGGATAGCATGATCACTGCCTCCTAAGGTCCCAGCCACTATTACTTCCTCAACCATTCCCTCCCTGTTGGTAAGAATTAGGTCCAAGATAGCAGATCCCCTTGTTTTCTCTTCGACCTTTGGGAAGATAAAGTTGTCAGCAAGAGCGGATAAGCATTTGTTGGATCCATTACTTTTACCTGAGAGAGATTCCCAACAAATGTCTGGATAGTTAAAATCTCCCATGATCACTGTCATGCTTTTTGAGAAATTAGCCATCTGATGTAGAAAGAGTTCATCCATATCGTATGTTTGTTTGGATGGCCTATAGAAAATGCCTACAAGTTTCTGTGATGCCCATCACATTGTTTCTCTTCCTGTATTAGAAGCTCTAATTGATTGAGTGGTGGAGAGGTTGTTGTCATTGGCAGAGCGAAGGCTGCATATAGAGTAGTATCTGCAAATTGCAGAAGAAATGGACATTGAATCAGAACTGGATAGGGCTTTGTAGGTTACAGTGGGGATTGTAAATTGGATTATTTGTGTGATGGATAGGCAATGGAGAGATTAACCAAGGTGGGTACCAATAGAGGAACAGGAGTAGAGGTAGATAAATTGTGTGACAAAGGTAAGGATAGATTGAAGGGGTGTTGTTTGTTTTTTTTGGCAAGCCATAAAAGGGAGTGTTGCAGTAGTCTAGCTGGGATATTATCAGTGCATGTCCTAACATTTTGCTAGACTTCTATGTGCAGACAGGAAAGCTACACAAAATTTGTTTGTTCTTTTTTTCTTTTTGTGGGGAGGGGTTATTAAATTTTCAACAAAGTATGTAACAAGTAAATATTGTTAAGCAGGGAACATTAGTACAATTCTAAGCAACAATTTGGAAGTTAGATATAATTGGTCAAAAAAGAAAATCACATCTTGTGTTTAAAAGGACACACTTACTAGGCTATCAAACTACAAAAACAACAGTAAGAACTCTGGAGCCAGGCCAACCAATCCCACCTAAACCAAGATGGCTGGAGTTGCTGAGAGTGCAGATGTCTTGATAGGCTATGGCTCACAGTCAGGGACTCAAGCTAGTAGGCTGTCTAGTTTTGAAGTCTTGTATATCAATAGAAGGAGGCTGTGAATTACAAGTTAATTGTGAGTAGTCCTGGTATTATATGTATAGACAAAGGGGCTTTGAATGAATTCTAGTATAGCTGTTCAATTGGAGTAGGGTACTGCTGTCCACTTGTGCTCTAGAACACCTCTATAAATTTACATTAGTGAGTATGTTGCCTATTAAGAAATTCATTTTGCTGATACTATTAATGACTTGTACATTGTTGAAGAATGTGAAAAAAAAACTTACAATTTTCCCAGTTTCTTGCTTTTCTAAAACCTAAATGATTGAATATTATTCAAGTTAATTAATCCATGGAGTGTTGTTGCCTTTTGCTGTATACATAATTCAGAAACACATTTCTTGCTGTTTGAATAAATCTTTTATACTTAATTGTGTTCCCTTTCTATTGGAGAGCAATGCCTCTAATGTTCTATGAATGTGAATATTTACATGTTATGGGAAGACAGCATGGTAGCATTATTTGATTGGATTAATTGCCTCTTACTGCCAGTACAAACAAGATGATTATTATTACAAGTGACGTAATGGATGCTTTAGAGGTAAATAACAACCAAAACTACTTTTAAAGCACTTTCTACCCTTAAAACAAGGTTAATCTTTTCTTAGATATTAGAGAATTGCATCTACAGAAATTCCCTAACAGGATTATTCTCTTTACTAGTGAATGCTAGTCGAGGGGGTTTATAGTAGGTTGGCTGAGGAAATGGTAACGTGATAAATGTGAGACCAACTGTTTTTTTATGTGTATGGTCAGCTTAAAGGAAATGGGTAATATATCACTGGCGATCAGACCATTGGGACCCCTGGTGACCAGAAGAATGGCAGTCCCCAAGTCACCTGTGTGAATGGAGCAGCACTGCTCCATTCACACTGCCTATGGAGCTAGCAGAGTAAATTACTTAACTATCTCCATCAGTCTAATAGAAGTGATTGGAGTGGTGCTCATGCGTGCACACTATCGCTTCATTCACACAGGAGACTCGTGGACCACCTTTCTAATGATTGCTGGGGGTCCCAACAATCAGACACCTACTAATCATATCATTTTCACTTATCTTGGTTCAATAGGGATTTTTCTAAATTTAAAGGGGGTTTCTGGAACTTTTATATGGATGGATGATTTAGTCATCCTTGTCAATTTGAAAAAAATGCCCTATCTTAAGGTTAGTGCATTAATATTAAAGTCCCAGTGATCACCTTTAACTCAAAATGTTTTAAATGGGTGTTTAAAAATGGACAATCCCTTTAAGGAAAACCAGACAGGCTTATGTATACAGTCTTCCTCTGCTCTGTTCATACATGGGCTGACTTATTGTGTACAGAATATTGTGTTTTCTGTGCTGGAAGCAAAATCTCACCATCTTCGAGCTGTGCCTTATGCAATGGTGCAGTATTTATGACAAGAACCCCCCTCCATTCCCCCCCTGGTCCAGGGTGATGTTGAGAAAAAAGGGGAAACGGAAGAGAGCACACTGTGCATTAACCCTTTGCAATCCAATTTTGGATTCAGGGATTCCTAGGCGGTCTTTCTCTTTATGCCATTTTACAATATCGCCATCTGCTGGCTAGAGCCAGTACTGCGTTATGTGACATGCTGGAGAGGCCCCTCGATAACAGAGCAGCCAATAGTATACAGTAAGAATACCCTGCTGGACGTCTTCCGATATCGGAGCTGTACAGGCTTCAATCAGAATGTCTTCAGACGTCAGACAGTGGATTAGAAATAGTTAACTGCCACAACAACAATGAAATAGGTATGCCAATGCCGTCCACACCTTACTAGGTTCTATAATTGAGACACAATGTTCATCAGGGCGAATTAAGTGTATCTTGCAAGTTCTGCTACCTTTTATTCTCCTACTAGTCAACACCAGTCTGAGTCCGGGATTACTATGTAGTGAAATAACAAATAAATGCTTAGACTCTCCGGACACTGGACACAAGAAAGGGGTTAGTGCCGTACATAGACTAATGTTACCCATTATAGTATACACACATCCAAACAAGCTCCGTGTTTCATGCCTGTAACAGGCAGTTCGTGAGAGGCCTGATGAAGTGCCCGGTGCTGGTATGAAACACGTTGCTTGTTTGGATGTGCGCTTACAATAAAAGGGCAATGTTGGTTTACTTACAACAATAATTTGCTGCTTCTGTCCAGCATCCAAAGATTCCAAGCTTTTTTTTTTTAATTAATCACTACAAAATCTCAATGGAACAGAAAATGTTCAACATGACTACCCAATATCAAACTTTAAAAGTTTTACAAGTATGAACCTCTACATACAACTACAGAACATTAAGAAACCTTGTGTTAAAATCTTTAACTTTACAGATCTGTTCTATAAACCTGACATACAGAGGATTTAGGAGTTGCGTGCAAGAACTGTTGGCAATCAAGTTGTAAAGGTGTACAGTGCATATTGACTATCCTTTTCCGCTTCTTCTTTAGGTCTGCTACCACAACTTGTAGGAGTTGCACCTGAAAAGGCTATTAAACTGACGGTAGGTGACTTGTGGCATTTTTATACTGGAAATCCATCCTAGAAATGTGCATAGTGTATATCACTTCTTTGTTATTGGACAGCACAAAGATAAGTGTAAATGTACCTTTACACAGGCCAACTACTGATTGAAAAAGTTCTCAACCGAGCGATATTGTTGTCCCATGTAAACCCCAGACCTGGCAGGGTACTGAGCGAGAAATAAGTCTTTAACTGCTAGTCACTCTATTTCAGTTCACTAGGGACTAGTGAGGAACTTCTTGCTCAATGTAAACAGGCAGTCATTCATTTTCGAACAACTGCCTGTTCACAGCGAATGAAGGCTGGAGGCTGGAATAGATCTCCGGTGCACTCCGCCTCCATTCACTAACCTTCTGTGTGAAAGCACACGAGCGATAGTCGTCCTGTCTAAAGGTAATTATAAGCATACAATAAAGATTCTGATCTGATACTAATGCTGCGTTTAGATGTAACAATTTATCATTCAAACAAGCGAAAGTGAAGATCATCGATTGGTTTAAACGCGAGCCAATGACAAACAAGAGTCGTGCACTTTTTGTTCGCCAATTACGTTTCAGCAGGACTAAATATCATCGTTGGCTCATGTACATGACATTTAAACGCTCCATGCTCCGTGTTCTACATAGGAATGTGAAGCCCTGAACGAGAAGTGAGCGATTCTCAACGATGATCTGCCTGTCTAAACAGGCTGTATGAGTGCCAATGGGTTATCATTGAAGTCACTTGCTCATTCAAACGAGAATCGGCTTGTCTAAAAGGGGCATAAGCAAAGTTAAGATCCTCCTAATATCTGATCTTGCTGGATGGGACCGAGGTGAAATAAATGTTTGGCTCGAGGCTGTCACTTCATTCGCTCCTATCATCATGTGTCAGATTATCAGATTTTATTCTAATAAAATTGTACTTTTTCAATTCGGAAAGTGCAATAAATCTCTTGAATCGAATCCCACAGGTCACGAAGTTAATAATCAGGGCATCTTGTAGTAATAATTGTTTAGCCACTCAACATGTGTTGCATGTACAGATTCAACCTTGGTCACTAAATCTTTCAAAATGCCGGTGTAGAATCTGCTCTCACCAGTCAGTGACTATTTATCTTCAGTTCCTTCAGACTTGGAAGACACTGAAAAGATAAAATCATCCCTCAAAAGTCAAGATAATTCCAAAATAAACCTGTATATCATCTTATAATAAAACGCCACACATTTCTTTGTTGGGGATCATTTTTCATGTAATAACAAAATTGGGTTTCGGCTCTACTATTCCTCTGAAGTTGACAATAGCAGACATATGTTTGCAAAGTTTGGTGTCCCACAGTCTATAATTTGGGCTATTTCTCTATATTCACTTGCTTATTGGCTTTCATTTGTTATATAAAGCAAAAAAAAAGAGAAACCGGCCCTGTGTTTTGTCAGTTTTTCAACTACAAGATAGGCCTGCGGAGCCCATTATGGGAGTGTGAAAAGCAGATGACATCGTGTAGTGGCTCTTGTTTATAGATAGCATTATAAATTGTTATGTCTGTTTTATAAAAGAGCAGCACTGCCAATAATCTGATGGAAGAAAGCACGGCCCGGGAGATGTTCAGAGAACGTAATCACTTTGTTTACTTATGTCACAATTTCCCTTCTTTATATAGGTTAATGATTTTGTTCGAGACAAGTTTACTCAGCGAGATGGTTCAATTCCATTCCTGGCTGAAGTCTTGGCTGGCGGCTGTGTGAGTATTTTGCCATGCAATTGGGGAAAGAAAATGTTGATGCCCTGAGGATAGGCATGATCTGATTTTTTTTTGTGTTTCTGTAAGAAGAAAAAAAAAAGTTGAGAGGCATGTGGTTATGTAGACATTTGCACTCATACACATGCATGGACTCAGTGTTATGTGGACATGTACTACCTCTGCATTGCATCTAGGAGAGAATACCTTCCTAATGCACCATGCGGTGGAGCATGTCAAGATTTGCATAGATCCCTACACATTTGTATGGAATCTATTAAGAAAAACCTTGTGTGCCTCCGTATAAAATCGGAAGCGCACAGGGATACAGTATAGGACCATAGTACTCTATGGGTACCATGTTACAGACACATAAAATGTGGACCTGCAATAGTCTTATGTATAAGTGGGCATTGCATTGTCTTTTATTCAAAACACATTGATTAATATTAGAGGTTTGCAGCTCATTTTGTAATTTTTGCTTTGGTTGCCCAAATGATTTAAAGAGACCCTCTAGTCCTAAATAAACAAAGATGGCTGAACTGCTTCTCTATGCGATACACACTGTGCATTCGTATACATCAGTAGTCTAAGACAAGACGGTAAGTGCTGTTCATGTGAATCAATCAAAGCAGGTGTAGTGTCTTATACTATACGTATTACTGAAAAGCTGCTCGCTGATTTCTGTGGGACCAACCAACTGTTGCACATGTAAGGGGGCATTTCGACTTTTTCTAAGCCGAAGACGTCAAAGGTAAGAAGTATCGGGCATGTTAAATTTCAACACCCAATCCATTTGTTCTTCCTGGAGATAAGTTGCTACCTGAACTGTCTGGGTGTGCCTTTTTCCACTCTCCACATGGAAAACACATGAACGCCCATCTGTCCTGAGTGTTTATCGGTATGGGCGAGTTGTGAGAAATAGCTCACACCTGAGCAAGATTGAAAAGTAGAATTTTTTTACATGTTAGTAATTAGTGGGGCTCCTTTGGCCCTAATGATATCTGATACCTTCTGTGGCATACTTTACACTAACGTCTGATACACATCAGCTGGTTTTTCTCTTAATTCATCCTTCAAACAACTGGCTAGTTCTCTCAAAGTATATGCATTTGGACATCTATAATGTTGCATTTCAAAGGTGCTCAACAGTCCAATGATGACGCTATATTGCACAACGTCCTGCAAAAGACCATAAAAAAGTTAAGGATCTTGTAAGACAGGGACGAAAAATAAATATAAAAAAAAGAGAACGTTCTATGGAGTGACAAATCATGTTATTCCATCTTCAAATCAGATATATGTATCTGGGTGTGGAAGATGCCTGGGGCACATTGTTTTGCCTATGTATGTTGTATAGAGATGAGCGAGCACCAAAATGCTCAGGTGCTCGTTACTCGGGACGAAAATTTCGCAATGCTCGAGGGTTCGTTTCGAATAACAAACCCCATTGAAGTCAATGGGCGACCCGAGCATTTTTGTATATCGCTGATGCTCGCTAAGGTTTCCATTTGTGAAAATCTGGGCAATTCAAGAAAGTGATGGGAACGACACAGCAATGGATAGGGCAGGCGAGGGGCTACATGTTGGGCTGCATCTCAAGTTCCCAGGTCCCACTATTAAGCCACAATAGCGGCAAGAGTGGGCCCACCCCTCCCAACAATTTTTACTTCTGAAAAGCCCTCATTAGCAATGCATACCTTAGCTAAGCACCACACTACCTCCAACAAAGCACAATCACTGCCTGCATGACACTCCGCTGCCACTTCTCCTGGGTTACATGCTGCCCCCCCCCCCCCCGCACGACCCAGTGTCCACAGCGCACACCAAATTGTCCCTGCGCAGCCTTCAGCTGCCCTCATGCCACACCACCCTCATGTCTATTTATAAGTGCGTCTGCCATGAGGAGGAACCGCAGGCACACACTGCAGAGGGTTGGCACGGCTAGGCAGCGACCCTCTTTAAAAGGGGTGGGGCGATAGCCCACAATGCTGTACAGAAGCAATGAGAAATATAATCCTGTGCCACCGCCATCAGGAGCTGCACACGTGGGCATAGCAATGGGGAACCTATGTGCCACACACTATTCATTCTGTCAAGGTGTCTGCATGCCCCAGTCAGACCGCGGTTTTTTATAAATAGTCACAGGCAGGTACAACTGGGAATCCCCAACTCCGCAATGTGAATTCCGTGTGCACCCACAGCATGGGTGGCTCCCTGGAACCCACCGGCTGTACATAAATGTATCCCATTGCAGTGCCCTGGACAGCAAAGCTAACGTCAGATTAAATGCAGGTGGGCTTCGGCCCACACTGCATGCCCCAACCTGACCAGGCTTTTTAATTCATAGACACAGGCAGGTACAACTCCCTATTGTGAAGTCCCTGTGGACCGACAGCATGGGTGGGTGCCAGGAAGCCACCGGCGGCACAAATATATCCCATAGCATTGCCCATCACAGCTGAGGTAATGTCATGTTTAATGCAGGTGGGCTTCGGCCCACACTGCATGCTCCAGTCAGACTGGGGTTCTTTAGAAGTGGACACATGTAGTTACAACTCCGTGTGGACTGACAGCATGGGTGGCTCCCTGGAACCCACCGGCGGTACATAAATATATCCCATTGCAGTGCCCAGCACAGCTGATGTAACGTCAGCTGTAATGCAGGTGGGCAAAAAATTACTAGGATTACACTGTAGGCGAGGGCCCCCAAAAATTGGTGTACCAACAGTACTAATGTACCTCAAAAAAATTGCCCATGCCCAACCAAGAGGGCAGGTGAAACCCATTAATCGCTTTGGTTAATGTGGCTTAATTGGTAACTAGGCCTGGAGGCAGCCCAGTTAAAATAAAAATTGGTTCAGGTGCAAGTTTCAACGCTTTAATGAGCATTGAAACGTATAAAAATTGTTTAGAAAAATTATGACTGAGCCTTGTGGGCCTAAGAAAAATTGCCAGTTCGGCGTGATTATGTGAGGTTTCAGGAGGAGGAGCAGGAGGAGGAGGAGGAATATTATACACAGATTGATGAAGCAAAAATGTCCCCGATTTTGATGGTGATAGAGAATGATGCTTCCATCCGCGGGTGCAGCCTACGTATTGCTTAGGTATCGCTGCTGTCCGCTGGTGGAGAAGAGAAGTCTGGGGAAATCTAGGCTTTGTTCATCTTGATGAGTGTAAGCCTGTCGGCACTGTCGGTTGACAGGCGCGTACGCTTATCTGTGATGATTCCCCCAGCCGCACTAAACACCCTCTCTGACAAGACGCTAGCCGCAGGACAAGCAAGCACCTCCAGGGCATACAGCGCGAGTTCAGGCCACATGTCCAGCTTCGACACCCAGTAGTTGTAGGGGGCAGAGGCGTCACGGAGGACGGTCGTGCGATCGGCTACGTACTCCCTCACCATCCTTTTACACTGCTCCCGCCAACTCAGCCTTGACTGGGGAGCGGTGACACAGTCTTGCTGGGGAGCCAGAAAGCTGTCAAAGGCCTTAGAGAGTGTTCCCCTGTCTGTGCTGTACATGCTGCCTGATCTCCACGCCTTCCCTGCTACCTGGCCCCCGGAACTGCGCCTTCTGCCACTAGCGCTGTCGGATGGGAATTTTACCATCAACTTGTCCGCCAGGGTCCTGTGGTATAGCATCACTCTCGAACCCCTTTCCTCTTCGGGTATCAGAGTGGAAAAGTTCTCCTTATACCATGGGTCGAGCAATGTGTACACCCAGTAATCCGTTGGGGCCAGAATGCGTGTAACGCGAGGGTCACGAGAAAGGCATCCTAACATGAAGTCCGCCATGTGTGCCAGAGTACCTGTACGCAACACATGGCTGTCCTCACTAGGAAGATCACTTTCAGGATCCTCCTCCTCCTCAGGCCATACACGCTGAAAGGATGACAGGCAAGCAGCATGGGTACCCTCAGCAGTGGGCCAAGCTGTCTCTTCCCCCCTCCTCCTCATCCTCATGATGCTCCTCCTCCTCCTCCTCAACGCGCTGAGATATAGACAGGAGGGTGCTCTGACTATCCAGCGACATACTGTCTTCCCCCGGCTCTGTTTCCGAGCGCAAAGCGTCTGCCTTTATGCTTTGCAGGGAACTTCTCAAGAGGCATAGCAGAGGAATGGTGATGCTAATGATTGCAGCATCGCCGCTCACCATCTGGGTAGACTCCTCAAAGTTTCCAAGGACCTGGCAGATGTCTGCCAACCAGGCCCACTCTTCTGTAAAGAATGGAGGAGGCTGACTCCCACTGCGCCGCCCATGTTGGAGTTGATATTCCACTATAGCTCTACGCTGCTCATAGAGCCTGGCAAACATGTGGAGCGTAGAGTTCCACCGTGTGGGCATGTCGCACAGCAGTCGGTGCACTGGCAGATGAAACCGATGTTGCAGGGTGGCAGCGTCCGTGTGGGACTTGCGGAACTGTGCGCAGAGCCGGCGCACCTTTCCGAGCAGGTCTGACAAGTGTGGGTAGCTTTTCAGAAAGCGCTGAACCACCAAATTAAAGACGTGGGCCAGGCATGGCACATGCGTGAGGCTGCCGAGCTGCAGAGCCGCCACCAGGTTACGGCCGTTGTCACACACGACCATGCCCGGTTGGAGGCTCAGCGGCGCAAGCCAGCGGTCGGTCTCCTCTGTCAGACCCTGTAGCAGTTCGTGGGCCGTGTGCCTCTTATCTCCTAAGCTGAGTAGTTTCAGCACGGCCTGCTGACCCTTGCCCACCGCTGTGCTGCCACGCCGCGCGACACCGACTGCTGCCGACGTGCTGCTGCTGACACATCTTGATTGCGAGACAGAGGTTGCGGAGGAGGAGGAGGAGGGTGGTTTAGTGGAGGAAGCATACACCGCCGCAGATACCACCACCGAGCTGGGGCCCGCAATTCTGGGGGTGGGTAGGACGTTAGCGGTCCCAGGCTCTGACTCTGTCCCAGCCTCCACTAAATTCACCCAATGTGCCGTCAGGGAGATATAGTGGCCCTGCCCGCCTGTGCTTGTCCACGTGTCCGTTGTTAAGTGGACCTTGGCAGTAACCGCGTTGGTGAGGGCGCATACAATGTTGCGAGAGACGTGGTCGTGCAGGGCTGGGACGGCACATCTGGAAAAGTAGTGGCGACTGGGAACCAAGTAGCGCGGGGCCGCCGCCGCCATCATACTTTTGAAAGCCTCCGTTTCCACAACCCTATACGGCAGCATCTCCAGGCTGATAAATTTGGCTATGTGCACGTTTAACGCTTGAGCATGCAGGTGCGTGGCGGCGTACTTGCGCTTGCGCTCCAACACTTGCGCTAGCGACGGCTGGACGGTGCGCTGACAGACATTGGTGGATGGGGCCGAGGACAGCGGAGGTGAGGGTGTGGGTGCAGGCCAGGAGACGGTAGTGCCTGTTTCCTGAGAGGGGGGTTGGATCTCAGTGGCAGGTTGGGGCACAAGGGGAGAGGCAGCGGTGCAAACCGGAGGCGGTGAACGGCCTTCGTCCCACCTTGTGGGGTGCTTGGCCATCAAATGTCTGCGCATGCTGGTGGTGGTGAGGCTGGTGGTGGTGGCGGCTCCCCGGCTGATCTTGGCGCGACACAGGTTGCACACCACTGTTCGTCGGTCGTCTGCACTCTCAGTGAAAAACTGCCAGACCTTTGAGCACCTCGGCCTCTGCAGGGTGGCATGGCGCGAGGGGGCGCTTTGAGAAACAGTTGGTGGATTATTCGGGGGGCGCCATGGCGGCACGGGGAGTAGGAGTGGGGGGGAGAGGGAGAGAGAGAGGGCTCCCCCCTGTTCCCCGCTGCTACCCCCCGCACCGCCACGCCTCTCCCCGCCCCCCGGCGCCCCCCGAATCTTTTCACCCGAGTACTGAAGTACTCGAAAATGGCGGTACTCGGGCGCGTAAGTACTCGAAACGAGTACGTTCGCTCATCTCTAATAGACAACTGTGTCTCATCGTCATCGTCCTCCTCACCCACTGAAAGGTCTTGAGACAGTTGCCGGAAGTCCCCAGCCTCATCCCCCGGACACTTTCAAAAGGTTGGGCATCAGTCACGACAAACTCCTCCAGTGGGAGAGGATTCGGAACCCTTGCTGCCCATTCTGGGCAGGGGCCCGAGAACTGTTCCTGGGAGTCTGACTGCTCCTCAGAATGTGTAATTGTAATGGAGTGAGGAGGCTGGGAGGAAGGAGGAGCAGCAGCCAGAGGATTCAGAGTTGCAGCAGTGGACGGCGCAGAACTCTGGGTGTTCGATAGATTGCTGGATGCACTTTCTGCCATCCACGACAGGACCTGCTCACACTGCTCATTTTCTAATAAAGGTCTACCGCGTGGACCCATTAATTGTGAGATGAATGTGGGGACGCCAGAAACGTGCCTCTCTCCTAATTCCGCAGCAGTCGGCTGCGATACACCTTGATCAAGAGCTCGGCCTGTGCCCACACCCTGACTTGGGCCTCCGCGTCCTCGTCCTCTAGGCCTACCCCTACCCCTCAGCGTGGTGTATTACCAGTAGTGCAGAAACAGAACGCTGTAATTAAATGTGCTGCTTATTGGCCTGTGGTTGGAGGCTGACTTCGCTTACGGAACGCACAGCAGAGCCAGGAAATAATTTTGCGCAAGCCTGCTATAACACTTAGCTGGCTGCGTATGAATTAGGACAACTACCCACAGCACAGACCCAGTACACTGAGGACGATCACAGGCAGCCCAAATAGATTTTTTTTCCAAAATGTTTTTGGAAAGGCCCACTGCCTATATTCAATAAATATGTCTTCTGTCCCTGCCTCACCACCACTATTGGCCCTGGACTATGTATAATTACTGCAGGGCACAATGCTCTGCACGGCCGATATACAAAAAAAAAAAAAGTGCAACACTGCAAAAAGCAGCCTCCACACTACTGCACACGGTTAGATGTGGCCCTAAGAAGGACCGTTGGGGTTCTTGAAGCCTAAAATACTCCTAACACTCTCCCTATAGCAACTCCAGCAAGACAGCACTTTCCCTGATCTCTGTCAGAACGCATCTGTGGCGAGCCGCGGGAGGGGCCGATTTATATACTCGGGTGACACCTGATCTCGCCAGCCACTCACTGCAGGGGGGTGGTATAGGGCTTGAACGTCGCAGGGGGAAGTTGTAATGCCTTCCCTGTCTTTCTATTGGCCAGAAAAGCGCGCTAACGTCTCAGAGATGAAAGTGAAAGTAACTCGAACATCGCGTGGTGCTCGTTTCGAATAACGAGCATCTCGAACACACTAATACTCGAACGAGTATCAAGCTCGGACGAGTACGTTTGCTCATCTCTAATGTTGTGCCAACAGTTAAGTACGGTGAAGGTCCCGTTATGGTCTCGAGATGTTTTGTCTGGCATGGACTCAGTCCGTTTGTTGAAGAGGCAATAACCATGAACATGAACGTGTGCACTGACATTCTAGATAATCATGTGCTGCTGACAATGTGGCAATACTCAGCCATACTTCCAACAAGACAAGGCGCCTTGTCACAAATCCAATGCTGTTTTATGTAGGTTTGCAGCTATGAATGTTCCACAATTGGACTGGCTGTACAGAGTTCCGACCTGAACCTACTGAACATCTTTGGGATGAACAGAAACATCGAGTCAAGAAATATAAATAGTGCTCATCTGCTTTGAGAGAACTCTCCTCACGTTTGCAGGATGAATAGAGGGAAATACCAGCCGAAGTGTATCAGATATTAGTAGACCGTATGCCATGGAGAGTATCCGTTGTTACTGGGACCATAGGAGGCCCCATTAGGTATTAACATTTATAAATAAATATTACTTTTGATTGTTGGTCAGGTGTCCAATAACTTTTGGTAGACTAGAGTATGTTGAAGGTGGAGTGCCACTTCAATATCACTGATTGATTTAGTTATTTATTTTTCTATATATTCTTGAAACAAAAGATTTTTAAATATCTCCTATTGAACAAACTAACATATATTCTTACAATGTGGTGACGAGCTTCCTCGGGTTAATCAGATCCTTTCTGGATGCATGTGACTTTTTGGAATGACAGACGTGTTCATAAATGATTGCCCTATTGGTTGTTGATTTTTGTTGGGGATATCCAGACTTTTGATTTCTAATGACTTCCATTTGAGTGAAGCTGACAAGCCGGGATTACATGAAAAAAGCTCTATCCACTCCCATAATTCAGGGCAGTGGGGTTAATGACCCCTACTAGTTTTTAATTCAGAGACACGTCCCTAGAGAGTCCCTGAAGGAGGCTGCTTCTAGTCTCCTCTGATTGGGTCTGGCAGCTTTGTACATACCTAGGCCTTCACCTGTCACTGCACAAAGTTTGCATTCAGTGCTATGAGAGAGACACTGTTGTGAAGAAAGTGAGGGCAGTCAGTAAAAAAAAAGTGCTATGACAAATACAGCGAGGACCGTGTTTACTGCGCAGCTCAGAGTTATCTCTGCAGAGACTCAGCTGGTCCAATATAACCTTTTACAGGTAAACTACATATTTCCGGTACTTCACACAGGCGTATTTCCATAATAATGGTGATTAGTTAGACAGACAGATGAATAATAATATATTATATTGTGCATGTAAATGTGTGTATATATACAGTATATTAGTGCAGAACAAGGTATAGTCAAAAGATGACATTCGTTGGAGGTGCTGTCTTAACATACTTACTTGACCCTTTTTTCTTTTTTTATATTTGTTTTTTTTTTGTTCCCATCTTACAAGAGCATAAACTTTTTATTTTTCCATCGACCTAGCTGTATGAGGGCTTGACTTTTGCAGGACATATTGCATTTTTCATGGTACCATATGATGTACTAAAAAGCTTCTAAACATTTTTAAGTGAAGTGAGCTGAAAAAATGCAAATGCGCCATCTTTTGGAGGGGGTTCATTTTTACAGTGTTCACGATGCAATAAAATTGGCGTGAACTTTATTTTGTGGTTCATTGCAATTATAGTGATACTAATTTTATATAGTTATGTTTTTCTACTCTTAAAAGGTAAAGAAACTTTTCAACAAAAATTGCTTTTTCCACCGCCACATTCTGAGACACAAAACTTTTTAATTTTTTTCATCGATTGGGCTTTTTAAGGGCTCCTTTTTTGTGGGTTGAGCAGAAGTTTTTGTTAGTATTATTTTGGGGTGCTTATATTTTCATAGTTTTTTTTTTCCAGTATTTTTGGGAACAGTACTAACAAACAACCCTGAAATTCTGGCATAAATAGTGTGATATATTTAGTATTTGGATCTTAACAAAACACAACGATGCCAAATATGTGTTTTTTTTCATTGTTTATATTTTATTTATTGGAAGAGGGGTTGGTCTTTTTCTACATATTTATTTATGGTCTACATAGGGGAATTGAACTTCTGAACACTTGATCGCTAGTACTATATACTGCTATACTTCCGTATTGCAGTATATAGTCATTTTCTTTGCTGCCTATTAAGTTCTGCCACAGAAAAGGCTTAATAGGCATCCATGCATGACAGACCTCGGAGCCTACATTAGTCTCTGTGTTGCCTTGCAAATCTATCTGTAACCTGCTACTACATCCCGGGAGGGAGAGGGACAACGGAACACATCTCCTCTAGCGGGGTGTTTAGATGTCAGTTTTGATCATCAGCACACATCACTTGTCCACAGGAAAGGTGGTCAATGTATGACTGCTAGTATTACAACTGCCGGTACCCCCAGAGTTCCTGCACTGAGCAGGGGGTTGGACCATATGACCCTGGAGGCCCCTTCCAACTCTACAATTCTATGAATCTAGCTCACAAGAACTGCACACCGCAGCCCCATCTAATATATAGAGTGGCAGTTTACCACAACGCCATTAACATTTATGGGATAGATGGAAATAGCTGAGTGATGCACTTGTCTATCTTCATACACCGTGAATAGAGTGGTGGTTACAAATGTGCACCATTGCCCTATTCACAAAGGCAAATCTAGGTACGCTGCTTTTGTGGTCCCAGCGGTTGGATTCCCAGTGAGTGGGATAATCTCTTTAAAGGAGTCATACTAGAATTTCAAGTTATCTCTTATCCCCAGGATAGGGAATAACTTGCTGATCAGTGGGAGTCTCACCGCTAAGACCCCCCACTGTTCCGAGAACGGGGGGCCCATGTCCTTCTTTCTCCTCACTGCAGGCTTACTGCACCCCACAAGTGAGGCGGAGACTGAATAGAGCACTGGTCACACTAGCACACAGAGACTGCATTCACTTTCAGTGATTTTTCTCAGCAAGAGAAACCAAGTAATCCTGCAGATATGATACCTTTTAATGGCTAACAAAAAGATATGTTGAAGCAAGCTTTCGAACCTACTCTGGTTCTTCTTCAGGCTTAATCGAATAGATCCGAAGAAATATATATATATCACATACATATGAAAAGGCACAGACATAGAGTGATTAATTTGCACCCAAAACAATACCAGAACAGGGTGAGCCGAGGAGTAAATACTTCATTAGTCCACTGATGAGGGATGTGAAATTTTTGGGGTCTCTAAATTGCTATCTAAAAGTGGGACTGCAGAGATGGCTCATTGGCAAACGCTCAGGTATTTTCGGCAGCCCCATTATAATGAATGGAGTGGGGGTCGCACATGCACGGCCAGCGCTCCATTCATTCTGATGTCATTGGGCGTGATGTCATTGTGATGTGGACATGGGACCCACGTTCTTGGTGAGACCCCAACGATCAGTAAGTTATCCTCTTTCCTGTGGATAGGTGATAACTTGTAATTCTGGTACAACCCCTTTAAGGAAGGATACATCTGTGCATACTTTTATATATAAATGTGTGTATATTTTAAAAAATTTATGACAATCTGTCACATGACAGCCCAACTGACTGTAATGGGGTCTATAAGGTGTCCGCCATTTTACCAGATAAAATAGCCTAGCCTGCCGCACTATTTTGTCTGTTGATTTTGACAGAATCTGCGACAGAGACACAAAATGTGAACACAGACGAAAATAAATTTGCTTGTTTATTTAGAAAACCGTTCCTGCTATAGTGGTGTTGGGTTTGAGATCTACGATCCCTCTTTTTGAGCGATGCATGGATTGTTAAATCATGAGATCTATCTGTTGAGAATGGTTAGAGTGATTAAAAGGAAAAACAATTACACAAATTCTCAATGCTTGGATTAATTATGCAAAATGTCTACCAAATGAGTCTCTCAGTTTACCTGAATTAAAGATTAAGGATCTTTCAGAAAACTGACACATCAAAGCTGTTAAGTAATAAAATGATTCAGGATTGCAGACACTTAATTTTTTTTTCTTCATCCGAAGTCCCTTCACCCACACAGTGCATGTAATTCATTGCTGGAAGTGATGTTGATTGAGCTCTACAGATTTGATCAACTCTTTGTTCTTGAGATCATCACAGTGACATCTGTCCTGATAGTATTAGCAGAGAATATATATAAAATAAGTGGTACCCTGTAATCTGATTTCTTGTGCTTGGGACCAAGATCCAATTAAATTATCAGATGGGAACACTGTACAGACATAACATGTATATCACTTATGGTCTGTGTCTGCATTTTCACCCGAAAGGATCTCCCCGTCTTATTTAATTCTTCACTGTAGCTGTAGGTCGAGTATCAGGGAGCAGAGGAGCAGTAACGTATGACAATGGTATCTCTGGAGAATAAATGTCCTACCTAATGACCAACAAATACAAAGAAGTGACTAGTAGAGAACACTATGCAATTTAGTGGAAATTTGGTTTTACTCCTAATCTCCGGTTGATTCACCAATTGGCACTTGGGTTTGTGATGGAGGAGATGCGTTGTATGTCAACATGTTTCAGGACTGTATTAGTCACATATGTGTATAGACTGATGAAAGCACTAGTGCAGGTCTGAAACTAGTTTCATTATACGCCTTCCTTAGGCTAACTACACACGGGCGAGCGGGAAACGCCTCGCATCTCAACTTTGAGGTTCCGATCCTCTAGCGCGAGTTTCACCTGCTATAGAGGATCAGAAGTGTTTCCAAGTGACTTTAATAGAAGATCTCACATTGCACGGCATGCAAGCGCCATGCGATGCATTAAAGGTCCCATTGAAATCAATGGGCGATGCATTCCGAAGAACACGATAAAACAATATATAGATCAACGGACTAGCACTCCAATCAAGGAGGTTCTAAAGTTGATGTAAGGTGTTCTATAGATATACAAGAATGGATAAGGTGGGATTTACTTGGTATGGAACACCCGTCATATGACAGGCGTCCACACCGTTAGTTCTGGAAGGCCTTATAAATGTATCCAAAGGACACTACAAAGACAATACCTTAGGATTTATGCTTTGATAAAGGAGCAAGATCAGCTCCGAAACACGTTGCACTTTATTGGCTCAGCACCGACCCCTGTTTGTGTCTACATTCATTTGTCTGCTAGTAAACAAGCTGTAATTGAAAACCTCCAGGACCTGTTCTGGTTTTTTGGGGACGAACCTGGATTTAGAGGAGTCCTGTTTTAACACAGGGCTCCTCTACGAAGTAAGTTCTACTATTCTTAGGCTGCCTGTCCATGGGCGATTAAATCACCCGCAGATCACGATCTGTAAAGCTTTCCATAGCATTGGTATGGAAAGTGTAATGCCGGCGTCCACAAGCAGAGAATTATAGTGATTCTTCTCTCGCGGGATTTAAATCGTGGCATGCTGTGATTGCCGCAATTCTCCGCGGTGACCCTATCTGTTAGATAGGCTGACGGAGGAGACCTGTCAGCTCTCCCCTCTACTCCCCCGCGGCAGAATATCGCTAGTGATATTCCGCCTTGGCCGTTGACAGGGGGCCTTATTAATAATTATTGGCCCCTAGTCTCTCTGTTATCAAAACTGCTAAGGAGCGCTGGGTTCTTTCTACCTTATCCTATTGAAGAACACTATAAGGCAGGGCATGTATATGACTCCATTCAATAGTATGGGGTTCATTTTTCTGCAAGATTTGTGCATCTCGCAAATCTTGCACGAGTTTCTCAGCCGTGTGAAACCGGCCTTGGCAATAAAAAAAAAAAAACACATTTCAGGACTGCACTCATGTCAAGCTATATACAGTACATGTGTGGATACTGTAGCCCTGAAACACGTTGCCTAATACATCTATCAAGAATGCAAAATAAATCAAGTAGTACATCTACAGGGTGATTCAAAAGTCAGAGCCACCCGGAATATATTCTAAACGAAAAGAAGTTCAAGTAGGAATCTTTGTATAACACTTAGACGGATAGGGAAAAACTTTTTGGCACTATTGTGGTGGCTGTTGGCCATTTTGGAAGCAGCCATCTTAGATTCAGCCCAAGAAACTTAAATGAATAGGGGGTCATTGGATACATGATTGAAGAGTAGAGTTATGGATGTTGTCATGTTACTGACCTTCAGGATGATCTCAGTTGTGCCCTAGATTGTGATCGTCATCTTCTGGTATCTGAGAAGACATACAATTAGTGTTTTCCATACCTTGTAATTTAGCATAACTCTTTTAATAGTAAGCATACCATCTATAATTCGAAAAATGGTTGCAGGTATTGAACAAATGAATGCATCTCGATCAATTTCTGATCAAATTCTACCTTAAATCATGTATCCCATGATCCCTGTCCATTGAAGTTTCTTGGGCTGAACCCAAGTTGGCTGCCATCAAGATGACTAACAGGCACCACCATAGTGCCAAAACCTTTTATCCCATCCATCTTCTTCCAGAAGATTTTCTGGCTTACTTTTAATCACCCTGTATATTGAAACTAATATATAGCTAATAAATGTATACGCTGTATATGTACATGTAAATTCCAATAATTCAGGACATTGGGGACTGTCATAGTGGTGAAATTCTGAACTCTCAGACCACATACATATCTACAGACGTAGCATTAACTTTAAATCTGGGCTTACAAACATGCAACATGCGCTCATTTCGTACAGCAGTATGCACTCTTGAGTGGATATTCAAGGACTACGTAGATGTACACTGAACAGCATTGTCAATCATGGAGCATATGCTAATTAATGGCGATAGTACATATAGATTAGAGTAAAATAATTTGCGCAAGTGGAAAATTACAGCAATAAACAGTGACTAATATAAGTAACTCCTTAGTAAAGTCCCTGAATCTCAAGTCACATGCTTCAGGCCTCCTGCACACGGGCGCATTTGCATTGCGAAATCCGGAGCGGGATTCCACCTTCGGATTCTGCAGCAAATCCTGCCCATAGCATGACCTGACAATACGCGATTTTCCTGCCCATAAGTGAAATCGATTGCGATTTTCTGCTTGCGGGGGAGAAATCGTAGCATGCTATGATTTTGTGCGGGCCTGTGTGAATGCTACAGGCATTTTGTGAAGTGAGTCATTGTATAGAATGCCTAGGCAGTCTATAGAGTGAAAAACATGAAACGTCAAAGTATGAAATTAGGACTATTTGAAATGTTTCCATTCTATGCAATGCGAAAAGGCAAACCAGCAAAGTGCACCGAATGCTGTCAGAACGCGGGTACCTTTCTGCTCGCCTTACTTGGTGCCCTTTGCGCTGCTGCCAGTCTGCCAACCCATTTTAAGCGGACGACCTCCATTGAAGGCAGTGGAGGCTGTCCGACCCGCAGCTCATCCATGGACTGCGGGTTGGATCATCGTCAAGCGACGGAGCGGGAAAAACAAATATTTAAAAAAAAAAAGCTGTACTGCGCATGACCGACAGCGAGCGTCCACAGTCATCCGTAATTCAGATTTTGCCGGTACGCGGGGTCGCCGGCCGTGGTCAGTTGCTAGATTCCGCTGTGGTTTCCTGCATGCGGAATCCAACTCGGCCGTGTGCAGCCGGCCTTAGTCAGAAAGAGAGAGTGAAGCAGCGGAGGGCTCACCAGCTTGGGGCCCTTAGGGACTCAAACGCACATAGGTCAATATTGTTATTTGTTTTTGGGTTTTTTTCAGTAAAAAGTCCTGTGTTTTAGTTTTGCGTTTCTTGCTGCATTTTCATATCCATCTTTTTTTCCATGAAGGCCTTTTCATGACTCTTTTCACACTTTGCATAAATAGTACTTGGTGTTCTGCATAATGTCTAGGTGTTCTGTACAATACTTAAGGATACTTTGCCTACACATTCTACACAATGCCTGCTTTTTACACATGGCCTATAACGTATATAATATATAAAACAGATATGTGTATCAGGAATAGCACTCAGAGTATGTCTTTGCAAAATAATTACATTTCAGGAGTAAATGTAGAGGAGACTCACCTGGTGCTAGCGGTCCCATCACCCCAAACAGGGGAACTGACCGCTGCACCTTAGAAGTTGATCCCCGGCCACAAATGTGTCCCTTCCCATAACCAGACATAGCCCTCTGGTGAGCTGCAGAACCCAGCCTCCAGGTCCAGAATCACACGTTTTCATCCATTAAGGAGCGCAGGAACAAAAACACATTTTCTTATCTTACTCATATATAATACATAGTGCTTTGGAATATGTTGGTGATCTATAAAGATTATGATGATTCTTTTTTTCCTGTCCACATGAATGTTTAGCCATATGTAAAAAAAAAAAGTTTCTTCTTCTCAACATGGGTGTCAATCATTAATTAAAAATATTTTAGTAAATATGTGTCTTTACATTGAGGAGAATATTCTGCGTGTGTATAATACAAGTTCCCCCAGAATGTAGCACTGCTGCCCCTAGGGACAGACACAAGAATTACACCTTTCCTAAACTAAACAATGAAAACAATTAATTGACAGGGATGTGTCGGTTGGAAGTAGGAGTCTTAAATTGACTTTCTTTGGGACATCCTAATGTTTGGAGGATTTGCCTTGGGTGGATTTGGAAAGGGCAATAGGTCTAATGTGTAGGGTCACACGTTTACTCCCTGCAGCAACAAAGTGGCACAGGGTTTAGCCTGCCGGATATCAGTGTGCAGATTTTTATGCCCAGTTCTTTTAGTTTCTTTGCTTTGGTTAATTGTTCATTGTGGGAGTTTTACCCCATTTGGTTGACACAGAGGTTAAACAGACGACTCCTTCTATTCACATTGATGCTCTAGATAATGAGTATTTACAGTGTAATTTGTCAACACATCTGAAGGTGTCTGTTACCAAACGGATTTTTTTCTCTCCAGAAACTGGGAAATAGTAAAAATTAACCTGTAATTTCTTTTCTTACAGAATTTTTTTTTGTCTACAATTTTAACTCTGTATTACTCTGTCCTTAATTGACAGTGGTCAATCGAAACGGCTTTTCAAGTAGTTAAAATGTTTTTGAGAAACCTGGGTGACCGTGAATATGGCCAGTATTTCAGCTCCTACATGAATTGTGATCCAGCTTTCTCAGACTTCAGAATGACAAATCTGTTGTCACTTCTGGTACGGCCAATAAGGACAATCAGAACTGACAAATTCCGGATCAGAACACTGAGTCCAACTCGTGGGCAGGAAATCCGGATCTAAACAGTCTAATGTAAGAGGACTTTAACCGAATGCAATGAGAAACTGAAATAATGACAACTTAGTATATCAAAATGGCCCGAACAGGAGTAGCCCCTGAAACTGAGAACTCGTCCCAAAATGAGCGAACCCCACTGTAGGAGCGAAGCTGGGAACCGCTGCACTGACGACACCTAGCATCAAACTCTAATCCACTGAGACTTAGTCCAGCTGTCCACGGGCATTGCGATATACCGCCAGGGGAGCACTAATGTCACCGCGATTTTTCCGCGATGAACCAATCATTAAGATAGGTTCATCGCGGAGAATTATGGCGTGCTGCAATCTTTATACACAATCGAAAAATCTCTGCGATTTTCTGCTAGAGTACATCAGGCTGCGCTTTTCATAGTTATCTTCTGGAAAGCGTTCATTGCCTTACCTGCATGCGGATTATCACCGTGGGTAACGCAGCGAAGTATCACCCGTGGAAGATGGCCTTAGGCTGTATAGCACTGAGCTAAACTGTTGCAGAACTACAAGACACAGGTCTACTGAGCACAACAACAGTAAACACACTGGTACAGCACCAGTACAAGATGTATAACTGGAATGCTATACACAAAGAAACCAGTTTATATACCATTACTCAAGAATTGATAGGCTGACTGGGTTGGAAGACAGCCCAGCCAATCAGTGCTGGAAATGTAGAGGGATGTTAATCTCCCGGTATCCAGCACTAAATGGCAATGTGCATGTGCTACCCAGTGCATCACATGGTCCAGGGATGGCTTGTCACCGCTGACCACTGCAAAACCTGGAAGTCATCACGCTGTCAGCGCCGTGACTTCTATCTGTGCCGCATGCTGCATTACATGGAAGGTTTGTCTTTCAGTTGTATAGAAAAGCTGGTCGTCACCTCCCCAGAAAGAGATAACTAACAAAAGGCTTTGACTTGACAGAAGAGATGGAGTTAGTGGCCTGTATGTACCGTTCTATGTTTTAAAAATATTTGATGTGAAATATTTTATGAAGAATATAAAAGTTCCTAAAAGAGCAAAAAAAAACCTTCCTTCTGAATTACTCTATTTGCAAATATACAGAAGTATATCGGATATAGTGCTGGGTGCTACCATAGACCCCGAATACACTGTGAACGCTTCTCAGAGCTCTATATATCATATGAAGAATTGTGTTCTCCTAAAAATATCTGGTGACTTCAAGCTACCAGAGGTCACTAGGTCACTTCCAACCTTAATTGTAAATGACTTATCCTGTGATGACATCTCTCATAATTCTATTTAATTGAGATGATGTCATACAAAGCCCCTCCCTATTTAATCCCTTTTCAATCTTCACAAACCATGAACATCTTTAGAGTTGGGTGCAAAACTCCAAAAAGACCTAATCCAATAAGGTAGAATGAGAAGGTACATCCAGCAAGTGAAGACCTTTCACCATTAGCAACGTTTGGATGGATTGGCGTGAGAAAGTTTCACAGAAACCAAAACTTTGCTAATGGTGAAATAAAAGCGGAATGTGCCGTCTCCCACTACTTTATTGGATATGGACTTTTTGGAGCTTTGTGAAATGTGCACCCATATAGGTTTCACAACTTCAGCGCTGCTGTATACATTGTGTTTACTGATTGGAGAGTTGGGCAGATGGCTACTAGGAAAACTGCTTCAGAAAAACACCTCTGCTAGTAAGTCCATCTGTCGGACACTATGCTAAGATATTATTGAATATTTAAAAAAGTTCTTCAAAAAGTTCTGCCATTATTGAATCCATCACTTGAGTCCAGACATAAGACTGCTGGTCTCAAGATTTAATATATGTTGTGTCACATTAAAATCTACATAGATAAACACAGAACAATCACTGTCTTGTGTATAGAAGTAACCTGCGGACAATGTGCTGACCCCAGAAGGCCATGGGTCACAACACATCAGGGCAGGCCGATGACTGCTAAATGGACTTCTGTGCATTTTATCCTGTTCGGATGATATTCATTGTAGCATCTTGATGTTTTCATGTTTGTTGTTATCTCATTTTTTAGGTGTTATTGCTTTTTGGAGGTTTTTAATCTTAAGTCACTGTGCATTGAGTTGAGCTAAAATCTTGTCTTCCTGTAATGTCTTGAAGGCTGTCCTAGATATAACAACGAAAAAGTTGAAGGTCATTAATTTCATTTAGCTCTTTGTCTGCAGTGCTGCTGCGGCTTCCAAAAGTTCTTCAGATTAATTGAACTTTTGAACTGTGATGATTTGTAAAATTCTCTATTCCAGCGTGCGGCAGTCCAGGCAATACGATGGAAGTTCTGTGCAGAAGGGGCCATTGATACGGGTGGATCGTCTGTTTGTATTCAGTCCGTATTTGTTTACTGACTGAATACAGGCAGCACGCGGACCCATTGAGTTAAATTGGTTATTTAGACGTGTGTCTTTTACACAGACTGAGGGCTCTTTCACATGAGAGTGTTGCTTTGACGCCAAGTAGGTGCGTAAAAAAAACAAAAAACAAATCCATGGTTTCCTATGGGTTCTTTCAGATGAACGATTTTTTGACGCTCCGAGATTTCTCTCAATCAAAAGAAAGGACATGTCGTATTCTTTGATGGCACAGCGCCGCAGAAGTCTATGGGAGCTGGCCGGCAAAGGGAGGGGCGGGGGAAGGGAGGGGGGAGCCGCGACGTGCTCGCTGCTATTTGTTCACCCGATTTTATAGGCCCATTTAGACACAACGATTATCGCTCAAAAGCCGTCTTTTGAACGATAATCGTTGCATGTAAATGTGCCCATTTTTCAGATTTTTGCTGAATGACTCTTTTCAGTTCGGCTTGAAATCCGTCGTTCAGCATAACTGTTGATAAGACGGACCGCATGCTGTGCTTTGCCCGGCAAGCGCTGATAACAGCTGATTGCATTGTATCAGCTGTTCTCAGCTGTCAGCCCTGCCAGCAGAACAAAAGGAATTTATTCAGAGGCCAGCGGGCGGTTCTCTAAATAAATTCAGATCTTCGCGGCTCACATGCTACTAATTGGTACTAATCAGAATTAGTACCAATTAGTAGGTTACGCGAAATGATCGCTCAAAAACCATCTTTTGAGCGATCATCTTTGCGTCTAAATAGGCTTTAACACTCAGATAGCCTCTCTGTTTTAGTGCAGCTATCTGAGCAGGGAAACAACGCTCATATAAAAGAGCCCTGATACTGCACGTAAAATAAATTGCAGCGTGTCCTATTTTGATCTGTATTCACGGGCCAAAATTAGTCATTCAAGTCTAGGGGTGCATTAAAAAAAGCACACTGACTGCTTTCTCAGATGACTGCGCAATTGTGCCCGCTTCAGTATAACGTATTTGCGTCGTGAACAAGGTTGATGAGATAGATTTTCATGCGTATTGTTACATACTTTTTGCTCACGCAGGGCCAGTTCACATGCACACGCAAGATAACCCCATCCTAATTTAAAAAAATAAAGCTTAACGAGGTCAAGATTTGTTCTGTTATTCACACAATTGCGCAGGGTATTGCGCATTTTCCTGCGTTTTGCGTGTCTATTTGCGTATCTCCCATAGACTTCCATGAGGGCCTTTTGCTGCGCAATATACAAGAAGACAGAGCAGGACCTATTTTTTTGCACCCGTACGAAATGTTTGCGCAGAAAAGTTCCTGTGAACAAATCCAGTGACCTCAACGGGTTCTATTCTCTGCGCATTGAGTTTACATTTTACGCTCGCAGAAACGTGTGCAAATACAGTTGTCTGAAGGAGCCCTGAACATGCATTAGCATCTAGGTTTACTGCATTTTTTTGCACATCCTGCTTGGGTGGGTTGTGACAAAACTATTATTACTTGGGCTGCATGAAAAATGGATGACACACAATGCGGATATTAAATGCACTTACACAGCAAAAACACATGTAACCTGCACATACTCATACTGTGAAAACTGCATTTTCAACATACTAAAATTGCCTGTGCCCATGTGAATGAGCGCCAAAGCTTCGTACATAATATGTATGTTCACATTTGGCCTTTCCAATTTTGCTGTGATAAAATGCTGGCCGAAAATCGCGTCCATCTGATGAATTGGATTCCAACGCATACGTTCAGATGGGCGATTTTCCGTTGCTTAAGATCCGCTGGCTGAAAAAGATAGCGCATACGGAGCGCATTCTGGCCAGAAAAGTTAGGTGTGGACGTATCTTTCGACTGGAATATGCCGGCCGGTCCCATAGACTCCTATGGGAACCTATGAGAGCTGCCAGCAAAGGAAGGTGGGAGGGAGTTTATCAGCGTCTCTGCTAAACTCCCTCCCCCTCTCCGCCCCTTGCCAGCTGCTGGCACAGGGAGGGGGCGGGAAATGAGCATACTAGCTTTGCTAAGCTCCCGCCCCCTCCAATTGCTGGCAAACGACAAGGGGCGGGAGTTTAGCACACTAGCTGCCACCCCGCCCCCTCAATTTGCTGACAGCTCCCCACCTGACGTATATGCGTCGCAGCCTCGGCTGTCTGGACAGGCGACAAAACGGGAGATGCAGCAAATCTACATGGAAAACTGAACTGACAGAGCTCAAACTTGGTGCAAACAGCAGCCAATGAGATCGTGGGCTGCTGCAGAATTTTTAATTTTTTTTTTTAAAACTCAGATACACTTTAAGCTAAATGCAACAATTCTGCCATGATTTGTACTATCAGGTATCTCTGCGTACATTAGCAATCATTGCTCAGTACCTGTATATACAGTAGTCCTTCAGACACAATAGGCGCAGGGCGAGCTGATTTTTCTGGATTATTGAATTAACTGAAAACAAAGGGCTTCAGCAGCCACATTTCCATTCTATACACACAGATATCACACTGTCAGATACACATTGTATGTATTAATTCTCCTTATTTTATAGGTAAGCTTTAATCTTTGCAGATACAAAACTTCATCATTTATGAGGATTTCTATCCACACAGTCCATGGTCCAAGTCTCAGTAATGTTATTAGTATGTAACTACTTTGTAGAGGGCACTGGAGGCGAGGGAATTAGTTTCTCTCAGCATTCTCCTTACACAATCTAAAGATCTGCTCCCATAACGACTGGTAAAAGATCTGACGGAATTGTCTATTTGTGTGCAGGCGGGAGGTTCCCAGGTCATTTTCACAAACCCGCTGGAGATTGTCAAGATTCGCTTACAGGTCGCCGGAGAAATTACTACAGGCCCCAGAGTCCGTGCTCTCACCGTGCTCAGAGACTTGGGCTTCTTCGGCCTTTATAAGGTGAGTCCTATATATTGTATAACTATGTCTGTTAAGAAAGCGTAAATTACCCATAAAAGGCTAATCGGGCACCACGTATAATAATGTGGCAGAAGAAAGAACATACTGCAGTGGATTATATAGTTAGGAATGATTGAGGTATGCCTGACATTGGCGACATTTACACCCCCCCAGTAGGGTAGGACAAGCGTGGATCCAAAAAGAAGCCTTCACGGCCATTTTTATTGTACAAATACATCTAAATTGCTCCCATTAGAGCATCTCATATAGTGTTAAAGGGCCCAGTTTGGAAGAGTTTTGCTCAACTATGACATTTTTACGGTATATAGGGAAAAGGGGACAATAAATGGTGGTCGAGTGTGTTAATGCTTCAAAAAAACTTTTTTGCAAAAAGTGAAAAAGAAGTTAGCAAAAGTAAGTAAAGTACTTTTAACGCTTGCTGCAGGGTGCCAAAGCCTGTTTCCTGCGCGACATCCCTTTCTCTGCTATCTACTTCCCCGTCTACGCACATTGCAAAGCTCAGTTTACTGATGAGCAAGGACACATAGGAGCCTTACAGCTACTGACAGCTGGTGCCATCGCAGGTAAGACCTTATTTTTAGATGTTTTTTTCCCCTCCCCTTAGTAAGACAACTCTGTTTTTGTTAATAGAGAACATGAAAATTGTCCTCATCAGCCCGTTTATACAAAAGCAGTATCAGTCACCAGCAAGGAGCAGTAAATATATGCTCTCGGTAGGTGATGTCGTTGTGTTAATGAGCGCTAATTACATTAGCATAACTGGTGTAAACAGCTTAATGTCGTTCTGCGATATGGTGCAGCATTACGGGTGTCCATCTGTAGGCAAGCTGCTGTCAAAAGCGGCTTCTGAGATGTTCAGGTCGGTGGAAAATATTTTGGTAGAGAAAACAAGGCGGCTGATTACCTGATGTGTGTATGGGGTTGTACACTCAAATTGTCACCGTTAAGTCAACTTTTGAACAGCGTTGTGTAGTTACTGAAGGTGAACCGGCTGAACCCAAAATGATAGACTAACACTCTTTCTGTCTTTGGGAGAATTAACTTTGTAAAACTGTTAATGCGGCAGGAGGGCGCAAAAAGATATGGCCAAACCCTTTACTGAAATTATTATCCAAAGCGAACACTTTTTACATGTATTAATATTTCACAAAAGTGCTGAGCTTATTGAAAAGTTTGCCAACTGTATGATCCCAGCAGAAAAGCTTCAGACTCAATACAGTGGAAAGTAAAGCAAACACTCCCCCACCCACAGGGTAGCTGCAGTCAGTCTTGTTGTCTGGGAAGTATGGAAATTGGATAATTTTGCTGGATCGCATAACCTTCATACTACCCTTTTGCTGACTAGAACTCGGCAACATTGTCCATACCATAAATGTATACTCCCCTTTTTTAGTCTAAATTTGCCACTACTTCCTGTCCCTGCTCCTCCCTTTAAACCTCTATTGATGTAAAGAACAATGTTCCTATATTGATGATGGAGATGCATTTCTTCCATGTGCTAATTATGTTCCCTAGTTCATAGGATTAAAGGAGTATTCTGGGCTTTTACTATTGATGACCTTTCTTTGGGAGAGGCCATCAATAGTTGATCGGTGGAGGTCCCCGCAGATCTGCTGATCCTTCAGCCTGCTGTCATTGCTTCAGGGCTGGATGTCATCATCGGTGGTCAGGGCCTAAAGTGAAATAGACACCTTCACTCCTATTGAAATCAATGGGAGCGATGCCTCCTGTTACACCTCCAGTTCCGACCACCGATGACGATATCACAGCACTGACCGCAAGTTGGAGGATCAACTGATCAGTGCGGATCTCAAGCAGGGACCTCTGCCCATCAACTATTGAGGACTTAAAATAAGGATAGGTCATCAATAGTAAAAGACCAGATTATCCCTTAATCTGGGCAGAAAAAGAATTTTGAAAATGGCTGAGAGTGGTGCACAAACATAAAAGAAAACATAGTTACCTCTTCTGATCCCCAGTGTTCCTGTTCTGCCGGTGGTTGGTCTCACAATGCACTTCAGCTGCAGCAGTTGGATGTCCCTGTGTCGGGATGTCATCACTGCTGCATTAGAAAGTGAAAAAGAACAACAGGCCAGGCACCGACAGAACGGGTGCAACGGAGGATGGGGAGAGGTGAGCTGGATTATTTTTTTTTATATTTTTGCACAGCTTTGAGTGGTTTTTCAATATTTTTTTTCCTATAAGGATTACTATTATTTATGCCATTTCTTTGCACGTAGTCAGTTTATACAGCTTCGGTTCCCATATTTCCAGGCTTTGAAGAACTTCTAAGTAGTAATTCTTTTTTTCAACATTGGATCTCATCTACTATTTTCATGCTATGTCATTAGCTAATTTAAGTCATTCAGTAATAATTCACAATTAATCTGAGTTTTACATATTCAGCATGACTTCCTTGTGCGCAATACAAAAATTAACACTTTCAATTCTATCTACAAGGTCATTAATAAAATAGTTGTGGATAAACTAATGATACATTGATTCCACATTGACCGTCACACCGGTCTTCTTTCACTCGTATAAAAAACACAAACATCTTCCGCTACCTCAACAAATTATGCAGAGGCATCCTTAAAATCCCAGTGGCTTTACTAGACATTTCTTCATTGGCATAATTTGCATGCTTGTGCAATAAAAAAAAAAACTCTTCCAACAACTGTGTACAAAAATCATCCATTCTTTTATGTACAAAGGGTGAATATGGATAGACAGAGGTCTTTCATTGGCTATGGACTCTCTAAAAGGAACTTAAAGGGGTTGTCCCCTCTATGCAATCGTTTTGCTAAAAGGGTTCCTTAACAATAACCTGATTACTACAATCCGCTGTAATCTGTGGAGCAACCTAACAGCAAGGATTAATGTGCACATCAGCATGCTTATTAATATCTATATACAATACTTAAGATTGCCGGCTCCTCCAGAGAGCGAGAGAAGCCATTCTCTGCTCTGACTAATATATGGGGGTCATTATAGGGGCTCTTTAACTATTTTTTCAGAATTTTCTAATAGCATGTTTGAAAAATAGGCCCTTTAATATAAGGAATGCCGGCACCTTTCTCCTATATACTGCTCATTTTTGCATTGACCTAACGGCTGCCTTAAAAATTACCGTATTTTTGACGATTTATTTAATTAAAACATTTTGTGTGCACACTGTATCAGAAGTAGAATGTAATAATCACTGCCAGCTTAGAAAATAGGATACAGTATTTCTATAATGAGCTCGTATTGATAGAAAGTGCAGCAATCTTCATCTAGAACGCACAGTCGACTATATAGAGTTTTCTGGTACTCGGGTCAGATTTTTTTTTTCTTTTTACTACATGAATTGTGCCATACATTGAAATAGTTACAGGCCATATATTCATTCGGCTTGTATATTCATTACATAAGACCTATATCAATTTCCTCTTCCGCCCCGATAAAAAGTAACCCCCTTCATTCCTCTGCTAGTTCATGGAAAATTAAATTATTCCCCTCATACCCCTTCCATATGTCACATTCTGTTTCCCAGGAGTCTAAGTGACATGTTTGAAGACACTCGAGGGAAATAGGTGGCGCAGACAAGGATCTGTCCTCTCATATAAACCACATTGTGTTCAAGTGCTGGAACATCCTGACTTGCAGGCAAAGCAGGGCAAAAGCCACCTCGTGCCGGGGGCCAAGCTGATGGCAGGATGCGGCAGATCTGCTTCCTGCTGACCAGTCATAGAGGTGGCATTGTAAATCTTTTTCTGTAAAGCAATCTATTCATCTGCCTGTTAGCGATGCAGCATTCCCCGGCTCCATTAAGTGGCACTAAATAAGAGAACCCCCTGTAGATGCGAGTGCAGCGAGTGCACACAGGCCATGCTCCAAGAAAGAAAATGATTCAGGTAACAAAAAACCCAGCAAGCGTTATAGACAGATCCATCATCAGCTTTCTCTCCTTACGGATTCGCTATAGATAAGCTATTCACAGCTCCTCTGTGTGTGACACAAGCGTGGTAATCAATTTGTGTATTCATTAAGCACACTTTGTTTAATGCCTGGTGTGTGTAGCAATCCTAACAAGCGTGTAATTTGGTATCCAAGGAATACATTTGGAGACACATGGATTGTGTCACGGAAGAGCATGCTATAGATTTATAGACTTGTCAGCGGTCGGGCATTAGGCAATCATTTTCCACCATCAAGTACCGTAAAACCTCCTTATATAATATATTACACGTATATCTCATGTATATTATCCTTCAGCGTGATAGACATTGGAACGCTCAGCTGATATCCCAGGATTTCAAGAAGATCCTGTAATATTCTTTGCCAGTGATTCTCTTCTTTTTCTCGTCTTGGTTAGGTGTACCTGCGGCTTCTTTAGTAACCCCTGCTGATGTCATCAAGACGAGACTGCAAGTGGCAGCTCGGGCCGGTCAAACGACATACACTGGGGTTACCGACTGCTTTAGAAAAATCCTTAAAGAAGAAGGAGCAAGGGCGTTCTGGAAAGGAGCCGGAGGTTGGTATCACTGCCACTGCTTTAACGAAAGCTAAAAACAATGGTCTGATGGATTGCAGAGTTTAGTTCTTTGCAGTTTTGCGCATATTAGATTGCATTACTAGGGAGAAGTTGCAGACCTGTCGAATAATCATGGTGTTTCTATACAGACCGAGAACATTGCATAGATAGTAATGTAATTTGTTGTACATTACTTAAATGGACACTAGCTTTTCAGGCAGCTTATGCTTATACGATAGCCAGTGTGATAATCAGTAAAACTGCCATTCACTTTATTTACCTAGTTTGCTGAAAAATCCCTGTAAAGTACTTTCTCCCTTCCTCCTCCCTTGCTGTCCACTCTCAAATGATTGACAGGATGTTGCGTCCAAGCTGGACACTTAATCCTGACTCTCCCTAGCTTAGATACCAGGATATAATGGATATGGAGAATAACGAGGAATACAGTTTAGAGGGAATCTAGCACACCATGACACAGATGAACTACTATAGTAAAATAGCCAGGCATTAGCTGTAATAGCACCTCAAAATACCCCTATCACTAGACAGACTTGTCTGACAATGGAGCAGAACAGGAACTATTAACTTAACCAGAAACACCATAAATCGAGACGTAGAACTGGAGTCCTCCATGAGGCGGAGCCTGAATAAATATGCGCAGAAAGGAGCCGATTGGCCGCCTGGGAAACACAACTCCCAGCAAACCAATTCGTCTACACGCCTGCAGAGAAGTGTTCATGTCAGTGGCCAGCTCCAAAAGGACACTGAGCATGCCACCGAAGTGTGGATCTCATGGGCTGGAGCTGACGGCATGACATCAATCGGGTCCTAATGCAGTACGGCTGTCAAGCCGTAACAAAGGGGACTCTAGGATGGCGGAGTCATCCTGCTCATTGAACTGTATGCATAAAGGAATGAGAGGGAGAGAAAGAGACACAGACATAAATCCTGGGGCTAATGCTGAGATATCTGCTGCTGTTTATACACATGTACACTACTAAATCTTTCTATATACTCCTGCATGATCAGGTTGTGTATGTGTTGCAGACAGTTAAAGACCAGAATCTAAGGGGTTCTCTGTGTGCAGTTTATAGAAAACAACACAACAGCTAGGCTTCTCCCATCTACTCTGAGAGGATGGAGAAACAGATATACACATTGCATAGGGGAAATAGGGAAAAATACAGGAGACCAGATGTATAATGACCAGAAATAGTGTTATTCCTCATGTACACACAGGGCAGCTTATTCTGAAAAGTTAGGTACTAGAAATGAGCGAGCGTACTCGCTAAAGGCAAATTACTCGAGCGAGTATTGCCATTTTCGAGTACATGCCCGCTCTGGCCAAAAGATTCGAGGGCCGGTGTGGGGCGGCGGGGGAGAGCAGGGAGGAACGGGGGGGGGGGGGGAGATCTCTCTCCCCACCGCTCCCCCATGCTCACTCCGGCAACTCACCCCCGCCAGCCCCCGCGTCTTTTGGCACGAGCGGGCATGTACTCGAAAATGGGAAAATGGTACTACTCGCTCGAGTAATTTGCCTTAGTGAGTACGCTCGCTCATCTCTATTAGGTACACCTTAAGGGATTTTTCAACTAAGTGTGTAAGCCAGTAAATTTGAACCCTTCTTTTATGCTTTTCTGTCTGTTTCTTAAAAATTAGATTGATACATTTCTTGGTTACATATGTTTTGGGGGAAAGTTGGGGGTCAAATAATATGGCTAACATTACCACTCCCACAAGAATAGTTACCCAACTCTCCCAAATGTCTCCAACCATATGGAAGTATACATACCATTCAGAAGTCTGTGAGATACTCAATCAAATATACATGTAACTACGTCACAGCTGAACTGGAAGCTGAATAACTTGTTAAAAGAAGAGAACTCAAGGGCCTGTTGGTGTTATTTCATAAGGAGATGCTAAAGAGGTTCTTGTAGAGCACTTGGGGGGACTGGTTCAGGTTTTCACACAATACATAAGCCTCTAATATAACAGGGGCCAAAAGGTCTAGTAGAAGACAACCCAATTTGAAGTAAACATAGAAGCCAATCACTTTCTGCCATGATCTATTTTATTTAGTATGATCGGGTTAATTTACAAATAACCTATGAGGCCATATTGAAATGTCCATATATTGGTGACATCTACGTATTCTTTACTGATGGAGGGGAGACCCTCAGAATAATTTCCTACTTGGACATTGGGAAAATTGGTCATCTTTTAACGGGAACCTGTCACCAGGTTCATGCTGCCCAAACCACAGGCAGTGCGAACCCAGGACAGATATGCACAGTGCAACCGAGTAAGTTTATTCTGAAACTCTGCAGTGTTTAAGAACAAACACACTTTGAAGTTTAGACCACTTAGGGGTTGTCCCGCGCCGAAACGGGTTTTTTTTTTCAATAGTTCCCCCGTTCGGCGCGAGACAAACCCGATGCAGGGGTTTAAAAAAAAAAAACGGATAGTACTTACCCGAATCCCCGCGCTCCGGTGACTTCTTACTTACCTTGCGAAGATGGCCACCGGGATCTTCACCCACGGTGGACCGCAGGTCTTCTCCCATGGTGCACCGTGGGCTCTGTGCGTTCCATTGCCGATTCCAGCCTCCTGATTGGCTGGAATCGGCACACGTGACGGGGCGGAGCTACGAGGAGCAGCTCTCCGGCACGAGCGGCCCCATTCAGAAGGGAGAAGACCGGACTGCGCAAGCGCGTCTAATCGGGAGATTAGACGCTGAAATTAGACGGCACCATGGAGACGAGGACGCTAGCAACGGAACAGGTAAGTGAATAACTTCTGTATGGCTCATAATTAATGCACAATGTACATTACAAAGTGCATTAATATGGCCATACAGAAGTATATAACCCCACTTGCTTTCGCGGGACAACCCTTTTAACTCGAATGGAGCTTTCGAGTCACGTCTGGTTCTCCCTAACTCCAACATGTTGACTAACAGCTCCTCTCTGTTCTTAGGTATAGGGAGAGACCTGTCAGTCAACATTTGAACTCGAGAGCTGCATTCCCAAGTCAAACAGGCAAACTCTAAAGTATGTTTAGTCTGAAACATCATTGTTTCAGAATACCACTTACAAGCGGGCAGTGGGCATACCTGTCCTGGGTTCCTGCTGACTGTGGTTTGGGCAACACGAACCCAGTGACAAGTTCCCCTTGAAGACACTTCCAGGATTAGAGAAAAAGAATCTATTTTTCTTTTCCACAAACAGCGCCACTGTCATCCATAGGCCATTTCTGGTACTGCAGCTCAGCCCTACTAGCTTCAATAGAGTGGAGCTTCTGTACCAGACACAGTAGTGTCACTGTAAATCCAACTATATATAGAAAATCCTGTTCATAGACTGGCTTATATCCTCCTTCTATTAAAGAATTCTGTGTGATCTTCCCGCAGCTCGAGTGTTTCGATCCTCCCCGCAGTTCGGTGTGACACTGGTGACCTATGAACTGCTGCAGAGATGGCTGTATGTTGACTTTGGAGGAGTGTAAGTATTCTAGGGCTGCTTTATGTACATGATGCATTTTATGTATAGCTGGCTGGAAGCTAACATAGCCCGTCTGTCTGTGCTTAATATAGAGGCTTTTTTCCGGGTCGCTGGGTGATTTCACTGCAGACATATGACACGTGGGGCTTGTCTCTCCAAAAGTCTGGAGGCCTCTCTAGAATTACATCAATTCATAGTCTGAAGAAATAGCTATCATTTAGCTGAGCACATCTCAGATTGAAACTCTGTCTTTTAACTAAACCCATTTCCCTTTCTTTCCTCGGTTCCATACTAATGAACGTCTCATAACTTCCCCAGGTTCCAGAAGTAGAACTATTTTGCATATAAAGACGTTCACGGATGAGACTTATCATTTTATATTGCACAAACATAAAGCGCCGAGTGTATTATGTAACCCAGTTTACTGTATGTACTTATACAATGACAACAGATTAGAGACTGTATACAAATGCTGTAAATTGTAGCAAAATCCCTTTATACTTAATAGCCGCTCATTCTGCAGAGACAAGAAAATGTTACAAATTCAAAATTCTAAGCAAACACTTATTTTGTTCTATCTTCCAACACATTAAATGGATTGTCCCACCAGTCAGAGCATACGGATGTGATAGAGGGGGGGTCTCCTACATGGCAGCCCCCCATGAGATAGGCGTTCGCTGCAGGAGAAACATGCGGCTGGATAAAAATTCCCCTTGTATGAACAGCTGGTCCCTTTTGACAACCCCTTTAATGACTGATCATGGATGAAGGCAACCTACAGCTCTTAAAGCGACACTCTGGTTTTGGGACAAATTTCTGTCCCTGGACCGGAGGGGGATAATATTACATGTAGATGATTTTCTCAGCCGTCCATCCATTTTCAAAGCTCCAGATGCTACTGCCATTTTCTAACTACACTGTGCACTGCTCTGTGATTGGCCAGTGCTGATCATGTGAGCAGTACAGGTAGTCACAGAGGCAGGTATAGTGTATTGGCAGTCCTAACACTACCAGTGCATTATGTAGTCTAAAGATGATGGCAACCATCTTGGCTGTCCGAAACGGCACCTGTATCCTAAGAAGATCATCAACAGGTAGTATAACTCCTTCGGTCCCAGGACAAAATTTTGTCCCGAAACTGGAAAGGCATTTTAAGTTCCTTTAAAGAGAATGTGTCATTAGAAAAGGACGTATTGTTTTGGTCAAACTTTCATGTTAAAAGTGTACATTGAGGAAGAGCTGTCTTTCATGAATGATAGGCACCATATAATTACTGTTATACATTAGGATTAGTTTTTCTTACAATGTATTGATTTGTCACATTTATCATATTCCTGTATAGTGCATGTATGTAAAATCACAACCACTGCTGGTGACCGGTTCACATTTAAGTCCTACAGCCTCGTATCAGACTCTAAAATTAGAGTTGTCTCAAAGATAGTGGCATTCACAATGTCTGTCATGTTGGTGAAAAGGCTTAACAGGTTCCCTCCTTCCCCCACGCCTTGTATCCAAAATTACATCACTGTCTGCCATACCAATTTCATTCTATATGAGTGTTGTAGCACTTTATCAGGTTCATCTGCATGTAAATGAGCCTCCAGCAGCTGTTTGCAAATCCCAGCATGTGGTCTGGACTTTGCACTCACCTGCATTGTCTTCACATGGGCTGCCATGGGCTATCAGCTGAATACAATGTAATCAGCTGCTCCTACGAACAACACAGAGTGTGGGCCCTGCCATCTCTCTCCACTCTCTCCAGCTGAAGGATGGATTTTATGCTCCCCTAAAAATCATCATTCAGCCGAAGAGTGAAAGATGGAAGCGCTTACACACAACGATTATCACTCAAAAGCCATCGTTAGAACAAATTTTGAGCGATGATCGTTGCGTGTAAATGGGGCTTAAGTCTACTTAATCAAATAAACCATTTAGTCAACATCTTGTTGAGATAAGATAGCACTCTAGCAGCTTCTTTACTGATAGACGTTTATTCTTCTCTGCAGCAAACCTCATGGGACAGAGCCTTCACCAAAGACGAGAATCTCCAACCTACCTCCTGCACAGCCAGATCATATAGGAGGCTACAGACTGGCAACCGCAACCTTTGCCGGGATAGAGAACAAATTTGGGCTTTACCTGCCAAAGTTTAGATCTCCTGCTGTGGCTCCTGCTCAAGCCAAAGCCGCCCCTTCTGTATAATGCAGCCAGGGGTGCAATACAACATAGTATTTAAAGGGTGCAGCGCAGTGCAGTATCTCTCTGGTCAGTTGCATGTGAGTTTTTTAAGCTTGTCCCATTTTCTCTGATTATATTCATTTGTTGAGAGTTGATTCACATGTTTGCACAGGAGAGGAGAGGCTGCTGTCACACCTGCATTAGGGTCAGTTCAGGGTTTACATCTCTGCTCTGTTTTTGGAGGAGAGAAACTAAAATAAAATGGGGGGGAAAAAACGGATCTGTTTTTTTACACATTGCTTTCAGTTTTTAAATCAAATTGAAAGGCTTCAGTTTGCTTCCATTAGCTTTCTTTGGGATGGAGAAAATAGTGCACTCTGCAGTGTTGTTTTTCCGTCCAAGAAAATGGAAACCTGATGGAATGGGAGCAAAATCATTCGATTTGCTTTCCGTTTTTTTGAAACCCCAGTTAAATTTTGGGGGGAAAAATATCTGCATTTTTTCCCCCGTTTTTAGTTCAGTTTCTCTCCTCCAAAAACGGAGCAGAGAGACAGAAACCCTGAACTGACCCTAACGCAGGTGTGACAGCCGCCTTACCTGCTTCATTCAGCACATAGAATGTATCTTTGTTTCCAAAAAGAGAGCATGTGTTTTTTCTAAATATACGGCTTTACATAGCATCGCACTTACTGTTACTGTACATATTGTACATCTGTACAGACACCGCAGCACATAGGACATCTGTTACTCTTTGTACAAGGGGTGGCGGACAATGTACAGACAATATCACAGGTGTTTT
Source organism: Eleutherodactylus coqui (assembly GCF_035609145.1). Taxonomy (NCBI): domain Eukaryota; kingdom Metazoa; phylum Chordata; class Amphibia; order Anura; family Eleutherodactylidae; genus Eleutherodactylus; species Eleutherodactylus coqui. Next base: position 75,807,449 of record NC_089844.1, read on the forward strand.
AATAAGAATTCTGGAGAAATATAAAGTATTATGATTTCATCATTTACTCATTTTAATGTATTTTATGGTAAATAAATCATTAATGTTTGACAATTGTCTTCTGTCCGCGTGCATTCTGACTAGTGAGGACATTCTCTTGATACGCCATTCAGCAGTCTTTATGGGGGAGTAAAAGCTCCGCTTTTAGGGGGCTTATATGGTTCACAATTCTATAGGAAGTCCTGTCATAGCGAGGAACCTAAAACGTAACCATTACTCTTACGGTAAATGTTTAACAATAAAGCACAGAACTGAAAAAAGGGAAAGGAGAAATTCCAATGCTTATACTAGTCCCGATGACGTCTCAAAAAGTATTGAAGTGTCTGGGGCAGAGTACATCAATTACAATTGAATCCTGCACTGAGCAGGGGGTTGGACCCGATGACTCTAGAGGTCCCTTCCAACTCTACCAGTCTAGGATTCTAACGGCCACCTGTGTTATATCATGGGTTAGATGAATTTTTGGAAAGTAACCCAGACATGGCCAATACAGGTCTAACTCACCGAACAAAAGACTATACATAAGTCCACCAAGCTCATATAGTAAATCAGCCAGAGAACTGAAGAAACGTTCAACAGCTATAGAACGTAGTCCATCTGCCACCCATCGGGGAGAGGAAACTTATCTACATAGTATAAAAGAGTAACCGCAGCCTGCTTAATCCTTAGAAATAGATCAAAGTTTTTGATAGCCAACTCGTATCTTAAATGGTAGGTGCTGACTGCAAATTACCCTAAAGCACCGGGCCTGTTACCCCACCAGCCAGACTCAGATTTCTATCTTACCCTAGCAAGCAACTATTGATGAAAAGTATATACTTGCTATGGCTGGCAACTAAGAAAATGGAGCTGCAGTAGCCCACTATCAAACTCAATTCACTTGCTATGATCAGGCTGATAAATGTGTGAGGCTACCATCAGCTCTACACAATAGCAAACTGTTAATTCTGCTTATTCCACACATTTGCATGATGCAAAAGCTGCAGTATTTCATCAGCATTTAGCAGAAATGAGAGACATAAGAATACAAAAGCTTCTGGCTGAGCTGTGATGATGCCCTGCTGACAGCCTATTGAGATCTGCTGGAGCCCAGGGAGTGTTCGGTTTATATGCTCCTAGCTCCGCCCCTCATCATTAGGGGTATGGCAATATCCTCCAATGAGGATCAAGTTACAGGAAGGCAGGGAAACACCTAATGAGCCTCGTTATGCCCCCCTCATGTGGGTGGTGCATTCGAGGCCGATGGATGCCTCTATGGAGATATGCCTGGGCAGCTGTAACGCCCCCGTCAAAGACCACCCACAAAGGAGCGCGATGCCAAGGAAGTGTCACAGCTGCTAATGCTACCATGACAACCACGCCAGTCGCCGCTAGACATGTGCCAACATGTTCAAAATTTCCCTAACATTTCCAGTTATTGCCATTATTCCAAACGCCCGTCTAAATCATCAAACTGAACTCCAGTTCCTTTTTTGGCCGACCTGCTTCACCTCTGCTTTCCAACCAGCTTCAGATTTCCACATTGTTAAATGGCAGCTAGGGAGTACAAAAGGTACCTCTCCCACAATGCCTCATTGCCAGTTACTGAGGAGTGCGTATTTGCAACTGTACAAACTGTGTCATTACAGAATTTTGATATCCTATGAGGAACGATTAAAGGATCTGGGAATGTTTAGCTTGCAAAAAAGAAGGCTGAGAGGAGACTTAATAGTTGTCTACAAATATCTGAAGGGCTGTCACAGTGCAGAGGGATCAGCCCTATTCTCATTTGCACAAGGAAAGATTAGAAGCAATGGGATGAAACTGAAAGGGAGGAGACATGAATTAGATATTAGACAGTGAGGGTGATCAATGAGTGGAACAGGTTACCACGGGAGGTGGTGAGTTCTCCTTCAATGGAAGTCTTCAAACATAGGCTGGACAGACATCTGTCTGGGATGATTTAGTGAATCCTGCACTGAGCAGGGGGCTGGACCCGATGACCCTGGAGGTCCCTTCCAACGCTAATGTCCCTTTTACACGTGCCGACAGTCGTTTAAACAACTGCACATGCGCCGACGTCACCGCTAAGGTTGTTAGCGCTCGAACTGCGAATGACTTACTCTGCACGATTATCACTCAATGTAATTCGCTTGAAGGAATTTTGAGCAATAATCATCCCTGTAAATAACCCATAAGTCTGGTATTTCATTTACATGAAAGCAACATGTCATACCGCCTGGACTACAGACAGAATAAAATCTCAACAGACAAGCAATAGGACTAGCTGCGATACCAGACACAGCCTGTGAACACGAGTGGCGCTGCTACTGACAGAAAGCAGCCACGTTTTGTAATCTCATACAAGCCCTTTAAAAGAGCAGCTTTCTGAAATACAGAATTAGAAAAAAAATGCTTAAATTCATTGCCTACTATTGTACTTTTATTTGGTTGCGTCAAGAGGGTCTTCTAAATGCTGCATTTGAACGTCGTGATTTCTCTTAAGTATTTCATATATAGGACTCGCATTATATATATCAGTGTGTGATAGAGCCTCCTACTGTACACGACGACACATTACAGAAGAGCTCCTGATAGCTGTGGGATTGGAATTACGCAGCCTATCACTCTTCATAATAAGCGTTCCTAATTGATTACATTGAGCAGTTCTAAAGGATTACCTCTCCGCTCTCTGATAACACGGATATCATTTACTAGTCCTTTTCACAAATGAACGAATTCTTCACATATTGTGGTTATATTATTCCGTATTTAACAAATTAAGGGTTTTTACAAGGCAATAACATAGATGTCCAATCTATTACATCAGCTCCATTTGCACTGAGAAATCTCATGCTGGGCTTTCTGGCTGAAAGTAATTATATTTGACATTATGTATAAATCTAATGGCCTAAGAGACCCGTTCACACAAAGTCTACGACCAAAACATTTCTTCATATTATTTTATCCCCTATATTTTCTGTCCAGGTCTTAAATCTCGAATTCAGTTGCGGCAAACAGTCATTCAACAGTTGGTGGCGGGAGGAGACGGTCGGTGTTAAGGAGAAGGCTTCCCGTGACCGATCTGATCTAAGTAGTGTGATGTTACAAGCATTGTGCATCGTGTCAGCACCAGCAACAAATGAATTCCTGCTGGGATGCCGGTACTAGCTGAAGTAATATAATAACTTGTGTCTCTGTAGCGCCTTTCAATTCCAAAGTACATTATATTTCTGCTTCAGAGGAATTCACTCAGCCATCTCCGAGCTGGAAGACTGCGAGATCTCCTCCTGGAAACCGGAGAACCCAATCTACTCGGCCGCTCTCAGGAGCTCCGTCATATAGATAATCCAGGATTAGGGTAATTAAACTGTAATTGCCAACTGGCGGCTTATTTCATGGGTTTATCCATAGAAAACACCGGTCCCTAGAAATACCTTCTCTTTTTTTTTTACCAGTGAGCAACTGCATAACGTCATTTCTATCCAGATGTATTATTTGTGTTGTTGGAAAATACTACAAACATTCCATGTAAAGCTATATATTATTAGATGTTAGCCAGAGCCCGTACAGCATCTTATTATAAGACCATACAACCTGGGTTGGCGTTAGTTCCCTGGCGAACCCAGACAAGTGCCAGGGCCCAATGAATCTAGGGGGGTAACTCAGGTGGGATTGGTCCAGTCCTCGTTCGTTGAAATCAATTGTATCTGTCTCTGTAAGACACAGATACAATTGACTATCACAGCAGCACTGCAGGAAGCCAAGCGCTTCCTGTTCCGCTGTCTAAAATGTGCAATGGGGCCTTTAAATTACTAGTGAGGGAAGGGTGGGAGGAGGGGTACAGCAGGGAATACAAATTGCTTTAGGAGTCCACTTAGGCCCTTGGGCGACACAGCCAGTGTCAATCTGGTGCCAGCCCTGCATACAGGCTTTGTGCACAGCTGTACAGGTTCTGTCAGACTCGGGGCTTATTCAGACGAACGTATATCAGCCGGGTATTCATGCCGGCCGATATACGGCGTCCCTCGCTGCTCTGTAGTGGAGAAACGCTGCTGCACAAAAGCAGCCTTACATAGTAACATAGTTCGTAAGGCTGAATGAAGACAATGTCCATCTAGTCCAGCCTGTCTATCCTCCTGTGTGGTTGATCCAGCCTTAGGGCTTATTCACACGTCCGTATAAAGGCCGGGTGTTCGTGCCCGGACGATATACGGTGTCCCTCTCTGCAGGGGGTGGAGGCGGGCCGGGAGCAGTGCACTGAGCTCCTGCCTCCTCTCCGCCCCTCACCACTGTTTACAATGAGATGGGCGGGGCTAAGTTCCACCCCGCCCCCCCTTCCATTGCAAATAGAGGCGAAGGGCGGAGAGGGAGCTCAGTGCACTGCTCGCGGCCCGGCCTGCCTCCTTCCCCTGCAAAAAGGGACACCGTATATTGCCGCAGTGAAAAACCGCAAGATTTCTGCCGGAAAAGTGCAGCTTCAAAACCCGCAGCGCTTGGCTGCGGGTTTTGGAGGGGCTTGGGAGCAGAAAAAAAAAAAAGACATGCTGCGGCCATGGAATCCATGCGGGCTTTGCCGCGACGGATTGGCCGTCCCGTGCGGACGAGATTTTTGACAACTTTTTGTCCACATGGTTGGGTAAACCTGGGATTAGCGACCACAGGCAGATTTGCCGCAGCAAAATTCCGCACGGAATTTGCGTGGTAAATCCACCCTGCGTGAACCAAGCCTTACAGTACTTCACACTTGCGATTGAAGTATCACTGCATTTATTTCAACGCAAATGCCAATACAACTTTCTAATGTTACAAAGGCATCGCGCAAAAATCGCAAAGGACAAACTTGCGATTTTTGAGCGATTTGTTTTTAACATTAGAAAGTACTATTGACAATCACATTTAAAAAATGCAGCGACATCACGAACGCAAGTGTGAAGGCAACCTTACTATTGGTCAAGTGATATAATTATTGTGAGTGCCTCAAAATCTGCTACCGGTGTTCTATCTAGAGCAGTAGTTCCCAAACGCTTTCAGTCAGGGAAGCAAAAGGTTCTCGTGGAGCAAAAGTTTCTTGTGGAGCCCCAAGAAAGCGGGACCGAGGCTGTGGTCAGGGGAGGGGTTAGGGGCATGGCTTATCACATTATTTTTACCTCCATCGTTATAAAAAGGACAGGTCTGTTTAAAAAAATAAAAAAGGCAGGAGCTCTGGATGGGCAATTGATATACATTATATTTAAAATTAACATGCTGCGGCATTGAATCCCGCACCTCATGTCAGTATCCACACAGACTTTGTGCAGATGTTTTCACAAGGTGTGGATGAGATTTTCAAAATCTCATCCACTTTGCTGCTACAGTTACTATTAATTCCACAGCAAATCCACCCTGTGTAGTAATAGTGACCCCCAAATTGGTGGTCCCAGTGGTAGTAGCATCCCCTATATTGGCCCCAATAGTAATAATGACCCTTATTGCGGCAACAGTAGTAATAGGGTCCCCCATTGTCACCCCAATAGTGATATCGCTATGTTCTTTAGATGCAGGGAGCGGAAGGGGTTAAGTTACTTACTACACGCAGCCTTTCCTGTCTCTGCTGCACTGCTAACCTCTTTCTCTACCTGAAGCTGGAGGTTTAGAAGCATGGATTACAATAGGGGTGATTGGGATGACCATGAGCCCTCTTGAAGCCTCGGGCCCGGGCAATCACCCAAATTGCCCCTATTATAATCTGGCATTAGTCTCCACTCTACTCGCCGCTGTAGCAGTGTAGGAACAGCCTGTACTCAGGAAATCAATGACCAGGACCTGTGGTCGGCATAGCAACACGAATAACATGACTTGAGGCGGCTCATGCGATTCGCGTTGCTATGCTGACCACAGGTCCTGGTCATTCATTTCCTCAGTACAGGCTGTTCCTACACTGCTACAGCGGTGAGTAGTGCGGGGACTTAGACCCCCCCCCCCCTTTGGAGCCCCTGATAATCATTCGCGGAGCCCCAAGGGCACCACGGAGCGCACTTTGGAAAACCCTGCTCTATAGGATATCTGCAAATCATGACCTGTTGGGGATAATTGAGGATTGGAGTTAAGAAACTGTGTTTTAAATCCCTCTGTCATACACCGTCCCCGCAGCACCTGCGAAAGCAGAACACAATATATCAGTAAATTATATATATATACATATACACACACACACACACACACACACACACACGTGTTTAGCCTCTCTCAAGAAAGGAGAAAACTCTCACAGCAGCCATTGACTGCTCCTACACGTTTGCCTGTTATCACTAAAGAGCAGGTACCGCTTGGTTGGCTGGTTGAGATACCGTAGGCCAGTCCCACACGGGTTTGTAAACGTGGTGTTTTACAACGGCGTTTTCAAATGTGTTGGACAGCGGTTTTAACCCACCCCATCACTGCAATGGGTCATGTGGTGCACTCGTTCATTTAGCGCGGTGTTCGAGACGACGCACTAAGCTGCTTGTCTGCGAAGCCCCGTTGAAGTTAATGGGGGCTCCGTACTGCATCCTATTACTATTCATAGGAATCTGCGCAGCTGTACAGCACGTTTTTTTTTCTGCACACAGATTCCGAATCCACATGCGAAATAAAAAAAAGTTCCATCACTACTTGTGTGTTTTATGCCAGAAATTCCACACATGGTTTGTCCAATGAAAATGACTAAATACGCATGTGGAAGCGTGCCCGTGCGCTTGCATCGTTGTGGCAGAAATACGCAGCTCCGCTATGGATTCCTGCCGTGGTTATTAGAGAAGGAATTCATGCAGAAAGAACGCTATGGATTCGGACATGTGAACATACCCCGAGGGCTCACTCACACGGGCATATGAGACGCGCGTAATACGCAGTAGACAGGAAATCTGCACAGAACATGTACTTGCTGTTATGTTCTACCCCCATAGCATATAGTGATGTGTATTACGCTAGTAATATGCGCAAAAAGAGGACATGCTGCCCAGTAGAAGTCAAGGGGCTTTTAGCACCGCATATCACATGGGACACATACGCCCATGAGAATGTGCCCTCAGACTGGATTCATACAAGCGTATGAGTTTTTGTACGCGCAACTGTGTTGGGTTTTTGCGGAATTGGTATTGCGTATTTGTGCGCTCAAGTGCATATTTTTACTGTACTTTTTGCACGTGCAAAAAACCCATACAGCAATGCTCCCAACCCTTGAAATGGCCAGTTAGTGCAATCAGTTCAATATGTGCTCTTTTCCTGTGCAAATGCGCAGGAAATCAGAGAATGCTGCGTGTTATCTAATGTCGAAATGCGCATGAAAAATACACGCATGTAAACGAACCGTTTTTTACATAATGCATGCACATTTTTTGGTGCAGAAATACAATCGTGTGAATCCAGCCTTAAGCCAGGCTCACACTGGCGCATGCTAACTCTGTATAATTTGTACGCATGTGCGATACACGGTACCTCCTAGGCAATTACATTACCTTACGCAGTACTGATCATGGCATGTCAGTATTGCGTAATACGCAACTGCAAAAATGAACGCAGCGTGTTCTATTTTGCTGTGTTTATACACGAGAGAAAAGCCCCTTTTTTGTTTTTTTGGGCACGTATCTATGTGCGCTCATACGCAATTACATGTAGATGCGATTTTCATGCGAGTGCAATGCGATTTTGTTTTTTTTGGTATTGAAAGAGCGTGCATGAAAAACATACGTGAAAACTGCATGTTCTGCACTTTTCTCGCAAAACGCATCGGGTGGAAAATCGCAGGTTTATGAGTGCAATATTGCAGCCTCCTACATCAACACAGCGACTAGGCTATGTATGAAGGTACTCTGCAGCTTGGAGGGTTAGTCCGGATGCACAGGGGCGTAAGAGTATTTGCCTGAACACTGTTTTTTTTTGGCGGCATGAACTATGCTTTTCTGATGCACACATCGGCCTCGGCCTGATATCGCCCTTGCAATCCTTCTAAAAAAAAAAAACCTGGACGCAAGGCGTTTTCATATGGAAACAGCCTCACATCACTGCAGGGGTTCCCTTCATCCCCGTTGCAGCAGGGGATCGCGATGTTCTCCCATTGGCCGATGCTGCTGCCGGCCCATTGAAAACAAGGAGCGATATTGGAAAAAAAAAAAAAAAGGACGTGATTTTTTTAAAATGCAGAATCGTAGGAGTGAAAACATCGCAAATGGGAATGAAAACTATTGAAAAACGTTGGTTTCATAATTATGCGTTTTCACTCACTACTGCGTTGAGGGGGAAAAAATAAATAAATAAAAATCGCACGATCTCCTTACCAGTGTGAAGGACACCTTATTCCACCACCGTGAAGTCCACACAAAAGTTTCATTGTGGATTCTGATACAGAATTGCCGGCTGATTTAAACCATTTTAATTCTGAAGCAAAATCCGCACGGAGACGGGGATGTGTGGATTTTGGTGCAGAATAACGTTAAGGCTGGGTTCACACGGAGTGGATTTGCCGTGGAAATTCCATGCGGAATTTCGCCGCGGCAAATCCGCATGCGGACGCTAATCCCTGGATTAGCCAGCCAAGTGGACGAGATTTCTCAGAAATCTCGTCCTCTTGGGGTCTTTCCGCGGCGGTTTTCCTCTGCGGAAATCTCGCGGTTTTTGCTGCAGCTAAGCCGCGTGATTTCCGCCGGGAATCCGCCCCGTGGGAACCTAGCCTAAAAGCCCATAATGAGAATCAGCATTTGTACCTCCAGAAGCTAGAACTAGATGACTACATTACTATTACTATTACATTACTATGATGCCCACAACATGATGCGTCATTTTCTGGTCCCAATCAGTAACTCCCCAAGTGTACTATGTATCCTAGTAGGACAGTAAGAACATAACAGACCAGACATCCTAAAATGCACAATAAATTAGATTGCAGAACATAAAAGATTTAGCTTGATAGCGCCCCACTACAAATCCCAGCAGGTCTTGTCAGCCTTGATTTTCCACAGCAGCTGGCGTTCCTTTGGTTAAAAATAAAAAGACCCCAAGAATTACCATAGTAAACAAGTGAATTACCATGAAATTCCACATTTCACTTGGATGTTTGCCATGGTGCTCTTAGTGCAGCCCGGGCGCCACAGGTTTTTTTTTTTGGAGCCTTTGTATCAGAAATAACATGCATTATGTTCTTATTTACAAATACCGATAGTCATTACACATCGGGGCTGAGTGACGCAGATAAAAACGGAACAATATCCAATGGAAAGGGTCTTTGTTACTAGCAGGAGGAAAGGGTTAATTTGATTCTCTGCTGGACGGCAATTATATGTAAATCGTGAGGTCAGAGGAGCCTTGCCGCGGCCCTGACTCTTACAAATAACTGACTTTTAGAACTGCCAGTAAAAGGGGAAAAAAAGAGAAGAAGGTGAAGAAAACACACAGGGCAAATGTCAAATTGAACAGCGGTGGCTTTGGATTGGAAATAGAGGGGATAGTTATGATGAAGTAACCTGTTGGAAAGCCTGGAGCTCGGCCTCTTCAAAGCTATTCAGCAAGGCTAACCACCTGAAGACACAACTCTGATTGCTGCAGGACACCGCAGGAGCTTCTTCTGATGGAATTTCAGAGTGTTTTTTCTTTTTAGTCCGCCTTTTCCTCCCACCATTCGTTATTTTGCTCCTGTTATGAGGGTGACAAGAAAATGGCACAAGATCTGTATTAGTGGAAATAAATGTCACTTTGGGTTCAAGGAAGAAAAAAAAAAATCACTTTAGCTATTTTAAAGGTTTCATTTAAAATTTTAGGTTTATTTTCTGCCGCCTCTACATATCAGTGTGGTCTAAGGCTATGTTGATATCCGGTGCCAAAATCCACCCACCATTCATTTAAATAGGACTGCACATGGCTGTGTGCACAATGCAGATTTGTTCGCTGCAGATTTGGAATCCACGTTGGGGGAAAGAAAAAGTCACTTTGTAACTTGGATCCACGCGGGAAACTCGGCATACAGGCATACAGGGCTAAAAGCCACGTGCAGATCCTTAGATTTCTGCCTGGCACTTTGCTGTGGATTTTTGCTCAGGCTTGAGGGCTCCTTCACGCGATATCGCTGCCAGAAAATCACAACATTTTCCTCATGATTTTTGAGCAGCCAATGCAAAAAGCAAAATGCAAAAAGATAGGACATGTTGCGTTTTTTCTCTCTCGCAACATCGCATGAGTGAAATCACAAATGTGAAGGAAACCATTGGAAATCATTGCTTTCATATATCTGCATTTTCACTCACTCTCGCATCTCAAGAAAATCATGCAATTTTATTGCCAGTGTGAAGGCCCCCTTAAAGGAGAAATCCACACAAAAGAATCTGCAACAGTTTAAGGAGAGTGCACATACCCTAAGTCGCAGTGGGAGATCCATCAGTGAGGCTGGACTGACCACTTAGCTTTCCTCCGCTCTCTTGCATATATGTTGTGGTCATAAATTAGCTGATAAGGTGACGCAGGAGAGGAGAGAGCAGAGGGAAGCTAAGCTGTCAGTCCAGCCTCACTGATGGATCTCCCACTGCGACTTAGGCTGAATTCTGACAGATTGAGTTGTGTTTGTATACTGTCATATGCAAGTTGCTCCCACGATTCTCAGACACCCAGGGGCACAGCTAAAGGCAGATGGGTCAAAAATTCAGCTTCAGCCCATTTGTCCACTTCCCCCTGCCCTTCCCCTGCAGCCACTTTGCATTGCTACTGGCCGTGGTCCACCCCCAAAAATACATACATTATCTTAAAAAAAACAACAGCATATCTATAACAGAACACTTCTAACACTTGCTTAGTTACAGCTGCTTATAATAGTCAGATATCAGTTCTACAGATTGATAGTAATTACAGTGCTGTTACCTCCAGTGATCACAAGTGACATCCTCTCGGATTGGTTTGTCCATTTTCACTTTTCTTCTCTATCTAGCTTAGACAACCATGAAGATTTCTTAAAAGCTACAACTTTTCCTGCACACTCTCCCCATTCTACTGTCTTCCACGGTCTCCCCCACAGTAAAAGTGCCCTCTTGTGCCCCACAAAGTAATAATTCCCCTGTATTAATCACAAGTGACAATAGCTCTTTTGTACTCCAAACTGTAATAACACTTCTTTATGCCCAACATTGTAATAATTCCTGTGTCCCCCCAATAAAGTAATAGTGCCCACTTTATGCCCCAGAAAAGTAATACCACCCCTCTATGCTAAGTAACAGTGGTCCCTATGTGCCCCTTAAAGGAGTTGTCTGAAGATTATTTTTTATACATGGAGAACATCAATTAAAAAAATAATCATATACTGACCTCCGACCGCAGCTTCAGCAATACAGCTCCATTCTCTTCATCAGGTCTGTTGACAGGCTGCAGTCGGACTCTTTATGGCAGCGTTCCCCAACGCCAGTCCTCAGGGACCCCCAACAGGTCAGGTTTTCAGGATTTCCTCAGTGTTGCACAGGTGATGTAATTATTGTCAGTCCTCAGACATTGCCACGGGTGTTCTTACCATAGGATATCCTGAAAACATGATCTGTGGGTGGTCCCTGAGGACTGGAGTTGGGGACCCCTGGTTTATGGAATATCACAGCCTACTGCAACCAATCAGCACTTAAACACAAAGGTCTTTGATTGGCTGCAGCAGCCTCTCATGTCTTGTACACAGGCTACTACGGGCTCTCTGCAGTGCCCCTGGGGTCACCTCACCGCACCCTAGTCAGATTGTTAAGAAGGCTGCATTCCTCGCATTCTCTTCCGGCCAGGTCAGTGAAGGTCAGGTCCCTGTACTGTAGCGTTCACTGGCTAGGAAGGAATGCTGATCTATTGCCGAGACAGCTTGGATGAGCAGTCTCTGAAGTAGATTGGCACTCCCCCTGCTGGACTGTGAAGTAACGTACATTAGTACAATCACTTTGTCCTTAAACCAAAACATAGGCTCGTCACTGAGGGATTACCATTAATTTCTTATGCCGACTTCACAGGAGCGTAAGCATATTTGCTGAATAAAAGTTGCGCATTTTCACGTGCAGCTGCATTTTTTTGGCTTCCTACACACAGCTAAGCGCAATATCGTCCCATGAAACTCAACTCAATATCACGCTGATGTGATATTCCCGCGGATGTGAGGCATTTGTGTCAAAACCGCCTCCCATCACTTCGGTGAGGTTGCGATCCTCCGGCGCAGCTTTCAACCGTGTCGGAGGATCGACAAGTGTTTCTCATTGTTTTCAATGGGAAACCTCGCATTGCATTAGCATGCACATTATACGTCGTGCAATTTGTTTTCTGGCCTCATTAAAAACAATGGGCAATGCGTTTCAAAGGAACGACCAAAGTTAGGACATAACGCAATTTTTTCCCACACAGTGATGTGGGGAAGGAAAATAAAAAATTGCTCATGTATATGACCCCATTCAGAGAATGGGGCTCATACTAGTCTGAGATTTGTGCGTCTCACAATGTACAAATCTCACGCGAGTTTCACAGCCAAGTGAAAGTGGCCTTAGTGTACTTTTGGCTTGTGCAAGTCATGCGCAAAAAAGATTACAATGCAATTAAAAACCGGGTGTGCACATCTTCTGCATAGATGGAGGGTGAGCTCACAGAATAATATTTCCTCTGGTGAATCCAAGGACCCTCGGTCCGGCACTGCAGATGGCCCCGACTTGGAATTGTTGCCACCCTGAACTTTTTCACTTTGCAATAACTCCACAGTTGCAAGACAATGCTCTAGAAATTTGACATACTGAAAATGATGAAACTCTAGCATTCTGCCCTGCTGAAAGCCCCCGATGTCCATAGCACGACCCATTCTCCTGGGGAGTTTATGTTAGCAATGGGTGCGATTGGAAGGGTTTAATTCCTTAATTAGACAGGATATCCACCTATGACCATGTAGTATGTACTGTATGTTAATAACTGGATGTTTTGGTTTTTTTTACATTGAACCTGTCTGGCTGGTTACCAGGGATACAGCAGAGTTAAGAGAGCAATTTTCCTGCTAAAATATGAAATTTTCTAATTACGGTGAAAACCACACTACAATCACAAATATGCTAAGAAATAAATATCAATAATGCTCTATGATTAAAATTATACATCTAGTACATAGCTACTACTGCAGTGTGCTCCAGGAAAGCCGCTAATAAATCATTACTTTGTTATGTTGTTGAATCAAAAATCAGCCGCTTGAAAGGGACTGTTTCCATAGGATTGGTTAATTTTAATAATTCAGGGTAATTGCTGATTCACTGAACTAAGAATTTCTAGCAGCGAGTGGTAAAACGGAAAGCGCATTCATTTCTGAAAATCTGAAATTTTGCACTACACAAGTTGTACTGAAGAGCACCTGCCACTTGCACGTAGCGGAGGCGGACGCTTCGGACACGGCTGATGGACGGAGGGCTGGCTGAACTGAGATTCCTCAGCATTAAAATGGGCCATTGGCTGCGAATTGTAAGCAAAAGAAAAAAAATAAAATAAAAAATCTGCATTTTATAACTAAGGGCAGTCACTGTGGAGAATGTAATGTGAATACATTGTAAACTACGCCACATTAGCAATATACACATTAAAGGTGTTGTCTCGCGGCAGCAAGTGGGGTTATACACTTCTGTATGGCCATATTAATGCACTTTGTAATGTACATTGTGCATTAAATATGAGCCATACAGAAGTTATTCACTTACCTGCTCCGTTGCTAGCGTCCCCGTCGCCATGGATCCGTCTAATTCTGATGTCTTCTTGCTTTTTTAGACGCGCTTGCGCTGTGCGGTCTTCTGCCTGGTGAATGGGGCCGCTCGTGCCGGAGAGCTGGTCACGGCGTCGTCATCGTAGCTCCGCCCTGTCACGTGTGCCGATTCCAGCCAATCAGGAGGCTGGAATCGGCAATGGACCGCACAGAGCCCATGGTGCACCATGGGAGAAGACCCGCGGTGCACCATGGGAGAAAACCGCAGTGCATCCCTGGGAAAGGACCGGCGGCCATCTTCGGGAGAAGATTTTTAGAACTTCATATTTCGTCAGATCGGTGAGTAGCAAGCGGTTTAAAAAACGATTTAAATTGCTATTTTATGCCAGGGGGGTGACAGGGGGAATGGGGTAATGTAAAATTTTGATGTTTGCCGCGAGACAACCCCTTTAAGCTGTCAAGGAAAAATGCAAAAAAAAGTGTCATTGGCTGGAATCACATTTTTAGTTTTTGTGGCAGTTTTTGAGACAAATGGGAGAGAATTCAAAAAGAAGGAAAAGTATAAAAGGAGAGACGTGAAGCCATTTTCCCACTTCATTTTTTTTTTTTAAACAGATGGGCATAACAACAACAAAAAGAGGCAATACTCACCTGTCTCAGTGCTGGCTAATCAAAAAACAGTGCACAGTTTGCATTAGGTGGTTAGAAAATTGTGGTGGCCATTTTTGGCAAGCGAAAACAGAACTTGGTACTGATGGATCGGAGGGAGAGTAGAGAAGTTCAACTACAGGTAATAAACCTTCCTCCATTCCCAAAACAGAATTTTGCCCCAAAACCAATGGGTTGATTTAAAGGAATATTCCCCATCTCATAAGGTGATGGCGTATCCTAACAATCACTTTATGATCAGTGGGAGTCTGACCTCTGGGACTATCACCAATTTTCAGAATGAAGGGCATGCAGCCTGGACTCAGCGCCCTTGCTGTCTTTCCCTGCACAGCGTTGCCTTGGCCAACCTTCTGTACAAGGGAACTGTAAGCTCATCTGCATTCAAGTGAATGCTTTTGGCTTAAGTTTCCTGCGCAGACGTGCGATTGGATGAGCGTCTGTGCAGGAAAACCATGAGGGGGCTATAGCATTGAATTTGTACTGTAGTCCTTCAATTCTCAAGATCAGTGTGGGTCCTAAAGGTTGGACCCCCACAATCAGAGTGATGCTATATCCTAGGGATTTGCTAGGATTTTATGAAGTGGCTATCTCTTTAAATGCAACAAATCTAGCCTGTACTTCACTTTTTTGCTTCAATTTGTGAATTCTGGCACACCTTTCTTGGCAAATCTCACCAACTATATGTATCCGATGTCCATTTCACATAGTTTTGTCTATAAAATGTTTTTAAAATTTAAATTTTTTTTTTTTTTTTTTTAACTCAAAAGTATCCTTAAATTTTCATTAGCTAATTGTAACATTCCTCTTCATATGGCAAAAATCTACCTGTCTGTATGAATTAAAAACACAACCAGTTGCATATTAGATGCCGGCAAGATGTAAAAGGTTATCCATAATGGTCAGTGGATCTGCAATGAGTGTCTGTAACCTTTCAAGTAATACAGAGATTGTCAAATACTCTCTCCCCAGGAAATCGGGAGAAATTGTTGAAACAATTTCTTGAATCTCATTTTTGAAGCAATTTTCACTTGATATACTTCAGTCAATCTTGGATGGTCTCACACTCCTCTCACTAATCACTACCAATATATTGGAGAAATGGAGCGAGAGAGCAGATGTGCTAGAAACCAAACCAGCTAATCTCTGTATAAACCAGTGATTACAGCAAAGAATGGGTTTTCTTCCCGCTCCGAGATGCTAGTGGGAACACAAAACATATTCAGTAGAGATGGCTGCTATATAACAGGTTGTGAGTGAAGCCTCGTCAAACACAATGGAACAGTATAGAAAAGTTGACAAGACTTTAAAATGCTTGGTGTTCAACCAACAATGGTTGCCGCCACCGCAGAATGTCATAAACACGCTGCCGATGCTGCATAAACAAGCCAGGTGTGTGATCTTCATTTCATATAGATGTGTTTTACATACATCAGTGTTTCATCTGACAGCTTTATGAAGTATTCTGTAATGTTTGCTAGGAGTTGGAGTCAGCTGAATGTTAATCACTTAACAATTCTTACCATCTGTCAAAAGAAAAAGGGAGGGAAGAAATGAAACTTCTTAAACGAACTAGTCAGTGTTACCTACAGAATGGTGGTAAACTTCCCCTCTTTATGTAACAGGAATGTGTCACATTTTTAACTCCTTAAAGGATTTTCATCTCCACTTTTCAAAAGCCACACCTTATTATTCCATATGGCCCTATGAGGGCTTGTTTTCTTGCGTGGTGAACCGTAGATTTTTATTAGTACCATTTTTGGGGTAATATAATGAATTGTTAAAAATGTAATTTTTGGGGGAGGGCAGGGAGAAAAAAATAAATAAAAACACAACACATTAAGTCTGTCTTTATGGCATTAATCATGCAGCATAAATTACTTTTTTTCTGCTGGTTGGTATGATTACAACAATGCCAAAATTGATATATATATATTTTTAGTTTTTTTCCAACTTTTGCACAAATAAAACACAACCTTTTATTTTTCGCATTTTTGGCTGCCAAATTCCATAACTTTTACATTTTTCCATTGACCGAGCTCTTTGAGGGCTTGTTTTGTGCCTGTGATTTTTATTGGTACCATATTGGGGTGCATATGGCTTTTTTGATCACTTTTATTACATTTTTCTGGGAGGCAAAACAAAGAGAATAAGCATTTTTACAGTTTTTGCTGTGCAGGACAAATATATTGTACAGGTCATTACAGATATGGCGATACCAAATGGTGGGGGGGGGGGGTGTCATTTAAAAAAAATATTTATACATAAATACAAGAAAGTTTGCAGAAACAGGATTTTTTTTGTTACTATTTTTAGGCTTTTTTAAATTAATGTCTCTGTAGGGGACTTGCACCAGAAAAGCTCCCTCTGTGAACCCTTTATATGCCACAATCTACATTGATCACAGCATGTAAGGGGTTAGCAATGGGGATCAGTGTTCTCACCAATTCCCCCCTGTTGTAGTGGAAGGCTTTCAGTCACGACAGACTCCCACTGCAGAATGGCACAGGCTCACTTCTGACACCTTGCCATCCACAGGACGTCAGTTTTCAACAAGGTTTCTAATATATAACAAGTTCTTCTTACTCCCTTATTTGCTGCAGTTTGCACGCTGCCTTATGTTTTTAAGTACTGATTTTCAGGTGGTCTTCCTCATTTTTCTGCTACTCTGATGATTACAATCCACTTTCAGGTAGGGGACGTGTCACGTGTCTACCATTTTGCAGTAGTTCACTGTCCTATACTTCTTTTCCCTCACTTCCTATGCTTAAGTGCACAGTTTGTGGCCCAATCAGCAGGGAGGCGGTAGCTGAATGCTTGTCCCTCTGCTATTCTAGGATAATTGTAGAAGTCAGGCATTCAGAGACATTCTGGTCAAATGGTTAGTAAACACAATATAATGTACATAAATGTGTTGTAATAACAGGAGAAGGATTTTTTTTATACCTGTGGGGGAGGGGCTGACAAAAAAAATTAATCATCCCAGCAACTACAGAAGCTCAATACCTAACAGGCAGTGATTTGCAGAGGAGCTAGAAGGCAGCTGTCCTAGTGGCAGCCACTCCAAACTTGATTTACAGTGGTAAAACTACATTTTTAATGTAAGTATATTTTAAGATTGATGAGTCACATACAGGCTATTACATAATCATACTGTAAATTGTCCGAAAAGTTAGTGTCCCTTTAATATTTATTTTTAGATTGTAGCCATTTATTTTTAAGGTGGCCATATCAGGGAGACACTTCTTTTTTGTATTGTCTCACATGGTACAGAAGAGTGTGTGTTATAGCAATGAAAGGGAGAGAATAGTCAGAAAAGAGTCAATAGAATAAAAGGCTCTCAAACAAGAGGATGAAGCGCGGCCACCTTCTCCATATGTTGAGTGTCAGATGAGCTGTATACCAAACCTTATGTGTATGGTGTTTCTATTCCTGCCTAGGCTGATTCTACATATCTGTAATATGGGCACATTTTAGTATATATGTAGCTATAATTCCGCAATGGTACTGAATTCAAATCAAAGCATGTTATGGCAATCCACTTTAGTTTAAAACTGTGGGAGGTTTGTGTATTACACTTGTAATGTGGATGTTAAAAAGTATCCTAAAATGCCTTTGATAGATCTCAAGCAGTGCAATACAGCTGTCATGTCATAAACCCTCCATCCTGTAATCGGAAGAGGACACTGCTCAGCTCTCCCAGTCTACACAGCAAAGCTTAAAAGTAGGTTGTTGCAGAAAACAGGACATATCAGGTTATTGTGTGTACTCCAGTAACCACTGTTAAAATAGCAATATTGCTATTTACATAAAGTCACAACACCTCCAAATTGAAGATTTATGATAAAACAGGACTTAGAATATATTTTCAGAAAATCATGATATTTTTTAGTTATAGGAGAAAAGTATGGCCGATGGCAAAACACGGTTGCATTATTTTATCTAGGCATTCCCTTCATCTGTATGTTGTGTTAATTAAAGGGGTTTGTCAGGCAAAATAAGCTTACCCAAATGCAGCCAGGGTCTAACGGTAAGCCAACTTTTGCTTTGGGCTTGGTTTCGACACCAGGTCACATGATGTAGATTTCCTCCCAAGGTGTCCATGACATGTTTACAGGTGGGCTGTTTCATTACAAAAACTACACCAGTCCTCTTCTCTGTCTCAGATAGAAAGGAATAACTAAGGTAACACTTACTGACCTACCTGAAACTTCCTGGACTTCTCTTCAGGTGGATCATATGATTTGATTGTGACCATCAAGTCATCACTTTTTCAGTCAACACAATTCCGGTTTGACTTGATAGACAATCGGTTATGGAAGCCCTGGAGGCTTTCAGAAGGCCCCCGGCTGGCATGGCAACCGCACGGTTGTAAGAAACAGCCGGCACCTGATTGTATGGGGTGGGATCGACACCCCGATCTCCCCTCTATACAAATGCTGAGTGCACAGGACATAAGTCTACATCCTGTGTCGTTAAAGGTATGTTGGTATTAGATGGAGTACACTATAACTAATACATTTTATGCTGGGTTAGGTTATGTCATTGTTTTATACCATGTTCACAGTATCATAACCACCAAGGGATCACCAACAAGAAAATGCCCAATCACATACGTTTATGGAAATCTATTGGTCTTTACTAAATGTAATAGACAAAACACGAGACAGTCAATTTAAATATCAAGTTAGAAACATTTGTTTTTAATAAAATGGCAGACTAAATAACGGTATTAACATGAAAGTGTCCACTGCATGCTGTAGTTTGTTGCGAGTGCTGGGACCAATGGCAACTCCGCACATCCAACGCCCTAGTAATAGTGCTATCCTGAGGGTTAGGTTTTCAGTTTAAAAAATAAGATCTGTATTAGTAAGGTAATGGGTTTTGTTAAAAAGTGGAAATACATGGACTGACTTGTGTGACAGTAAGGGTTCACCAATCACAAGTCAGATAGAGGTGGACTATCATCACACACAAAGAAGGAACGACAGGAGGACAGAGGTGGAGAATACAAATAAAAAAAGGGACACTGCATTTGGTTGCAATGAAGTTTATAAAACATTGTAGTCCACAGATCCTATCCACATACGGCTTCTTAAATTATCTTTTGAACAGATACATGCTTGAGCTCTGGAGGGTTTACTAGGTCAGTGCGGCTCTCCTGACATCACACATCGCATAAACCATTTAGCCAGGAATGCGGTTTGCGGCTTCCTCCTCTGCGTCGGCCCTGTTGGCATTAATTTCTGCAAGTGTTCTTGCAAAGCGAGTCCATTCATCATTCCGGGGCACAGAAATTTGCTGCAAGGTTAGAGAAAGCATCGAAATCATAAAACATGCAATTTCTGTCGGGTCACAAACTGTATAAAATAGTAAACTAGTTGCCAGTTGATTATTCACTATGGGCCGCACCATGGCTTTTTTTTGTAGATCTTCCCAAGGGTTCTAAGATCGTATTAAAGGGTTTTTCCAGGAAAATGTATTGATGACCCATCATCAGGCTAGGTCATCAATAGTTGATCGGCTGGGGTTCCTTAGCTCAGGACCCCGACCGATCAGCTAAACGGGCACATGCTGTCAGCGCCGCAAATACAGAGGTTGGAGTGGAAGCCCCCGCACTGACCTATGTGTAGTGGCCGGCACATGTAACAGCAGGCATGGCTCCCATTGATTTAAATGAGATCTGTGCCTGCAGTTACAAGTGCCGGCCAATACATGGGAGGTCAGTGCGGAGACTTCCGTTCTAAAATACAGAGGTCGGAGCAGAAGCCTCCAAGCCGACCTCTGTGTAGTGTCCGGCACTTGTAACTTCAGGCACGACTCCCATTGATTTAACCCTTTGCAATCCAATTTTGGATTCAAATTTTCCTAGGGGGCTTTCTCTTTCTGCCATTATACAATGGCGCCATCTGCTGGCTAGAGCCAGTACTGCAGTATGTGACATGCTGGAGAGGTCCCCCGACAACAGAGCGGCCAGTAATCTACAATAAGAATACCCTGTCGGATGTCTTCCGACATCGGAGCTGTACAGCCTTCAATCAGAATGTCTTTAGACGTCAGACAGTGGATTGGAAAGGGTTAAATGAGAGCTGTGCCTGCAGTTACAAGCGCCAGCAACTACACGGAGGTCGGCAAGGAGGCTTTCGCTCCGACTTCTGTATTTGCTGCACTGACACCATGCACCCGTTTAGCTGATCGGTCGGAATCCCGAGCGACGGACCCCAGCCAATCAACTATCGATGACCTATCCTGAGGATAAGTCATCAATAATATTTCTCTGGAAAACCCCTTTAAGTAAGGGTCCACTTTTGAACTCAATTTTTGAATCTAAATCAGTTCAAAATTCTGTGCTTGTTAATTTCTTAATATATGTTTATAGTGGTCGGAACAATGCGATACAGTCCTCCAATTCCCCCGCATAAACATAGTGTTTAATGATATTCTTATGTCCGATAGCCACCTTTAGAGGGAGCTCACTACATAGTGCTTATACATGGAACTCTATAAAACAGTATGTATCAGCTTGGTGTAATCAAGATAGTTCATCTATTCATTAGTGACACGTCTCAATTTAAAGTAAACAAGTATGATTCTGCCATGCGTATTTAAAAACATGTTCTTGGAAAACTGGTGCCGATAACTTTAAGGTCGCCAGGCTGGATTTCCTGTCACAAGTTGCTTCATAACCAAGGTGGTTTTCCACCACTTCTGCAAAGCTAAGATAGTATGTCTGGAATGCTCTAGTTATGGAAAATTACAAGTTTATGATATATCAGACTGAAGCATATAAGATGGATACAAGATACAAAACAGACATATTTGCTGCCCTAACAATGGCTATGGACATAAGGGTTATTAAACCCTATGGTAAATGCAGGATATCTGGAGCTCTGGATGAGAAGAATGGAGCACAGACCTCTATAAAGATAGATTCATTTTATAATCAAAGTCAAACCTAAAAAATAACAATTGTGTTAAAAGGCTGAACGTGTAAAAAAGAAAAGAAAACAATCAGATGGCTTTGTAGGAGTACATGTGCAGTCACAGTTCCATCCTTGCTGTAGTCACACCAATAAGGAAATGGTAGAACAAGACATACCTCTCCCACATCATAGATAAAGATTTGTCCTTCAGAGTCTCCCACCGCAATCTCTCTACCAGAATGAGTCCATCTGACCCGGTTGAGAGCTGGGTTTCCCTCAACTGTAATGCTGGCTGTAGGAACCTGGTGAAGTAAGATTATAAACATTTAAAGGGGTTGTCCAAGTTGGAAGAAAGATCGCTGAGGTCTAATTGGCTGCAGCCCCTTTGACGTCCGGTAAACCTGGACCAGCAGCTGTCGACAGAGCGGGGGGACCGAGCGCCAGTGCGGAACAGCGGGAATGCGAATCATATCACCGTTTATTTTAATGCATGGGGAAAGGGTTGTCCAGAGTTGTTACAGATCTGACAACCCCTTTAATAGGACAACTAGATGCCCAGATTTTCCTCATATAGCAATACACTATCAATCCATAATTATAGTATTTACTAATACTTTGCCATTCACATTTGCATACATCACCCCGCCCACTCCCCCCCCCTTTTTTTTTACTGCCGGTAAAATGAACTAAGTGTAAGAGACTCCGGACCCTCCTTACTAAATATAACTACTCTATGAAATGAAGCCGGGCCAAGACTGTGTGATCGCAAAACGTTTGGTTTATGAAACCTCCAGAGATCAGTTATAACATACTGAGCCAAGTGCCGGAAAGGTGGGCTATGGCTGATAGTGTGCAGTGATCCAAAAATAGAGGAAAAAATCCCAGCACTTCTTTAAAAAGTTCAACTTTATTATAAATCCATAAAAATGACAAAAGGTAGTGACTGCACACAACAGAAGTCCCTACCTTTGTCATTTTTCTGGATCTATAACAAAGTTAAACTTTTTAAGGAAGTGCTGGGATTTTTCTCTAATTTTGGATCACTACACATCTCCAAGAGTCCATTGGAGCTTCCCTGTGCATTCAGTGTAAAAGGACCCTCATCTGGAATACTGTGTCCAGTTCTGGGCACCCTAATTTAAAAAAAAAGGCAGACAAACTGTCTGCAAGTTCAAAGAGTTACCAAGATGGTGAGCGGTCGGCAAATCATGTCCTATGAGGAACTATTAAAGGATCTAGGAATGCTCAGCTTGCAAAACAGAAGGCTGAGAGGAGATTTAATAGTGGTCTACAAATATCTGAAGGGCTGTCACAATGCAGAGGGATCAGCCCTATTCTCATCTGCACAAGGAAAGACTAGAAGCAATGGGATGAAACTGAAAGGGAGGAGACACAAATTAAATGTTAGACAGTAAGGGTGGTCAATGAGTGGAACAGGTTACCACGGGAGGTGGTGAGTTCTCCTTCAATTGAAGTCTTCAAACAGAGGCTGGACAGACATCTGTCCGGGATGATTTAGTGATCCTACATTAATCAGGGGGTTGGACCCGATGACCCTGGAGCATCCTTGTGCATATACTAACGTCCACCTGGCTATGAGTGAGTTACATGCTCCGCCCCTGATCATATGACTATGATGGTATCACAGGTTTTTCATCCCTGTGCAGATTACGGGCAGGCTACATCCCCTACAACCCCCCACCGCCTCAATTGCTATGAATTGCCAACGTCCATCTAGTTGGACAGCAGCCGTGTGCTTACAGGACCTGTGATGTCACCATCATGCGATCAGTCACCTGTGTGGGAGGTGACCAGTGTATGCAGGACTCTGCTGTGCTGCTTGTGATCCCTGCTTATGTGATGTACATGTAGCAGAGCAGTGTCTGTGACGTGCATGTAGCAGAGCTGTGTCTGTGTGATGTGTGTATATAGCAGAGCTGTGTGGCGCACTGCGCCACCAGAAACACTAGTCCTATAATTTCCTAATTACTAGTAGGTCTCATTAAAAAGGGACTGTCCAGTTGAAAACTATCCCTGGCCTATCCCTACGAAAGGTCATCATTAGTTTATCAGTGATTTGCCACCTGGGACCTCCACTGATCAGCTACTTGCTGGGCAGGTATGCCTAGGCACTGGAGCCAATTTCTGTAGTTCCAACTGCAGCGTTTGGCTTGGCATTACAGGCATAGTTCCAATTCACTTAAACGTAACACTGCCTACAATACCAAGCCTGCCCACTGCAGTGGGAACAGAGATGTCTGCTTCTTGCAGAAATCAGCTCAGTGCAAGAGTGCACCAGCACAAAGAACAGCTGATCTACTATTGTTGGCCTATCCCAAGGACAGGTCATCAATAGTTTACAACTAGACAATCCCTTTTAACTGTAGTTTGCCATTTTAGTGTATACAGACTTCCATCCTCAATCATTGACATTAGGTACATACGTGCCATCACGCTCTAATGCCCATCTCCTCGCTGGCTGTCACTCACCATATTGAGAGACTTTTCCTCTATTTTTACTGGAACTGAAGGGTGCGGGGGAAGGGAGAATTATGACTCAATTTTTGTGCTTTTTGTAAATCAGGATGGCAGGAGTTTTGTTGCCCAATTGCCGTATTTATCTATATATGATAAATTCTATCATGGAAGATCTCAAAATTAATTTACTACAGTTTTCAAAACCTTTCTAAAAAAATGGACCAATATAATTTATATAACTATAATTATCTTTGAATCTAATCATATCTATTATATCAGTCAAACACAATTACAAAATAATAAGCGTTAATGAGTCTTTGAGAGTCTCTTGGCAAACTGCTTGTTAACCACTTGAAGTGCAAAAATAAAAGCACGATCAGACCAATCTACATAGGCACATGTGATTTGGAAAAATTGTCTAACTTCTAAGCAGGCAACACGGTTTGAAATACATTCCTCCAATATACAAAAGTTACTTAGGTAATAGAATATATACTTTACAGCATTTCCTCATAGGTACAGTAATGTGATTTAATCAGCAACACTCAATTATGTCAAAAAAGGAAAGCTACAATCACAATTAAGAATAAAAGAAAATCAGGAATAAAGAATATGGTATAAGTAGTCACATAGATATACAAAACAATGAGGAAGCCAACGGAGGAACAAGACTGGAAGATACGAGTCTGTGTACTGATTGAAAGGCTTGCAAGAAAACCTGGAAGAGATGAGCTGTAGTAGGTTTTTGGTTATCACTTAGCCAGCATGGGAGGGTATAGTGTATTTAGTCCACGACTTGAAAGTGGTTTTCAGTTTATCACTTTTTATGAATTAGATAGAAACTCTGGAGAACAAAGGGTTTGAAGCACTTGTTATCACCTGATGGATGGTCACCTCTCCAGTGTGTACTGGGCCAGGGACTCAAGATTCCCAGGGCTTTTTGGGCTGAATCACCTACAATTATAATTTTATAGTAAATTGAATTAAACTAAGTCCCTTTAATTCTCTCACGACCGCAATGTGTAAATTTCACGCAGTCGTGAAGGGTGTATGGAGTGGCCTGAGGAGCCAAGTCCGCTCCATACCTGGTGGCCATCAGTTGTTTTTGATAGCTGTCGGAAATTGCCGCAATCGGGTAGCTCTAATTGTGGCAGCTAACAGTTTAGAGGCCGCTGTAAAAGCTGACTGCGCCTCTAGAAACATTCAGCGAGGGGGAAGGGGCACTTCCCGTGCATCATCGGTACCCCCTATAATGCGATCAAGGGAGAACGATGAGTTAGCGTGGTAGCCCGGAGCCTACTGAAGGCTTCCAGAGTTGCCATGCGTAGATGCCTATCAAGCCCTATCAAATGAAAATGTAAAAAATAATATTTAACAAAAAGTTATTTCCCAGTAAAAGAAAAAAAAAAACGATTTAAAACGTTTAAAGGAAACCAGTTTTTCCCCCATAAAAAAAAAAATCTAAACTAATTTTAAACCCCCTACATATTTGGTATCACCATGTAAGTCCGAACTATTAAAATACCACAATATTTATGCCGTACAATGAGGGCCGTAAAAAAATACGGAACGTCAGAATTGTGGGTTAAGTTATCCCCAAAAAATTGAATAGAATGTGATCAAAAACATGTGTATATCTCACATTGGTACTAATAAAAACTGCAGCTCGCCGCGCACGCACGCACACACACACACCAAAAAAAAAAAAAAACTTTAATTTTTAAAATTAGAAAAACATTAAAAACCTCTATAAAATTTGGCATTACTGTATTCATACTGTCCCATAGAACAAAGTTCATACATCGTTTTTACTGCATTGTGAACGCTGCAAAAAACAAAACCTTCAAAAAACGCGCAACTGCATTCTAAAAATATTTCTCCCCACATAAAAATTTGTAAAAATAAAGTTTTTTCTGTACATTATTTGTAAAGACAAAAAAAGAAAAAAAAGCCCCCCCCCCAAAAAAAAGTTATAGCTTTCCAAAGGCTGGGATGTATACACCCCCCCATCCCCCCAAAAAAAATAAATCTCTAGTCTTAATGGCATTAATATGGCTAATAAAAACACAGAGCACAGGCTACACCGATTTCACAGTTGCATTTACCTATATGGTTATCGGCGCAGTAGTTAAATGAATAAACAATTGCTGCCTGAATTAAGTTTTAGGATTTTGCGTCTTTGACCAAAGCGAAGTCTAATATGTAGCCATCTACTTACCTCTGTGTCATTGTTGAGGTTCCACAGATCCAGCCGCCCTACTCCATCCACACAGGCAAACAGGGCTGGATGAGTGGGAGACCACATGACGTCATATACGTAGTCCGAGTTGTCCTCAAACGAATACAAAGGTTTATTATTCTAGGAGAAAAAGACAAAATATAATGTAAATCAAAATAAGTCTTTGTCCAACATGTCTCATCACGGCAGGACAAAGCATCTGCTAAGTCTAAAATCCCTCCACTGACTCCCAACCCCACATTTTATTATACAGTGTTATAGTGAGATCTTATATTCGAGAACAAAACAGTGTTTTCCTCATATATATTTTTTCCTTTAACCATCGACATGATGTAGCAGGAAGATAAAGTAATAGGAGGGTTGAGCCAAGTCTGAATTGTCCATACTTTATCACATAGTGGAATTAAAATGCGTGCACACTATGCAACACTGTTTAATGGAGCCAATGTAATTAAAACAAAACCAAACCACCTTGCAAACGGTCTTGATGAAAACCATTGTATGGATTATGCATACAGCTCCCGTGTAGAACAGTGTGTCGTAATAACTCCAATAATGTGCCTTGTGAAGTGAAGAATGTATAAGTACTCAAAAGAGGGACATTTACTTGTGACGACCACAATATCCATTTGGGGCACATTTGGGACCTGTGCAGGACCTAGTGGTTGCACCTCCACTAATACTTATATCTAAATACTTATCACCCAACCTTCTCCCAGTGCAGTGAATCGGACCTGTACAGGGACATTCAAACTGTCCCAAACTCTAGAACTAGAGATGAATCATTTAGAACCAAAACTAATTCACCAATCAAGAGTTTGGATTAACTACATTGGGGCTTCTATGGGAGCTCTAATGGTGGCCAAACTGAATGCCATTGACATTCCCTAAAAACAGATATAACACACAACACAACAGTAGACAACAACCTGAGGAGCTCATACCTAAAGTAACTCTCTGGCTTCAGGACAAAATTCTGTCCTGTGACTGGAGGAGGTGAGGCTAGATCTCCTGCACTTGTTCTTGTCTGCTGTCCATCTCATCTGTTGGTTCTGCTCTGATGTTCGATCATCCAAGATGGCTACTGCAAATTTTCTATCTACCCAATTTCACACTGTGCACTTCTCTCAGACTGGCCTGTGCTGATCACATGAACAGCTATGGCCAATCAGAGAGCAGACAAAGTGCACCAAAGCACTATGGATATTAGGTAGTCTGTGGATTGTGTCATCTGGGAGGCCAATCTGGGAGGCCAATCTGGGAGGCCAATCTGGGAGGCCAATCTGGGAGGCCAATCTGGGAGGCCAATCTGGGAAGCCGAAAATGGAATCCAAAACGGGCCGATCGTAGGGGTGGCAAAGAAGAACAACTGCAGATAATCTACCCCTCTCACCTTCCAGTGCGGAGACAGAATCTTGCCCTGAAACCAGATGGTCATTTGAACGCAAATATGCTCCTCTTTATCCAACAGGGATAAAAAGACCAGCCACGGAAGAGAACTTCAAGCAGTGCGATTTGGATGGCTCATCGGACATACCCTCATCATATGAAACAGTAAACACTGAATTGTAACGGCATGATAATGTTACGATGTGGAGAGATAATCTGCTTTTAAAGTGTAATAAAAGCCCAGACGCCGCCATAAGAGAGGCGTTTTATTTTGGTCATGTAGTAAAACCTTATTTTGCCGTACTTTCTAGAAGGATGATTATTGGTTTCTTATCCGTCAAGTACAGGAATAGAGGTTTGAGTGCAATGTGTATGTATTATGTAGGTTTATTTTACTATCTAAAGCAGCGCTAATACTTACATTTGACGATTGCTACCTTCCTCCGTTTTTCTGCCTAATTACCTCCTTCACAAAGTACTGATATTGCTACACTTACAAACAATTTATTGAAGGAATTGCCGCGGTGAGTGACAGGTGAGCATCATGGAAGCAGCTTGCGGTATTATTCTGTCTAAAATGCGCTTTTTTATAATGATTATAGATAAATATCTTTTATGCACACACTAAACATTTTTTGAATGTCATCTTTCGGTAAAATTATTTTCTCAAATGCTTGTCAGGAAAGAGGGAAGTACAATATAAAGGGGGATTTTACAATCAGGCCCCAGTGAGTGAATATTCTGAAAGCCTCGTGTGCCTGCGAATACAACAAGCAATTTACAATTAACAACTCTTACATTTACAAAACTATAATTAAGATCATTTGTATTAGCCGGCACTACACGGATTCATACGTACGACTTAACAACCTGAAATCGGTTTCTTTCTCTGCTGAACTTTTTCTTCTTCTTCTTCCTTAGTCAATAAATTGAATTATTTCACGTAGGAACCACCTACAGTATTCTTAATTAATGGATAAATGGGAACAGCAACCCCCAGTGTTACCAACAATTGTGCATTAGGCAAGAACATTTTTTATTTGTGCTGAATAACTCATTCGATGAAAGAGAAATTCTGCTAATCAAAGCAGGCGACCTGACTTCATCGCTTTTGTATAGTACAGAATGAAAATTAAATAGAAGAGAAAATTACTAAACAAAGTTCTGCCTTGCTCTAGTATAGCATACAGGCAGCCGTTCCGCCGAGGGAGCGGAAATCAGGTTTACGGCCATTTGTGAAGGAACTGGACAGTCTCCATTTAGCGGTTTGCCAAGCTGATGTGCTTGTGCAGAGAGCAGATGCGCAGCTCTGTTCCACTGCAGTGGCCCAGCTTGGTATTACAGTCAAAATTGTCATTCACTTAAAGGGGTTCTGACATGACAAAAAAAAATGTTTTTTTTTACACTTACCTTGCCTGGCCAGGACCGATAGTCAGGCATGTCCCCTCTATCTGGCATCTTCCTCTGTATCTTCATGAAGCAGAGATGGAGCGGTCAAAATGACAGCTTCCTGCTCTGCTCCGCCCATCAGCCCCTTCCGAGGTGAACGGACGGATGCCACGTCACAAGCAGTGCTTGCTGTGGGTGGCCCGTCTGTCCGGGCTGAACTCCCTGTTCTGCACGTGTGCAGTGGAGAGGCGACCCGTCCTTACTCCTGTCAGAGGGCACCTGTCTTCTGCGCCTGTGCAAAATCCCGGAAGGGGGCGGCCCGTCCGAGGAAGAAGAAAGCCCGCTGGGAGATGACCTCCGGAGGACAACAACAAAAGAAAAAGGTCAGTATTAGGTTTTTATGCTTTAGCAGCCAAAAACCCTGGGTTCCCTGTGTCCATTAGGCAGACCAGGGAACAATGGCTGCTAAAGCATAAAAACCTTATTTGTGTCAGAACCCCTTTAAGGATACTATGCTGAGCCACTGGGAACTTGCCTGTAACTCCAGGCCAGGACAACGCAGTGGGAACGGAGAGGTCTGCTTCCTGCACACATCAACCCTCTGCACAAGCGCACCGGTGAACAGCTAACTGGCAAACATCCCGGCAGCAGGCCCCCGACAATCTAGATACTCATAACCTATTATTAGGGTAGCCCATTTTAAATTTGGACAACTCCTTTAACCCTTCTGAATCCAGTGTCAGACCTCTTCCGACATCGAAAGTTCCCTCCTAACTCCCATGTCAGGTGAGGTCCGACACGTTTCTAACACTTTACAGAATAGAGGTCAGTCGTTAGGGTTCTTTTCTGCATATGTATATTACAGTATGCCGGAGAGAGATCATTTTTACATGTTTCTGCTGAGTAATTCCAAGGCATCCAAAAAACGCTTTCCCACCCAAAATAAATAAGAGTTGCCGAGTGTGTCGGTGGCAGGAAAATTGGATTGGAAAGAGTTAAGCTTGAGGAGCTGAAATGCTGCTGTAAAACCATGGGGGATAAACCTTGCACACATCACTGAGGACATTTGAACTGATGCTATGTTTTCCTTGTTGCTCTCTACTGCGGACTTGGAAGCTCTAGAGCAAACATTGGCTATGCTGCTTCACCCATTGGGATATACCAAATAAAGAACAGCAATTGCAAATACATTGCCTTTCCTGATTTCAAGATAGTGTGCATCGTAGCTTAGAGATGCTTTTACAGATATATTGGCTTTTGAGGTCTTGTCTCCCGCCATCCCCTGCTTGATCAGTATCTGTACAGAAACCGCTCCAGGGATATTTCTTTCCGATTGCTTCTATAGTTCTAACATATTCTGCAGTGCAGAGATTGTAACCATCCAGTTCAGTTGTGTCTTCAAAAAAGGGGCACACAACCCAATTTCCCCATCGCGCTCACACGGAGCAATTTCATAGGAAGCCAATTAATCTAATGCTATGTAAACCCATGCAAACTCCCTGCCGTGATGCATCCTGGGAAGGGTAGTTTTAATAGCAGTTAATGTACAGTAATAAGATGTAGGAAAAAATAGGAAACCGATCCCAGAAAGCAGTTCAGCACACACTGCAATAGCTTTGATGGGCTGTTATAGATATGTCTGTAACTGGTTCCAGTAGCAACCAGCAGAATGGTGATCGCGTTGGAGTGAAATACTGGTCTAACCTAGAATCCATCCAAAAATATATGCTGTAAAATGTTTGCTAAGGTGAATGCAGCTTTAACCCATTTAAGCTCAGGGGCATACATGTATGCCCTCCGGCAGCAAGGTTTATATGGGCAGACCCACGAGCCGAGCCCACTCCATATACAGTGGGTGCTGGCTGCATTTAACAGCTGACACCCATCCGCAACAGCCACAATCAGCATTTGCACCGATCATGACAGTAAGCCTTTTAAATGCCCCAACTAGAGTTCAGTGCTACCGAATAGCCCCCCCACACGTTGAGATCGCGACATGCTGTTCGGTTGTCATGGCAGCCCACGATTCCAATGTATTTTGGGTTATTAGGACGGGTCTGTCGCCTGTCTTAACAGGATACCTGCAGAAATATCATATACTGCAATACTGAACATAGAGGAAAAAAAGTGAAAGTTTTCATTGTAAAAAAATAAATAAATAAATGGGGATTTAAGAAAATCCCTATTCCCTTATTATACAAAATGAAAAACAAAAAGCATATTTGGTATTGCCGCGTCCATAAAAGTCAATCCTATCAAAATAAAGCATTTATTCCGCACAGTGAAGGTCAGGGGAAAAAAATTTCAACACCAGGATTGTGCTTTTTTTGGTCACTCTCAAAGGCATTTTTTATTTTTATTTTTTGTAGAAAAAGAGATTATAAAGTCGTATGCACACCGAAATGGTGCTAATAGAAACCACAGGTCGTCTTGCAAAAAGAGCCTGACACAACTCCATCAATGGAAAGATAAAGTTATAGCAGTCAAAAAAAGGCGACAGAAAATAAAAAAATAAAAAAGGTTTTGAAAGTAGTACAGTAAAAAAAAAAAAAAAAAAAAACATTTGGTATTTTCATAATTGTACTGACTGACCCAAAGAATAAAAAGCTATGTCATTTTTGTAGCAGTCTGTACATCGTAACCCCCCCCCCCCAAAAAAAATAGAAAAAAATGGTGTAACAGTTTTTTCCCCATTTCATTCCACTTAGAAATTTTTAAAAATTCCAGTACAATAGTACAATTGGAAACAAACTCATTCTGCGAAAAGTTATGATTTTCTGAAAGTTGCAAGGAAAAACATTAAAAAACGCTGCCTCTTTAAAGGGTTAAGCATTTGGTGTTTATTCTTTCACATTAAAGAAATCTTAATTACCTTTGTTGTCCACAGTTTCACCGTCCAATCGAAAGAAGAAGTAACAAAGAGATGAGAAAAGTCCACGGCTCCGACAGCGAGGTGGCAGTGGATCCCTGTAATTGGTCCTTGATGTCCTTCAAACATTTCACTTATACCGGCTTTACTACAATGAACAAAATATAGTATTAGTTGTCATTATAACTATAACTATATATATATATATATATATATATATATATATATATATAACTATATATAAC
The DNA here is from genome assembly GCF_035609145.1 of Eleutherodactylus coqui. Classification (NCBI taxonomy): domain Eukaryota; kingdom Metazoa; phylum Chordata; class Amphibia; order Anura; family Eleutherodactylidae; genus Eleutherodactylus; species Eleutherodactylus coqui. The sequence goes on from NC_089844.1 coordinate 75,839,349, forward strand.
TATATATATAACTATATATAACTATATATATAACTATATATAACTACATATAACTATATATAACTATATATAACTATATATATACACATATATATATACATATATATATATATATATATATATATATATATATATATATATATATATATATATATATAAACAAGTCAGACATTTTCTGATATAAATGAACAGTCACCCATTTCCCCAGACTGTAAGCTCTTGTGAACAGGGCTTTCATTTCACTGGTATGTTTCAATTGGCTTTCACTCTGAAATGTCTGATATTTGTTTTGTACCTGGACCCCTTCAATTGTGAATTAAGTGCTGGGTTGTACACTGCCGCCATACAAATAGCAATTATACAGTCTCAAACTCTTCGTAAAAAGCAGGCACCTAGTTCTCTTTTTGCAGCAAAACCTGGCATGCAGTTGTGGTGTGATTGGATGAACAGTCTTGCCACCTGAGGCCTCCTGTTGACCACGATACGCCTCTAAGACGCAATCCAAGAGATTTCCCCTAGTTAATGGAGGTTGAGAGGGGTGCATTATTGAAATGTGAGAAGCCAGATGTTCGTATTCACAGATTTCCCACCACCAGGGCTGTTCTGACCAGACTTTTAGGCCGTGATGGGACCAGATGAAGCAGGAAGAAATGTACACAAGGCAACCAGGCGTAGGATGCCCTCAACGAACCACCAGTAGAGAGCATCAGCTGATCTGCCAACAAGCACGAGCAGTTCCAACTGTTTTGTTGTCCACCAACCAGAGACAGGGGGCGTCATGGTTACACCCCTGTGTCTGTTGGAACCATTTCCAGGCGCTTGGCTGAAGGACCTTTGGTCTCACAGTGCCCATTACATGTACTGGCTTTGACACCCACCCTCCCTTTGTAGTGGTGTTGTGAATAACGAAACTGGACTGCCACTTTGTGTCATGGGTGGGTCTTTTTTATACTTTTGGTATAGCAATTGTTGACATGCAGCCATGTTATTACATGTTTTTTAGGAGCCTATATATTGGGGTTTATTGCTGGGTTTATAGTATTTTCCTGCTACTTCTATTTTTGTACTTTGTTAAAAGTATTGCATATAGCCTCCACCCCCCCCCCCCCCTTAGATCTTATGTGATTATCGTGATCCTACCTATGATTTTTAAATGTGCTGTCCCTACATATGATTACAATGTATTCTGTGTTTGTACAATATATAGTACATGGTCCTTACTCCACTCTTTTGTGCTGTTATTTAATATATGGTGGAGTGGTACGCAATACGGATTTGTTTGACATTTCTACTAAAAACTGGCCTTACTGTTATATGGATACCCGGTGTTATTTCTATACACTATAAACTGCTACAAAGCAGAACTGGGTTGTCTTCAGCAATGAACCCAGGTTTAGTTTGGCATTAACAATGGCTATATTAGTGTCTAGAGACCTTGGGGTGAGCGCCTTAATCCTGCCTTTGCTGTGGTGCGGCACACTACCCCCACTGCTGGTGTGATAGTCTAGGGGGCCATGACATATGACAGTTGGTCACCCCAACATGATTGGAATACAGGGCTTGAAGGATACAAATCTGCTATCCTGGACCTAATTCTAACCAACAGGGAGGAAATGGTTGAGGAAGTACAGGTGGCTGGGACATTAGGAGGCAGTGATCATGCTATCCTTCAATTTTGGATAACAAGGGGAGGAAGACCTGAGAAGACTCAGACCTCAAGGTTGGATTTGAAAAAGGCAAATTTTAATGGACTCAGAAAGAGGATAGGAAGAATCCAATGGCTGGATGTTCTTAAGGACAGAAGTGTCCAAGAAGGTTGGGAAATATTGTGAAATGAGAGTCTCAAAGCACAATCATTAACAATCCCTAAAAGAAGGAAGAATGGGAAGCATTTAACGAGATCAGAAGGAATGAACACAGAACGTAAACACATGCTCAAAAGGAAGAAAAATGTGTTTATCAAACAAATTAGATATTAGAAAAAACTTTAACAGTGGGGGTGATGAATGAATGGAATAGGTTGCCATGGGAGGTGGCGAATTCTCCATCAATGGAAGTGTTTAACTTTGACAGATCCTGCATTGAGCAGGGAATTGAACCTGATGACCCTGGAGGTCCCTTCCAACCCTACTATTCTAAGATTCTAAATGTGGACCGTTATGTCACAGGATACCATATGGAACCTGTATGTCTCCATGCCCACTCATATCCCATCTTGTATCCAAGCTAGAGGCGGTACAATAGGGTACTAGAGCCTTCATGCCCACCCGTATCACATCTTGTATCCAAGCTAGAGGTGGTACAACAGGGTACTAGAGCCTCCCTTCAAGGGTTCAGTTTTCTGCAAGAAATTATACTTTTGCTCTGATATTGTAATCACTTTGATGCTTTTTTTTTTTTTTTGACAATGAGTGTTTATGGTCCACTCAGTCGGTGAAGGATCATGTAAGTCTTCATTGGCTCAGAATGCCATCAGAACTCTTGGGCTAAAAAGCACTGAGGATGGAATTTCTTTTGCACCAGTAGTTGTCTCTTCTCTTACAAATGTGTAATATAGAAGTTCTTGAAAACAGGACTTCTTCTCTATAAATTTTCCCTAATACAATATTTATAGCACATTCATATTTACATGCGTTTTTTGGAGCAATCCTTTTTAAATTAAAATCGAATGTTATTGACTTTTGTGCAATTTAGTTACATGTATCACATAGGTCATATACAAGTTCGGTGAAATTAAACTTCCCCAACTCAGAGGCCTCTGGAGGGCATGCTGCTGCTCCAAATGAGACAAAATTCAAACAACGGCCACTTCAAGCGATCAGCTCCACAAATAATTTAAGTTACAAAAAAAAAACAGTAGTTATCCAGATCAGACTATAAGTGTTCAATAAGTCCCCCTAGCTTTTTAACAATGATCGCCATTTACCAAATCAGGTTTTCCACCACTGAATGCAGTGAGTCAACTTTAATGGCTACAACATGCCAAGGAATGCTGTCCTTCATATTTGACTCTGCTGCAGGTTTGTCACAGCAGACCTGGTCGGCTACAGCGCCACCTATCGACAACTTTATGTTTTAGTAAAATTTTTCTTCATAAATAGTGAGGGCATCAATTGAAGTGGCCATCCCCAAATTTCATCTCATTTGGAGCAGCATAGCGCTCTCCAGAGGCCTCCGAATCGGGCAATATCGCTAAACCTGTATACTGTAGTCTTGTTTTTTTCCCTTCTTCAGAAGAAAAACAGATATTTTTGGTATAACTTACCGTAAAATCTCTTTCTCGTCGCGTTCATTGGGGGCCACAGCCTAGACCATGGGATATAGCCACTGCCCTAGGAGGCGACACTAAGCAAAAAAGTGTTAGCTCCTCCCCACCTGGCTATATCCCCCCTGCAGGCACTCAGCTAATTAGTCTGTCTGCAAGCAGTAGGAAGCCAGTGGGAGTACGATTATACATATTATGTTTTTATACATACCAAAAACAACCTCTTTGGCACAATTTTCTGCCGAACCATGACCGAAGAACAGAAAGTTCCAGCAACCGCCTAAATAAATAAGGGGTGGGTGCTGTGGCCCCCAATGAACGCGACGAGAAAGAGATTTTACGGTAAGTTATACCAAAAATATCTGTTTCTCGTCCGTATCATTGGGGGCCACAGCCTAGACCATGGGACGTCCACAAGCAGTCCCGAAAACAATATATTGGGTGGGCATTCAGAGTTCGGCTGTGCGGTCAACGACCGCCGTCTGCAAGCTCTTCCGGCCAAGAGCGGCGTCGGATGATGCAGCTGTGTGGACCTTATAAAATTTTTAGAACATATGTAAGGAAGTCCAGGTGGCTGCCTTACCCTCCTGAAGGGCTGCGGCTCCGTGACGGACTGCCCGGTAAGCCCCTACCGCCCGTGTGGAGCGGGCCGTAACCCGACATGGCGGCAAGCTCCCTGAGGTGCGATACTTCTCTGTTATCAGGGACCTTATCCATTTGGATAGGATGACTTTTGAGGCTGCCAAGCCCCTTCGGGTCCCCTTCGGAATAGCGAAGAGGGTGTCGGTCCTACGAAACGTCTTTGTTCTTTTCACATAGATCCTCAGCACCCTTACCACGACCAAGGTGGTGCAGCATTTATTATTATATATATTTTTTTTTTTTTTTTTTTTGTACTGGATCTGGACGAAAAGAAGGCAAGACAATTTTCTTCATTAGTCTGACAACAGAGATACCACCTTTGGTAGTAACTCGGGTGATGGCCTCAGCACTACTTTGTCCGGATGGACGGTCCTATATGGCGCCTGTAGAGACAAAGCCGCCAGCTCCGAGAACCTACGGATTGACGTAATGGCGACGAGGAATACCACTTTCCAGGCCAGTAGTCTCCTTCAGCGGCTCAAACGGCTGGCCCGTCATAGTGTCCAACACGAGATTAAGGTCCCAAGTTTGGACCGGGGGTTTAAACAGGGGTGTCGTATGGACGACTCCCTGCAGGAATGTACGTACTGCCATCCTCTTTGCGATTGGTTTTTGGAACAGTACCGTTAATGCCGACACCTGTCCCCTTAACGAGCCTACCCTCAATCCTACCTCGAGGCCTGATTGTAGGGATGCAAGAATTCCGGCCACCGACAATTGTATCGGTTGTACCCGCCCCTCCTCACACAGGTGAAGGAGCGCTTCTCAGACTCTACAATAAATTGCAGATGAGGCTGGTTTTCCGGCCCGTATCATAGTCTGGCTAACCTTCTCCGAATAGTCCTTCCTCCTCCACACCTCGTTCTCAACGGCCAAGCCGTCAAATGTAGAGACTTGGAATTTGGGTGTAGAAAAAAAGGCCCCTGGGATAGCAGGTCTCTTTGCTCTGGAGGATGCCACGGTGTGTCGAGCCGCATTTCTATGATGGTCGCGTACCAGCTTCTTCTTGGCCAGTCTGGTGCTATTAATATTGCTGATCATCCTTCCTGCTTGATGTTCCCTAGGATCCTCGGTATGAGAGAAATGGGTGGAAATACGTATAGGAGCTTGTACTCCTCCCACGAAATGGTCAGCGCCTCCGCTGCCGCTGCTCGTGGATCCCGCGCTCGGGACATAAATGAGTGTCGCTAGTAATTTAGTCGGGACGCCCTGAGGTCCACGTCTGGCGAGCCCCACTTCCGGCATATCGTCCGAAATACTTCTGGGTGCAGCCCCCATTCGCCGGGATCCACTGTTTCTTGTCTTAGGTAATCCGCCACCCAGTTATCTCTATTCCGGGCAATGTAGACTGCGGACATCGAGCTCAGATGCTTCTCCGCCCACGCTAGTATGCCTGTTACCTTGCTCATTACCGACACGCTCCTTGTTCCTCCTTGTCGGTTGACATAGGCCACCGCTGTGGTGTTGTCCGTTTGAACGCGTACCTTCTTTCTCTTGAGATTGGGCCCGAAGTGTCGGAGAGTCAGGTAGATGGCCCGCAACTCTAGGATGTTAATCTGTAGCCTTGTCTCTTTTTGAGACCACACTCCTTGAACCGACTGGTCCCCTAGTGTTCCGCCCCAACCTGAAAGGCTGGCGTCCGTCGTCACTACTGTCCAGCGACTTGGGCTCAAAGGCCATCCCGCCTGAAGTCTCCCAGGTCCCCGACACCACTTCAGTGACTTTTGGAGTTGAGGGGTTATCTGGATTCGCTGTTCCAGGGTCATCCGGACCCTATTCCAGCGTGCCGATATCAAGTGTTGTAGTTTCCTTGACTGGAACTGGGCAAACGGAACCGCCTCGAATGCTGCCCCATCTGGCCCAGGGTAGCCATTCTGAGGGTTAACGGTTTCCCCTGTATTAGGGACCGGACCCCCTGCCGGAGCTTGTCTACCTTTGCTTGAGGTAGTCGGACCCGGTGCTGGCTGGCATCGAATATCATGCCCAATACTCCAAGTGTTGCGTCGGTATTCGGCATGATTTTTCGCGGTTCACTATCCAGCCGAATTCTTCTAGAATCTTCATCGTGACGTGTAAGCTTTTGATGTTGCCGTCCCCCACGGTGCCTTTATTAGTATATCGTCCAGGTATGGAATGGCTGATATACCTTCCGCCTGGAGCGGCGCCATCACTGCTGCTAGTACCTTCGTAAAGACCCTTGGAGAGGTAGACAGGCCGCATGGCAGTGCCGTAAACTGAAAATGCCTTCCCTGTGTTTCGAAACGAAGGAATTTTTGATGTGTTTCCCGAATCGGGATATGGAGATAAGCGTCCTTGATATCTATTGATGACCGCAATTCGCCTGGTTGCATGGAGGTTATCACGGACTTGATTGGCTCCATCCGGAAATGTTTTGTTCTGATGAATTGGTTCAACCTCCTTGAATCCAGTACCGGCCTCACTCTGCCGTCCTTTTTGGGTACAAGAAAAAAGATTCGAATAGAACCCTTGCCTCTCTTGTGCCCCTGGTACCGGTTTCACAACCCCCTGTGCCAGAAGGTTCCGCCCTGCCTGCTGTCGGTTGGCTACTCCTTCCGGGGTGGTAGGCACTCCGGACCTGCAGAATGCATTCCGTGGGAGAGTCGTGACTTCGATTGCGTAACCGGATGTCACAATTTCCTGCACCCACTTGTTGCTCATGCGCCTCCCCTATGTCTCCCGAAATTGGAAGAGCCTGCCCCCCCCCCCCGTGGTGACACTGGGTGGGGGCAGCATCTCATGCCTTGCTTTCTGATCCCGCTGTTTTAGATGTTCCGGGTCGGGATCGCCAAGTTTGCCTTGTTTTTGAAAGAGGGGCCCCTCTTTGCGTCCGTCGGGGTTCTTGTAGACTAGGACCACTGCCCCGACCCTGGGCGGGATGAAAAACGCCGAAAGGATCTACAACAAATGGTTTCCTTTTTTAGTGGAACCTTCTCCTTTCTTGCCGGCATTTGTGGTAACGACGTGCTCTTGCCGTCTGTAGCGTCCTTTATCATGTCATCCAGTTTAGGTCCAAACAGCCTGTTTCCTTCGAATGGCAATTTTGTTAGGGCCATCTTGGATGCTGTATCTGCTGACCAGCTTTTTCAGCCAGAGAGTTCTCCTTGCCGCAACCGATGCAGCGGACGCCCGGGCGACGAACTTGGCTGCATCTATTTCTGCTGCGCATACAAATTTGTTTGCCTGTATGACGTTGTCTGTTGGTTTGAGCAACCCATTTGGTGGAGAGCCTGCTACAGTGTCTCTCCGTAGCTGCTTGGCCCAGGCTATGGATGCCTTGCTGACCATGCGGTCGCAAACATCGGCTGTAAGGCGGTGCCTGTGGCTTAAAACACGGTTTTTGCCCACTCATCCAGCTTCCTGTCTTGAGGATTAGCCAGCATTGCTACCTCGGCTGTTGGCAGTGCTGAACTTCTAGACAGTCGCGAAACTGGCGGGTCAACTACCGGAGGTACCGCCCAACCCTTTTTCAGGCCCCCTGGGAATGGATATGTACTTTTCCGAGTCTTCCCGGATTGCCTAAATTTCTTATCCGGGTTCTGCCATTCCCTGTTAAGGACCTCCGAAAAATCCGGATGGTCTGGGAAGACCTGTCGCTGTCTACATGACACCGCGGAAGGAGGCGTCTCCACTGTTTCTTCCATTACTTGGCGGGTTTCTCTTATGGATATTACCAGGCCGTATATTAGGCTGGCTAGGCGACACCTGTTCCTCGTCTAGTTCCGAAACTGACGAGCCTGCCGAGTGGTCGTAGTATTCAGACCCACTGCCCTTGCCTGCCGCTTGCGCCGTATCCCGGGGCGCCCATGAGCAAGATGCTCGAGGGGACTCATGGCGAGCCCGGGCTGGTCTCGCAGAATAACCGGGACCGTGAAGAATGCCTTGATCTATGATTAGTATGCACGGACTCCCTGGACCCATGATGGCCATGATAGTCCCTGGATAGTCTGGACTTTGAGGGTCTAGACGACCTCCCGGTATGGCGCGATCTATGGGGAGTGTCCACGCTGCTACGGGACCTCCTCCTCTTGCGTGCCCTCCCTCGTGCATATTCCGAGGAGGACGTGTCTGAGCTGGACTCTAACCGGCGAAAAATCGCCGCAGAGAATATGGCCCAGCCAGAAACGGCAGCGGCCAGGGACCTTGCCCTTTGGGGTTCGGGCCCTGGCTCCACAGGGGCGGCGGGGGGCACCGGGGTCCCTGGAGCTGCACGCACCGCGGCACATCTAGCGCAGCGGGGGTCGACTTGACCGCAAGCGAACTTAACGCTGCAGATAGTGCAAGCGCCACGCTTCACCCTCCCCTCGGCCGGGCTGGAACCCTCTGATCTAGGGTCAGACATGGCAACAGAAAACAATTCCCAGGTAGCGGGTAAGCTAAGTACCGTTACAGGAATGCCTGCAGGGGGGACGGGGAGGGCAAGGGGAGAACACCGCAAAGTGCTGCCTTGGGCAGGGCTTACCCGGTCTAGCATCTGTTTCTGCGGTTCCCCTGGTCCAGCTGGAGCCTCTGGTCCTGACGCTTGGATGCTGTCGGAAGTCGACGCTGGTGTACCATACGATCTCGCGGCGTTGGTGACCCGGCAGGTGCTGTGGCAGGGACTGCTGCGGAGTTATTCCTGCTGCTGGTGCCCGAGACAGGAGGTGCTGCTGCTGTCCGGGTGCTTTCTGCGTTGCAGAAGGAAACTGCCGAGGAAAACTGCAGGGCTGCAGGGCTGCACGGCTGGAAGGCTGCTGTGTGCTTCAGAGAGCTGCAGGTGCTGGGCTCAGAGGTGTAGCAACTGAAGTGCCCAGGAGCGCGGCCATTTCTCTGTCCATGCGGACTTTTTAACTCATCCCGGTCGGAGGGGGCGTGGCCTGGCCCGGAAGCGTCCCCCGCGACCCGGAAGTGACGCTTTCCGGCCGTGACGACGGCGCTCCGCCCCCCGGAGCGCCGTGCCCGGAAGTGGCCTGCCGGCCAGCGCCCCGGCGTCCTGCAACACGCAAGCTTCTATCCCTGGGCGGGAGAGCTGCCGCTGCCGCCGCCTTTGCCGCTGCCATCGCCGCTGCCATCGCCGCTGTCATCGCCGCTGTCATTGCCGCTGTCATCGCCGCTGCCGCTGCCCCCGCCGTTGCCACCGCCGGCGTCCTGATGCTCCTTAAGGTATGCGCTGTCTGCGCCGGAATACCTGCGCCGTCCATAGTCCCAAGGGGGGTGTCTTCCTGGGAGCCACAGCCTGCCTTGCGTCGACCACTCCAGCAGTGCTGCCCCCTACGCGTCACCGTCAGACAGTGCGCTACTCCAGGGAGGGGGAGCCCTATGGCTGGCGGGTAACCGACTCAGATGCGCATTGCATGGTCGGGCCCCTTTTTCTTCTCTGGGTGAGACGCCGCAGTAGTGGTGGAGACACCCCCTGCCTGCGTCTCCCCCGGGAGGCCAGTAGAGCCAGGGAAAAGCCCCGACTCCCCGGATTCCCGCGAATAGCCACGTCTGCCTCCTAGCAGACACTAAGCTAAAGACTAATTAGCTGAGTGCCTGCAGGGGGGATATAGCCAGGTGGGGAGGAGCTAACACTTTTTTGCTTAGTGTCGCCTCCTAGGGCAGTGGCTATATCCCATGGTCTAGGCTGTGGCCCCCAATGATACGGACGAGAAACAGAGTTGTTCAATATTTTTTACATTCCCTTTTGAATACTTGAGGGCAAAAAAGCTAAGAAAACACTACAAACAAACAAAAAGACAGATGTAGAGCTCTTCGTGTATTACTTTTTCTTTTTTTGACTGATCTTAATGGGGCATTTTACATTAAGTACTTAACCAGAAATTTGTCAACATGTCTCACTATGCAAGACCTTAGGGAAGCTTCTTCCTTGTCAGCTCTATGAATTGCATGAAAAAAGGATTGAAGTTTTTATTTTACCTTCCATGGCGGCATGCTGTGTAGACAGAACCTTCTTCACTTCCCACCACAAAGTTGTTGACGTCTCCCACTGGGAAGGACATACAGGTGACAGCTACGGCCTTCGATTGCTTGTGAACTAACTCCATGCTGTCCTGGAAAGAAGTAGGGGGCAAAAACATTCACAATCTCACTGTGTAATGTATTCTCCCCGCCCCACAATTACTGCAGCTCACTCAAAGACTTGGATTTTAACTTCGCAAACAACAAATAAAGAGATACTACTAATGCATAGAATTTAACAGGAGAAAGGAATAACTTGCAGGTATCACAAAATACTTGTTAGATTCAAGATTAATGCTTCCATAAGCACCGTTGTCCAAGTTATTTGGTTTTTATCTAAATAGGCTCCCCATGTGTAAATACTATCCTATACTCAACTTTCCCAGCGCTATGCTGTGGACCGCAGTCATCAGTCTCCCATGTGACAGTGTTTACAAGCTGCAGCAGCCTGTGTCTGAGAGGTCACAGGCTGCTGCAGCCAATCACAGAGCTCAGCACTCTATTGCAAAGATCAGTGGACAGGAAATAGATACTTTACCAGCGGTGATTTCCTACTCAGGAAATGAAAAGATCCAAAATGAATGGAGTCGCCTTCACCGTGAACAAAAAGTTTAGTAAAGCTGTCCATAGTTTCTGTGCCATAAGTGGTAGGATCCTGACCATCTGCATCAATGGAAAACCTTGCGCCATATCCAGAAAACAAATTTATGCCCCTACAACTGACGCAAAGGGTGAATTGAATCAAAATATTTTGCTGGTGTCCAAGAAAGTTTTACTGGCAAGCTACTCATCCAATGAGATCATTATGAGCTCATCAAAAACTTCTATGGCATGAATCCATAACACCGGGCGCTTCAATCAGCTTTCCTTTAGGGCTGATCCCTGGAGAACTGACCATTAGAGTAGAGTTGGGGAAAGTGCCGCATTAGCTGCAGATGTTACGTACAAAATAAGCTCCTAAAACCAGCAGAAAGTTTTAAAGGCTTTTGAGAAATATTATGGAACGGTTTACAAAGCTTATCCAATCAGGCGAACCATTCAACATTTGGCCCATTTAATCATTGTTGACTTACCTGCGGCTGAGAAAGCATATCAAGGCTCCATGAGCAGATCTTGCCATCTGTTGATATACTTATCAAATTGTGGGCATTCTGCGTGCCAACCACATTAACGCAATACACTGGATGCTAAAAGACAAAATATAGCGGTATGCACTTATTGAGTTACCAACTTAACGCTAGGGGAAATATACTTCACATTATAGAGGTCTGTGCGACTATGCTCACTCCTTTAAAGCCAATTTTAATAACCTCTTTCCATTGGTTGCCTTTACACTCTACGTTCACGGAGTATAACGACCCATATGGGAACCAGATTGAGGTGGTCACGTAGAAACCAATAATCCCATTCTTAGTACAGACTCATACTGTACCGATATTACAACTTTTTGGCTTTTTTGAAAAGCTTTTCTTTTCATTGATTGAAAAGTTTTAAGTATGCAAATTCACATTATACAAGCTGTCAGCCCAGATTCGGAACATACTGTTAGGCCTCCCTCATACAGGAGTTTGCAGTAAATGCAGCGTTCTTCAATGCTGCGTTAACTTCTATTTCAACAGCACTGGCATGCGTTATGCCAGTGTTTTGGCAGCGTTTTCAGCACAGCTAATAACGCAGTTAAGGAAACTGAAAAAAAAACAAAAAACAAATACTGACCCAGTAGAGGCCGTCTGCTGTCCCTGCAGACACTTGTCTGTGGCTTCAGAGCTTTTCTTGCTGGTAACTGGGTTTCAAGATCACGCCTCCAGCAAGAGATTGCTCTGTTTGGCTGAGCCGCGAGCCATTCATTCATGGAATGGCTGTGGTTGGTGCATCCAGCACTGGCTGTGATTGGCACTGGATTAGCCAATCAGAGCAATCTCTTGCTGGAGGCGGGGTCTTCAAAACCTGTCCCTAGGAAAAGATCCTCTGACAAGTGCCCGGAAAGCAGCACCAGGGACCTGACGGCGGCAGCTGAGTATAACTTTTTTTTGGTAGTGCAGCTAGTGCTGCCCAAAACACGGCACCAAGTAGTGCCGCATTTTCAGCAGCGCTGCGAATGCTGCCCATTCATTTCAATGGGCAATGCAGGGCTGTAAACAGCCAAATTTAGAACATGCATCACTGTTGAAGACGCTGCGTTTTGACGCTTGTGTGAGCAGCCCCATTGAAATGAATGAGAGCGTTGTACAGCGTTAAATGCTGTGCTGAAAAGGCAGCACTAAACGCTGTAATAAAATGTCTGTGTGAGGGAGGGCCTTAAAGAGAAATAGTGATATGCATGTATTCAGTCCACACTGGTATTTAAAATAAAAAGGAACACAATAAAAAAGTATTACACCAATCATAAATCTTAGTTTTGTATTACTTATCATCTATCAATTAATCTTTCAGGAACACTGTGAATCAATACAGTCCAAGTAGGCCTTTGTGCAAATCTTAAACTATTCAAATTATTTAGCCAAGTGCTTAACATCATGATAAAAAATAATCTCTACAAATAGAACTGGAATGAAAGTGTTAATTCTACATCAAATAAAAGGATTAGGGTGTACCCCTAAGAATTCATCCCTTACCGTGTGAGCAGCAGCTGATAGTGGGGTCCTCTGGACTGGAGTCCTCTTGTTACTTCGATTGTCCCATAAGACAATTTGGCCTGAATACGTCCCACCAACTACTAAGTTTGGGTGAAACTTTGCAAAAGCAGCTGACATAACCGCAGACTAAAAGAAAAAAAAGACAAATAAATGTATCCACACAGCTGTAGCTCACATTTACAGACCGGCAGTACAAGTATCCTAATCTATCCTTAGGCCAGCTCATCAATAGAGGATAGGCGTCGGTCTACCACTCAGGACACCCAACACCACTGTCAGTACAAACCGCACAGGAAGCATATTGCACCATCCCGATTTGGCGCAGCTCCCACTAAATTCAAAAGGGAGCTGCGCCCACGTTACCCAATTGGGCTGCTGAAATACGGACAGCACAATCTGCTTCTTGCACCATCCATACGGACAACAGTGCCAGAATCAGCTAAATGATGGTGAGCATGAGTGTTGGATCCCGCCAATCATCTACTGGTGGCCTATTCCAAGGATAGGAATTTTTGTCTATTGATGACCTAAGTCCCAGAGTTCGGAGTGACCCTCGCATATTACATCACTCCAGAGCCTGAAACTTTTATAAAAGGACCTATAAAGCTCCAGGACAGAAATCTGAACAGAGTATACTGATGAAGGATGTTATCAGGGATATTGGAGCATTTAGAGTGCTTTCAAATTGTATCCAAACACAAATACAAAAGGTTCTCAGCCACAAGTCTTTAATTTGATGAGGAGACCTCAGCCTTGCTTTAAGTTTCTGTCCTGTTTAGTCAACATAAAGACCCCCAATAGGACATTTAGTGAATCAGGTACACAATTTTGGACGTGGAACATGTGAATGTCCGAGGAATCTTCTAGTCTTACTATATGTTGGGAATCTATATCCATGGTCCGTATATGTGAGCAGGTTCTGCAGCTCCTTACATTACAAGGATGAATCCCTTTTGGTGTGATTGATGTCCGATATCTGATATCTACAAGATTACTTAGTTTTTTACCAAAAGCAATAATTTTTTTCTACTGGCTAAGACACGCAGATTTATCGTTTGAACAAGCGAATGAGGCCAGAGTTCGCTCGTTCATCCTGCTTGGGCCTCATGTCCATGGGCGGATCGGATTCCGCATGCAGATTTTAGCAGCAGGAGACCTGCGGAAACAGTTTTCGGAATATCGTGGAAGTAATGGTTTTTCCACACAAATGTACTGTGGATCATCAGCACTGAAAAAAATCCACAAACCCCCCCCCCCCCCCCTCCATCTCACCTCCCCAATTGTTTTTAACCTTCAAATCTGCAGTGTATCCGCAATTTTATTTGCGGATGCACTGTGGCTCATCCGCACCCACTAACTTCTATTGAGCCCGTCCGCATGGAATCCGCACTGAAATGGAGAATGCTGCGATTTGCCTTTCGCACCAAACGGTCCGCAAATCAAATCCGCATAATTAAATTCAGTTGCGGATGCCAATGTCTCCCTAGGGGCACTTTGAACTGCGGATCTTCCCTGTGGGTGACCCATGTGGATTCCTCAAATCTGCCCGTGAGCATTGGGCCTTAGACAGGCAGATAACATCGTCGGCTCACTCAAATGATAAAATTGTTCAAAATCATTCAGTCTTTCGCATTTGCTGTATAAGTGAATGAGAACGACCGAACAAATGCTGTTTAAACTGAAAGATAAAGGGGACAAGCCAACAATCTTTATGCCTGCAGAAAATGAACGACGAGCGAAAAGCTAATGCTTATCGTGCGTCGTTCGGTTAATGAAACGAGTTTAGACTGAACGATTCACTTTTGCTAGTTTGAATGGTTTTTTGAACGCAATCATTCTGTCTAAAAGAACCCTAAAACCGAACCAAAGTTTTCTCTTTCAATCTTTTCAGGGTACGCCAACTTCAAAAAATTCTTATCCACTGCATTTCTTCTAATGGATTCTTGAGAGAAATCAGGAATGGGAGAATATAAAGATCTGTACTGCAACACGCAACTAAGCAATATGGTTTTCAATAGGAACCAAGCAACATTTCTGACAACAGAGTGTGTGTGTGTATAATATATATATATATATATATATATATATATATATATATATATATATATATATATATATATATATATATATATATATATATATATATATATAATAAAAAAGAAACAGCCGGTGAGATACAACTAACGAGGAAGTCCCATTGGCCCTCTTAATAGAGCACAATTTTAAAACAATTAGGGCGACAACCTCTGACAATCATAAATGTGAATACCCAGTGTTGTCACTGTCACTTCTGGGGCCGCTCCTATCCAGATAAGTAGTTGGGCTCTAAAACCCTCCTCATCCTCGTGCCTGCGCGGCTCTACTGCTGTTGATGACTGACTGGAACGTTCCGTTTTCCTAACTACTCATTATCAAGTAATGCTATTGAAAGTTTTCAAATCGGCACAAAGAAAAACAGAACCGTCACAGAAGATAAAATATAGTTTTAAACTCAGAAATATTTTAAGGGTTTTGTCCTATCACTTTCAGCAAAATTAACATTTGTCAGTCATCTCCACTGCGCTCTGACAGTAATCTGACAGCTCTGGGATTACACGCTACATTTAATCCATCACAATAAACTCAGCAAATTTTGACATCCAGAAAATAGAAGCTGCTCACTTGTTGGCAAACACACTTAAGCTATTCTCTTAAAATTGTGATCACATTCTGAGCATGTGTTTCCACTTAAACAAGTCTGTTTCCATCTCCTCGGGCCACGTTCTTCTCATTTAATGGCCCAAAACGTATTGTCTGGCATGAGAAAGAAGCTAGGATCTTTCCTTGGGACAGAGAAAGCTTGAATTAATATAAATCAGAGGGGATGTAACGTGCAGGTTTTCTGGCATCCCTAACCCATGTGGATGATGTCAGCAGGCCCAGAAGAAAAAGAAAAAAAAGTTTAGTTTTTTTTTTTTAAACTGATGAAGAGCTCAATCAACATATGTTTGCGAATGCATGTGGTTTAAATGGGGGCAATGAAATGATTATGCTAACTAGTACTTGGGGCATTGCAGAGCATTGAATCCAAATGATTAGCATAAAATGTCTGGTTTCATACCTGGCAGTGAAACACATACTCCGGGGTCGTCTTCTTATATTTCATGTTCCAAACAAGAGCTACGCCATCTGGTTCATGCGGAGCATCCTCGTTGTTGTTGTATGATGCAACGAGCAACTCTGGGTACTGTCAGAGAAACCATGACATACGGTGATACTAAGACCTCTACATGTAACTCACCAATATAACTTCTGCTGCACAGCTTGATTAGAATGTGAGGTCATATCCCCGATTCTAACGGATTGACAGAAGACACACCATACAGTTCACCGAAACCAAGCTGCCATAATGCACACCTAACATATCACACAATGCACAAGAACTGTAATACTGCCACCCATTGCAGAAATACTTTCAAGTCACAACATACAGGCATGCACACATTTGCAGTCAAAAACCACTGATGTTCACAATTTAATAGCAGGTATGGTGGGCAGATAAAACATGGAGGTAGGGCTTGCATGAGAAAGGCTCCGGGGAGAGCTAAAATGCAGCATGTGTTAATAAAAGTACCTTACTGGTGAACCTTTGTTTGGAGAGTTCTACTCATTTCATGAGGCCTGCTAGTTATCTTTTTTTCCCGCACCTTTTCTCAATATATTTTCATGGTGGATATATTGGTAAACTATAAAGTTGACTAGAAGTTTGGTGTAATTAGAAGTTGCAGAAGTGATCAGTCGCTGGTATTTAACAAGTAGAATTGCAAAGTACTACATCTGGGCAAGAAAAATGAAAAAAAAAGCACATACAGAATGGGAAGAATTGAGATGACCAGCTATAAATGTGAAAAAGACTTGGTTATACTAAAAGATCACAGACTGAACATGAGTCAACAGTGTGATGCAGTAGCAAAAATGTAAACACAATTCTGGGATGTTTTAAGAGAAGCATAGAGTCTAGATTACGTAAGGTAACTATTCCCCTCTACTCTTCCTTGGTTAGTCTTCATCTGGAATACTGTGTCAAGTTCTGGGCACCCCACTTTAAAAAAGGAATCAACAAAACTGGAGCCCATTTAGAGAAGAGTTACCAAGATGGTGAGCGGTCTGCAAATCATGTCCTATGAAGAACGGTTAAAGGATCTAGAAATGTTTAGCTTGCCAAAAAGAAGGCTGAGAGGAGACTTAATAGCGGTCTACAAATATCTGAAGGGCTGTCACAGTGCAGAGGAAAGACTAGAAGCAATGGGATGAAACTGAAAGGGAGGAGACAGATTAGATATTAGACAGTGAGGAGGATTAATGAGTGGAACAGGTTACCACGGGCGGTGGCGAGTTCAACGGAAGTCTACAAACAGAGGCTGGTCAGAGGCTGGGAGGATTTTGTGATTCCTGCACTAAGCAGAGAGTTGGACCCAATGACCCTGGAGGTCGCTTCCAACTTTACTGTTCTATGACTACAAAGTCTAAGGAGATTTAGTTAAAATTCTACTGGGTCCAAATGCGGCAGATTGACTACAGATTTGTAATGCGGATTCAGCACCACAAACCCACAGTAATTAATAGTACATTAAAGTGGCTGGAGTTATCAAAAACCAACCTCCATGTTACAGAAAAGGGTACATGTGCAAGGCAAAGAGCGAAGTCCACAGCAAAATCAGCATGAAATACTTATGGGGATTTGTGGAAAAATCCACAGTGGAACTTACTGCCTCTGGACATGGCCTTAACTACCTAAATGTTTGTCTTCATCACAAAGCAGAGCGAACAAGGATACAGCTCAGGCTTTAGGATATTCAATAGAGCCCGTCTCCACAGCTACAAATAATATCAGAAGAACGACAAGTTTCTTCAAAATGCTTTATAGATGCAAGAATCCTCTTCACATATACATTTGTCAATAAGCACCTCAGTGTGTACAGTCCATTTACAAGCCAAGAGGAAAAGTCCAGATTCAGTAAGCCAGGAAGAAGCACGATGCCCACCACAGCAGGCAAAGCTTCGAGGTGGGCGTTGTGAGTCTTTCTGGACTTCACATCAGTTTGTACAGTCCATTTGCAAGCCAAGAGGTAGTTATTATTGACCAATGTATATGTGAAGGGGATTCTGAGGTCTGTAAAGAATTTGCAAAAAGGAGAGGAATCAAGCGCCAGTGCAGAGCATGTGCAGTAGCACCTAAAGTTACCGCATCTGCGCATGCTACTTGAAAGCTGCAACCTGCATTGGGCATAGATCGCAGGCATGGTCACATCACCGCTCACTACAGCGCTCCTGTGAGCAGCCCCATTCCTTCAGTTGGCTCTGCAGTGGCACCATCAATATATGGACACATTACAATGTAGCTCTGTGAAGGCACCATAGATAACTTGGATGCCAGCACTGCAGTAAAAATTGGCACACAGTGCAGACTACTAACAGGACGGTAACCAGGAACACGCTGATCGTTTGTAATGAGCGGGGCTTAGCAGTCGTGGCGTGAAGGGGAGTGGGGGGTGGGGGGGATTATAATATATTAGATGTAGCCAGGGGGATTAAGGTTAAGAAGGAAGCAGACGAAAGGAAGTCTGAAGAGAGGATTCCTTGGAATGAGGAGCAAAAAATCCAAAAGAAACATATTGGATTGACTTCCTATAGCAGCATGTGCTGATTTATGACTATTTAGAAGTTTGACTTGGCCCCTTTAAATAAAAAAAACTGTATACTGTGATGTAACAACATTTAGAAATCAGTGTGATTGAAATTAACAATAATGTAACAGTTCGCTAGAACGTGGAAAGGAAACAAAACATGACCCAATAACTGCCCCTTAAAATGGTGTGAAGAACTTTACATTCACTTGAAATGTCTAATGGGTGACTGGAGGTGATAGCAGCGTATGGCAGATTACACAGTTATCCAATATGCATTTATATGTAAATATATATACATTAATATCCATGTCATTATGTTAAAGCTTCACAGTGAGGATTGGATTAAAAAGTTCTATAGCAAAACTCCATTGGACTACCGGTAGACTGAAATTTCTTCTAATTCAATGGCAAAAACTTGGGACTTCCAAGAAACTACTTTGTTTAAAAAAAAAAAAATCTTGCTAATGCAGATGCATCAAGAGACTGTCACCTAATTTTAGCCCTATGAGCTAAGCTTATAGGTTGGAAGTAGGTGGCCCACTGAGTCTGGGGATGTGTTATGTGTTACACTTACCTCATCGTTTCCCCGGTGTCAGCACTGAAAGCCGTCACTCAGTGCATTGAGCGGTGCCAAGTAGTCCGCCCATTATAATATTACAATGGGCGAACTACTTGGTGCGCTGCTCAATGCATTGAGCGGTGGCTTTCATTTGTGACACAGGGGGGGATGGGAAAGCACAGGAAGACAAGTAAAACATCAAGTGCAAAATTTTTAATTAAACCTGACGGCAAAAATAATTGTCAATCCAAAATGCAAGCATTCAACTGAAAAAAGAAAAACAAAAAAATCTGCCCCACAAAAGGTGTCCATAGCCTTTAACAGGGACAGCATGTTATGGAAACGCGGGTGGCACGTATACAGTATAAAAGTGGATTTTCACGTTGGATATTGGGGCCAAGAGGACTGTCTAAAGAAATCCCTGTTGAGCAATGACCTGCGCTAACTCTGAAATTGAACAGTAGTAGAGGCGCTCATTGGAAAACCCTATATAAGTTAGTGCTTCACTTAAAGGGGTCTTCCAGGACTTTGTAAACGTATTCTAAAGATAGGCCATTAAATATCAAAGACTAATTGAAACACAATAAATAGGAGAGAAACTAAGGGGCGTTGATCCAATAAAATAAATTGATGAGATATGATAAGAAACATTATGTCAGACTCCCTCTTGGTCAAGTTGTGCAATGGTGGGCTCAAAGCCAATAAATCAGCTGTAATATCAATAAGTGTGCAGGCAAACCGCTGCCAGCAATGATAGGGATGGAGGTTGAGGTCCAGAGAATCCCAACCCACTTGCATAATATAGGCTCCAATTCCAAATACATCACTTAAAAGGCGCTGCTGGTTTACCTTCCATGGAACAGCTACAGAAACCATAAAAGGCATTATCATTATCACAACACAATAAAGCATAGCAAACTAATATTATTGTTCTATAAGAACAAAGTGCAGCATGATGCGTTTGCAATACACAAGGGGTCTTCATCAAGATTACGATCATATGATTTAATATTAGTCATGTGACATCTGTTATATTGGTCACATCTACTTTTTAGCAATTTACTGTGCATGTCTTTAGAGTAGGTTTTAGAATCATAGACTAATAGAGTTGGAAGGGTCCTCCAGGGTCATCTGGTCCAACCCCCTGCTCAGTGCAGGATTTACTAAGTCACCCAAGACAGATATTTGTCCAGCCTTTGTTTGAACACTTCCATTGAAGGAGAACTCATCACCTCCCGTGGTAACCTGTTCCACTCATTGGTCACCCTCACTGTCAGAAAGTTTTTTGATGAAGAACTCCTGTGGCTTGAAATGCATTGTACTGCACTGCTTAAAAAGTTTGTTGCGGTTTGTTCTATCATGACAGTGCCATTTAGGATTTTTATAGCTGTCCCATAGAAGGTAAACCAACAGTGCCTTTAAATAATGTTTTTGGAATCAGAGCTTATATTTTTAGGATAGGCCATCAATACACAGGTGAGGGTAAGACTCCCAGCACCCCATCAAACAGCTGACTGAAGAGAGCCATGTCACTTGGGAGAGCTCTGCGACCCCCGTCGATATTTATCAGGCATATTACTGTACATTTTGTAGTTGCTGTGCTAAGCTTTGCAGCTCAGTCTCATTTACTTGAATAGGACTGAGCTGTAATACCAGGAACCACCAATACCAAACATACAGCGCTGTGCCTGTTAAACAATAAAGGCGAGGCAGCACTTAGGAAAGCGCCATGGTCCCTTTGGTAAGCTGACATGCAGGGGTGTTGGGAGTCAAAACACCCAGTGATCTGATATTCATGGCCTTTCCTAAAGATAAGCCATTGATATCAAAGTCCAGGAATCTCCTTTTTTATGATATAGCATTGAAAGCATCCCAGTCTCTTAATATTACCCCAAGCAAATAAGTTACCACGCCACCAAATTGAACATGTATATACGATGTAAGAAAAACTATGGTTTATCTTCTCCTTAAGCAAAATGACTTAATATAAACATGGTGGCATCTACTTAATACCTGAGAAGACCAGTCCAAGCAGCTGACGACACGATGCTTTGACCAACGTTCATCAAAAAACTGTCTATTCAGAGATATCTTCGCGCCGGCTTGTATTTCCCTGCGAAACGGAAAAACATTAACAATGAGTAACTCAAACTTAAAAAAGTGTATCATACGAATTTGGCATGAGAAGACCCTAAATTATGATCCGTTTTACACACTTACCCTTCTTTTTCTTCCAAGTCTCGGCCACTGTAATCAAAGAAAATGTTGACTTGCTCAGAGAGGGCGCGCTCAACGATTCTTGTACTGTGGTCAAAGAAACTTACAAACTCTTCGCTGTGTACAATTTGCTGCTTCTCCTCTTCTGTGAGCTCATGTGGCGGGGCTGTGGAATCAATGGATAGGCTTATAAAGATCACCGTAATTACAGGCTGCCCGACATGCTGCTTGTGCTTTATGTATACCAACCAGTGGTCGCAATAATGTAAGAATTACTACGAGCTGGCACCGTGCTTTCAATGGGTTTGAGCCTTTTATCAGTCATTATTGGGCATACTACCTGAAACGGACTTCTGACAGAAGCCTCTGACATATACTACCATTCTATAGGGATATCTCAACCATACATTACAATAGGGTCAATGTAACCCAAAGAACCATAACTGCAAATGGTTCTAAAGGGGTTTCCAAATACGATTGCTTTATTCCAAACACGTGGCACCCTTGTCTGAGTTGTGTCCGGTCTTGTAGCTCAGCTCCCATTCACTTCAACGGAGCTGAATTGTAATACTAGACACTACCTCAAGGACAAGGGTGGTATTGCGTTTGGACAAAAGCGGCAATGTTTTTGTAACCCTGGACAAGCCCTATAACTGTGTGATATTTTGTATTACTGGATGTCACAGGTTCTCCATAACTGGTAGGACTTAGACCACTGTGTTTAAACTCTGAGCCACGCATGTGCAGCTCAAAGTGGTAGTCTCATCAGAACATTCCCTAACTAGATGTCCAAAAAGGGCATATTGATGAAGTACTCCACTTGTAACGTCTTCTATAAGTCAAAGCACAGAGCTCCAGTCAACCGTATACTGCATGAATGGTCATTCATTGCTACAATGGAAACAAATAGCCATCTGAATCTTCCACTAGTAAAAACCCCTTTAAGTGGTTAAATATATTTGCAAAATTAGGTAGAGCTAAAAAACCCCACTATATATAAATCAAGTAAGCAAATGCCTTAACTAAGGGCCCATTTAGACAGAATGATTACCGTTCAAACGAGCGAAAATGAAGGCTAATAGCTCATCATTCGGTCGTTGGCGCGTGTTTAGACTGAACGATAATCGCTCCCTTTTCGTTCATTTTATGCAGGCGTAAAAATCATTGTTTACTCTACAGTTTACACAGGGCTCGTTCATTCGTTCTCATTCACTTTTAAAGTGAATAAACAACTGAACGATTTCTCATTTGAGCAAGCCAACAATGCATCTGCCTGTCCAACGAACATCATTCGCTCCTTCAAACGATAAGCGTTTGGTATAAAAAGGACCCTAAAGAGCTCTGCATACATTAAATGTTTTATGTTGTCAAACGGTGATAGATTTTGGAGACAAACGTTCTTGTACGGCAAAAAGTACTTGAGAGCACAATTACCGTGACAAAAGACATTACCTTCACCGCTTTCCTCTTTCTTCGCAGGTTTTTCCTCTTCAGGTGCAGCTGTTTGCTTTGGAGCAACAGTTTCCTCCTCTTCATCATCGCCTACAGAATAAAAACAGACATTTGGGTTGTTTTCATGCATCATAGCAAGTTAATGCTAATGGTCATCAAATGCTCATTGGGAAAGTTCAATCAGGTTGTCCAGCACAGTGTTTATAATCCATTTTATTGAAATAAGAGGGCAGTTTGCCTTTTTAAAATCATCTTTTTCGTCAAAAGCTTGTCCTGCCACTAAGGCTTTCAGCTGTAATCTGTGTGAAGAACGAAACAGCAAGTTGTCCAATCCCCTGCAGTGCCTCCACAGGGGAAATTAAGCATTACATACTGCTAATTGAACTCAATGGGCTGTCCGTGTAATGAAGGAGCCTGCTAGATTCTCCAAATTTAGAGACACTCTTGGAAGCTATCTGGCTCAAGCTACAGTAACTCAAGAGTTTCAAAACAAGTAGCCTTCTCTATGAACTCAGGATGCCCTACTAGGGTATTTGAAAATAGTTTTTTAAACTAGATAATCTATTTCAGTAGGGATGAAAAGTTGCAAAAAACATAACTTAATGGAATATACCGCACAATTAAACACACGTATACAATTTGTGAAGAATTACCACAATTCCAATTTTATAAAAACACCATTCCATTTAACTGCAAGGAAGAGCTACCATCTTAAGAAAACTTCTAGTTTAGGCCGCATGCACACGATCAGGCCGGATTCCACATGTGTGATCCCGCAGCAGAATCCGACCCGGTGCCCGTCTGGTGACCCCTGCGTGCCTGTCCGGATTATTTTCTTCTGTGCTGTGGATGTGCCAGCCGGCACACATGCCCAGTACAGATTTGACTGCGCCGTCGCTAGGAGATGACGCGGATCCCGAGGCCTTTCCGCAATGATGAATGCGGAATGGCCACGAGTTGATTGATTTCAATAGAAGCGGTCCGCACAGAATCCGGCTCAAAATAAAGCATACTGCGATTTTCCCGGCGCGAGGGGAAAATTGCAATTGATTTCTGCTCATGGGCATGAAAACCGGCTTTTACATTGCATGCCATGGAGGGTTATTGCTGCGGAATCCGGAAGCGGATGCCCGCGTGCATTGGGCCTTAGACTTAGTATCACTTTACCCAAGCAACAGTGTAAGATGGTATTTTACATTCTAGATGATACATATTAGTTGTAAATATGCCTTAAAGTTACACAAGCTGATTATGGTGAACAATACAATGCAATGAATTCTGTAATATAGGTTCTTTCCAAATACAGTATTTCTCTAATTCCTGATTTCATATACAAATGTTGCACTTTACTTTCTGGAGTAGATGGTCAGGATGCAACATAAGGTAGCAGAAAACACTGCATCTTACAGAACACCCTCAACATTTCTCAGATTGCTGCTCATTAATAAACTGGAGATTAGATAGTTTTGGGTCATTGTCGTGCTGAAATTCCTTTTCATCTTTTTAGCAGAGGCCTGAAGGTTTTGTGCCAAAATGCACTGATATTTGGAACGGTTCATAATTCCCTCCACCTTAACTAAAGCCCCAGTTCAAGCGGCAGAAAAACAGCCCCATAGCATTATCCTTCCTCCACTATCTTCACTGTGCGTATGGTGTTCTTTTGATTCTCAAACCGAAATTCTTGCATAAGTGGAAAATATGAAAAGATCAAGAGAGATGTCCTCTTCCCAATCTTTTTTTTATTTTTTTAAAACTTCATAAAAATTCTGAACTTGATTTGTAATAATGTTGCCATCCACTAGGTGGTGCTGCATCTCCTTCCATGTGCAGGTTGAAGGGGAGATAAGACACCATAAAACTGTCACATTCCTGAGCTCAATGGACTGATTAGGTATTTATGTCTCAGCTCAGTTTGTCTGTTTCAAGTTTCGAGTGTAAAACAGTCTCAAATTTCTGTGTGTGAACATTTGTATTTCAATCAAGAGGGGTGTCCTCTCTGCATTTGTATATTATACATGTGCCCCATCCAAACAAGTTCCATTTCTAGCCTGAGGAAGGACTGATAGAAGATTCGAAAGCTTGCTGTAACATCATGTATTTTTGTTAGCAATTAAAAGGTATCATATCTACAAGATTACTTGGTTTCTCTCACTGAGAACAATTACAATTAGGACAAGGACATGCCATGAGTTTCTGCATATGGACCACAGGTCCATGTGAAAAAAACATGCATGTGTGTAGCCTATAACGGTCCATGGAATTATATGGCCTTAGGGCTCACTCAAGTGTGTATACCAAGCAAGCAATATACTCAGTAACATGCTTATTTGCTGCATATGTTAAATTTCCCATAGTTCGTTTTGGGGCACATTAAGCTTGTATAATGCGCCAAAAATGGAACTTATTGTGTTTTTCCACCCACACATTATACACACGTTTAGAAAAACACATGTGTGAGTGGCCCAATAGAATTTGGATCCTATAATTAAAAAGTACAAACGGATTCAACATGTGTCCAACTTAAATTGTTTTAATTTAATATACATGCTATATTTCCCTACCAACATATGTCTCGGCTCACATCTACAACACAGGCTCTGGCATAGATCAAGAAAAATGATGGGCAGCAATACAAAAACTTAGCAGACCCCATTATAGTCAACGCAGTCCATCAGGCATCATTTGTGTCCATCAGGGACTGCTGCCATTGGCCTTGTTTGACTGCTATGACTTAAGGCCCATTTACACACAAAGATACTCTTTCAAATGATTGAAAGATTGTAAGTTATTGCGATCTTTTTGCATAAAGTATTAATGGACACTAATGTCCAATAACACTTTATCATCTTCATTAGCATGTAAATGGGCCTCCAGGAGCTGTTTGCAGACCCCAGCCTGTTAGTAAATCACACGCCCTGCTGAGCAAACAGCTGCATTGGTCTTGTTGAGGCTGCCAGCAAAATATAATGTAATCTCCTGACTTCGAGCGATAATTGTTACATGTAAGTGGACCTTTAGCTGAAGAAAAAAAAGAAAAAGGGGAAATACAAAAGTATGAATACAGCCTAAGCAAGACAAATTTTTTGGATTTATATGAAACTTCCACAAAACCAAAAAGTAATTGCGCATCAAGCTCTGCAGAACGCATTCACCCTTGCTGACTAAGGCCAGGCCACTAGTTCCATCTCTAGAGTAAAAAAAAAAAAAAAAAAGAACTCCAAGCATTACAAGAAATATACCACAGACACGGACTTCTTTTCAAGATCTACAGACAATAATATGCTAGAACAACACAGATTATATAGCTAAACACTTGATTTTAAAGGTGACAAATATAGCGCCCCAAACCAGTGCAGCATGGTAGAATATGTAAATACACATGATCGCTGCCAAGCATCCTTGTAACTACAATGTAAATATATTCAGCAGATTGAAATATTATAAGGGGGGGAAAAAAAAGAAAGATGTTTTCCTGCCAGTTCTAATCAGTGAAAACAGCTGCACAAATGTTGCAGCAATCAAAAGACAATGGAGCTACTCAAGAAGTTTTAAATAAGAATGAATGGCTCAGTAAGGAAACGAGCAGTCATGGGAGGGCCTCCTAATAAGTGTAGCGAATACTTGATCAAAGAAATGATCTCAGCATTTTTTTTTTGTACATATGGCATGAATATGAAACATTCAGGTTACGACGGTTCGTAAACACACTGAAATATTCATGACCAAGAAGCAGGGCCGAGCATCTCATAAATACCCACAAATAAAAGCTCAATTGTCTCTTGGGCTCCCAATCATCTGACGGGTTCCGTGTCTGACTTTTCAATTCTTGTTTTAATAAGAGGAGGTTTGTCAAAATATGCAAGAGCTAAAAAAACATACAAGCAAGATAATACCTCCATTATCTGCCAACATAAATATTATTTTCAGATTTGTGTGACTAGATCGTCAACCTAACAATGGCGCACTCGAGCATCAATGTGGTCGATGGTTCAATGCGGACTGGCTGAAACCGTACGTTCAGAACAGAACATGACAGTCAAAGAGGATGACAAATACTGCAAGGATATTCCAAGTGTTCGACTATTTGACAAGATATATGAGAATATCTAAAGCTGCAATGTACAGGTTCTCACTTTAGAACATTAACCCTTTCCAATCCACTGTCTGACGTCTTAAGACATTAGGATTTAAGGCTGTACAGCTCCGATGTTGGAAGACGTCCGTCGGGGTTCTCTTACTGTATATTGCCAGCCTCTCTGCTGTCGGAGCCTATCCAATGTGTTACCTCATGCAGTACTGGATGTAGCCAGCAGATAGCGCGGTTGTATAACAGCAGAAAAAGAGTAAGCTCCATAGGAAAAAGAGGATACAAATTGGATTGGAAAGGGTTAAAAGCCTCGGTCCGTACAGGCCTAGTAGTTTGCGTGCCACCATAAGCCAACTCCGTATGGCATAGTAATACGGAGATATGCTCCCATAAAAAGCTTTTAGGCGAGTATTGCAGAGCACCAGCCAAAATGAGGAAGTGGAGCAGGAATGGTGTCACAATATCAGCCCCCACCCATGTGATTGTACCTTCAACAGATGCCCTATCATGTTGCACCCGAAGACTGCCTCTTTCCTGTCACTGCAAAAGTTCCATTTGAAGTGATCTATCAGGAATCCCTCCATTTCCTGTAACTACAGAAGTTCCCTTAGGTGTTGTCTCTTGGGAATCCCTCAGTGTTTAAAGAGGAAATCCAGGCAAAGACTAATATTTTAAAAATCTAAAAATCAGCACAATAAATTTTTGCTGCTTTACTCATTTTCTAAGTCGGCCCAATAAACATCTCCATTTCCTCTGACATCTTGTTCCCCTTTGCTACCACCTCCTCTGTCCATGGCCTCCAATATCCTGGTAACAGTGCATGACGGGAGGATAGGAGTGGAAGTTCTGCGCTGTATTGTTCATGTGCAGTTCAAAATGCAGAAAAGTCCCCTCTGTTAGCTTCGGCAGTTCTCTTAGATACTCTTTGTGAGAGGCAGGTTGGTGCCGGTAAGTTGTAGGACCTGTGAGCTGTGGGCAGAGCTACAGCGCTGGCCAGTAAATAAGCTCTATGCATGTTGGAAGTTGTAGGTAACAGTTTGTTGCTGTGTTTATAGTGGAAGTAACACATGAAAACACAGTGGCAGATTGGAATGAAGAAGAGGGTCCAGAGGCAGATAAGAAGGTACAGGTTGCTGCTACTTAGCTGTAACTCCTAGATTTAGGCATTTTCAGAATTCCCATTTTGTGTGAGAACCACCCATTTAATGTTTTTTTCCTGCAAAAAGATCTCCTGTGGTGTGGACTGACTGGCTAACAGGGAGCAGTTTTCCTGAGCTGGCCAATCAGCCATAATGGAAGTGTATTTATTTTAGGTCTGCCCCTACATGAGGGCTGGTTATTTTCTATTGTATCAGTACAGGGACAATGGGTTTGTTATTTATTGTAATTTTTTGATATAGTTTAATAAAAATCTTTACCTTTTCTTTTTCTCGGTGATCTCATATTTGAAAAGGGGCTACATCTTATTATGGTCAGTGATTGGTTATTTTCTGTTGTGGCAGCGGTCATCTGCAGTTAAGTACTAGTGGCAATATTTTTACTATGGTGTTTATTCACCTAACCTGGATGAATAGATTAAAATTCTATCTACAATATAACCATCTTTATCCTCCAACTATGGGCAGGCTAGGTTGTCTACGTGGGGCCTTCCTTATTGGGACGTTTACCTTTTTAGGCACGGCTGCCAAGTCGAAGTTGGTTAGAGAGCACGTTACCCCTTCTATATTGGTGTTTTACATTTGTTGCGGTCTTAATTCACGTATATATTGGTCCACTTGTGGATATTAATCACATCAAGGTTTGACGGGTTTGTGATATCTATGAGGGTTGCCATACTTGCGTCCTACACAAAAGTAATGAGAATACCTCTTTAATACAGTGTCCAATCGAGTGTGTCTTAATTTTTTGGAGCATGCCTCTGTAAGAAAAATTAGTGGAATAGAGAGGTAAAGCATGGCCACCACAAAAATACCTATGGTCATTATTCTAGGAGGTTGCAGAAAGCTGTAATCTGGCTCATTCATACAACCCATAACTCTTAGACCAGGTGGACATTAGTCATAATCTCAAATTGCATCCAAGAAACTTGGGCACAACTTGCATCAGATAGCGCAAAGACACCAGTCCATGCATTTTCCGATATATATGGACACAGCACTCACATATCCTATTTCTCTTCTATATAATGGAAAATATATATTTTTTTCAACGCAGACTATGGGACCATATGAATAAACGTCCATGAGTACAGCCTCATAGGTTATACTGGGGCCGTGTCCCATCTGTGGAATTACAGACCGCACACATCCCCAAAATACACTAGTGTAAACTCAGCCTAAAGATACACACAGAGAAAAGTCAGAGGACTCATATGTATTAGAGTATCCCAACTTCTCCTGTCAGCAGATGCCAGAGCGAAAAAAAAAAAAAAAGGGGTTGGGCATGTTGATTATCAATATGTCCAACCCTTTCTTTCCGCAAGATAACAAAATAAATCTAATTTGTAGAGCAAAAACATATTGCGCACGACTTTCAGATAAATATATCCCCCCCACCCACCAAGCTGGATACTCATTTTACTGATCTCGAAAGGATGGAAGACTGAGTTGACCATGAGCCAGCTACCTGAACGATGCAGGGAGATTGAACTCACAACCTTCAGGTCATGAGCGAGAGCTTAGAACTGCATTTCTTGTGCCTTGGCACTCTGAACCACAAGATAGTCATCTCTACCTATTCTAACAGGCATGCACGATCAACCAAGCATGTGAGGGGTTGGGAAGAACAGCCATTGACAATGAAAGCTATTGAAGGTGCATGACTAAATAAAGAGAGGACATCAGAAAATAGCTTCTCGTTTTCAAGTTTCTCACCTCTGTAGTCATCTGTGCCCTTTAAATTTAGAAATCTAGAACAGGATCCATCCTGTGATGGTAAGAAAAGTCACCAATGTTTATGTGAGGTGACCACCTCATCTGACCTTTGATGTTAGGAAAGACTTTGTTCCAAAATGTCTTAGCTTTGTAATACAAATCAGATGAAAGTAAATCTTATTTCAGTGTTACATAAAAGGCAGAGCCTGTAGAGAGGTATATAGACTAGTGGATCCATAAAGAATCCAGCAGAACACCAAATGAAAAAATGGGGGTACAATAAAGAAGAGAAAAGCCACAAACTGTACTGCGTCGCCATACAACTCCGAGGTTGTGAAGAGCTGTGATAGGATCATGAGCCCTTACAATGTCCATAATCTCTTTTGAATTAAATACTTATCAAACATTTTACAACTTTATGTCCCCAATCTCACTGGATTATGTATTTTTTCCTAATTTTTAGGATTTATTTTTTAATTAGAGGGTCCCGGAAGGAAACCAAAATGGGATATCACTATGTGGGAACTAAGTGTAACCATTACAAGATGCATATAAAATTTGCTTAAAAACAAAATTAGATCTGTTGTAAGGGTGCATGGCCGGGGGTCCAATAGTTACAATATGTAACAGTTTTTCATACTTGTTGTACACTAGTATTTCTTGGTTTTCTTTGGGAGTCTGAAGTTGCAAAACCAGAACCTTAGAGCTTTTACTCTATCCTGATGTTCACCAAACGGCAAAAGTATTCCAGACCTTTCATCTGCTCAGAGAAG
This sequence comes from Eleutherodactylus coqui, assembly GCF_035609145.1. Classification (NCBI taxonomy): domain Eukaryota; kingdom Metazoa; phylum Chordata; class Amphibia; order Anura; family Eleutherodactylidae; genus Eleutherodactylus; species Eleutherodactylus coqui. The sequence continues at coordinate 75,869,480 of NC_089844.1, forward strand.
ATTCTTCTCCATTATAAATCATTATCTCACAAATTCTAATCAGTCCCATTTAGTAGAATAACAATCAGCAACCTATTAAGTTTCAGGTTTGGCAAATATCTATTTACAATAAATTACTATACTCTGTTTTTGGAGGAGCTCTTAAGTAAGAAAGTATGATAATTGGAAGAACAGTCAATTTTTTTCTTTACCCCTTCAATTTGTGTGTAACGCACATTATTAGATTTAGGTTTACGCGAATCACTCTTGACATGCAAAAGTTCCATAATAAGTAGATAAGATATACACCACTCAGAATAGATGAACTCAACCCAAATCTGATAATGCAGTTTTGGGTAGGTACTCATGACCTTGAGCACCCCCAACTTAAGGTAGCATTCCACAAAGCGACCATCAGAGAGTCGCTCAGAAAAGTCGTCGAAGTATATGAACAATAGTCATTCATTTGCTTTTACCCTTTCCAATCCAATTCGTATCCTGGTTTTACTAGGGAGCTTACTCTTTTTCTGCTGTTATACAACAACGCTATCTGCTGGCTAAAGCCAGTACTGCATGAGGTGACACATTGGATAGGCTCCAACAGCAGAGAGGCTGGCAATATACAGTAAGAGAACCCCGACGGACGTTTTCCAACATCTGAGCTGTACAGCCTTAAATCATAATGTCTTCAGACGTCAGACAGTGGATTGGAAAGGGTTAACTGTTCATTAGTAATTTCCTGACATAGCGTTCGTTGCGGGGATCTCCATGCAAATTAATTTGCCAGTTGATGAGATACTAACAAGGGTAACTTTACATGAGACTACTTTTGATCAACCAGCAACTATTTTTTGGTAACCTGAAACAAAATGAGTAATCGACTTATCGCTTGTCATCCTGTCGGTGACCATCTTTACACTGAACAACTATCGTCTACATTGGCTCTTCCCAGCAATTATTTAGCCGATAGTCGTCCTGTGTAAAAGGTACCTGTAAATGTGGCTTGTGGAAGAGATGGTTGGATCAAACAGTTAGTGCTTGGACCAGACTACGATCCTCTAACCCAAGCCTTGAGACATTGGATTCCATAACACTTTAGAAAAATTACGTGGTGACCCTTGAGTGGCTATCTTGCATTTGTACATAAACAAAAATAGTGTCGTTTTCACAAATGCCCATGTAGTTTGCAGAGTTATGACACACCAATTTTTGGCCACAGAGTTCTTAAGAAGGGGCATAAACACCTATCACAGTTACTGTCCATGATTAGACTCCCACCACACAGTTATTCAGCTCATGCTACTGACTGTAGATTTAGGTGAATTCAGAAGGTAATCGTGTCCTCCCAGCAGGCAGAGATGGTATTCGCTTTAGCTGGTCATGTGAGAATGCATCATGGGAGTGTTCCCACAGAAAAGTGAGCAAGGAAAAACCTCGGCATCAAAACGCAGAGCATGTGTATGTCAGGCAAGCAGGTAAGGGGGGGCACTGATGTAGAAAATTTTCACCAGAGTGGTCCTTTAACAAGTTTACTGCACAAAACCCCAAATATTAAAAACACACACTCTTCCCTAGCATGGCCAAACTGAACTTCTATGTACAACTTATGAACAATTTTTAAAACAAGGTCTCTATAAAATTTTTGCTAAATTTAAAAAAAAAAAACAGAAAAAAAAAAAAAACACACATAATTGAACGCTGCCTCCTAAGAGATGAAGGGTATGATGCGTCGTAGCAGAGCAAATACACAAGGAGAGATTTCCTGATAAACAGTGTCAGAGGGCTGCGATGAAGTTTATTGGCAACCTCAATAGAAATCATCAGCGAATCCGTGTACTCCAGAAGCAAAAGTCAAACAAAACAATGTTCACTGTATAGTTGTATGCAACACAGTGACATATTAATACTGGTGAATAAAGACCATTTCCAAAGTGGGGCTTGTGATCATCGGCTTAATGGGACCCGGGCCTGCTGGTATAAAGATGTCTTTCATTAGCTTTCAGATTGCTGCTGTAGACAAAAAAAATTCTTACAAAAACATAATAGTCTCCGCTGCATTCGATTCCCCTGTCATCCCGGATGCAAGACTCATTTGCCACACAGTATCATTTTTGACAATGAGAATTTGAAACCAAAATGTATTTTCCTAATTTCCATGAATAATGTAGGAGACTTGTACAGCATGCAGAGAAGCAATGCTTGGAAGAATGGTGTGTGACAACTGCTTAGCATAATCACTATATATCCTACTACTGAAAACCGAGATCAGAAAATAACCTTAACGACTTGGTTAAAAGCAAACGAGGCAGGCATTTCCTATATCTAGGCTTTTTTTTTTTTGGCCTTTTTTTTTTGTCCCCTGCTGCCTCCCACGGTAAACACTACTGGTCAAACAGCTATGTCATCTGTCTATGAGGAAATGGCAGCAGGGGACTAGAACCTGCTTTATCTCCGGTAATGAGCAGCCATTCAACAGGAGTTCAACTTGTGTGTCTATATAATGCCTCTGACCCATGTACAAAGTTATCCAAAGCACTGCAAAAAATGGTAAAGGGACACCGAACAGCTGCAAAGCCCAAGTCTCAGCCAGCTTAGCCAGCTGACAAGATAGCAGCAACCAGATGGCACTGCTGGGGATTGTCTCTTTGCGCTACGGAGGTGGCGATGGGATGGCACAGCATTTTTCTGCTTGGCTGCTTCCAATCATGGCTTTCCCCAATGGCAAGAATGTACAATTACCAGCACGGCAGGCGGTCCCACAGAGGAGAATGCACCCGTGCAATGCAAAAATAATACATCTTGTAGGGTTCTATGACCAGCTGCCAAACACCACACAGACGGGAGCTTAGACAGATCGCAATGGTCATTAACTTTCTGGAAACGTGCATTTACCCCATTCAGGTGTGTAAATACCAATGTAATAAAGTCGCTGACGTGATTAAGCATTTCATTTTTTATTTAAAATTGTTGCTGTCCATTAGGTAAAATGATTGCATAAAAGAAATGATTAACTATGAGGGTGTAGTACATAAACACAATGTAACTACATACACATTACTATCCATCTATAGTCATATTCCTATAACTGTACACATCATGGATCTATATCCCACCACCACATGCACCATAATCTACCCACTCCTATCTATACACATTGGTTCCTTTTTATCCGTCTCTTCCTCACTAATTAAATTACACATATATCTAGATACACACATTCATTGCAACACCGTATGTAAGGCCAAAAAAGGCATATGTCCATCCTTTTCAGCCCACTATCCCTTCCCGACACTTCTGAAGCGATTAATGATTTTAACATATAATATTGTAACGCTCAAGAGAGGAGACCGGGCCCCTCTTGAACTTTATAGAATTCGCCATCACATCTTCAGGCAGAGCGTTCCATAGTCTCACTGCTCTACTAGTGAAGAACACCCTTCTTGTAAAAAGAATTAAAAAAAATAAATCAATCAAATGAAACTTTCTTTGTGCGACTGTAACGTTGATATAAATAAGGGATTATAATATTAGAGCTAAAGGATAATTCATTGTGGAAAACTACACTTAAAGGGGAAAACTCTAGTACCCTGTTGTACCACCTCTAGCTTAGATACAAGATGTGATTCTGGTGGGCATGAAGGCTCTAGTACCCTGTTGTACTGCCTCTAGCTTGGATACAAGATGTGATACGGGCAGCAAGGATGCTCTTGTACCCTGCTGGGCCGCCACTAGCTTGGATACAAGGGGTGATACAGGCGGGCATGGAGTCTCCTGTACCATGCCGGGCCACCAATAGCTTGGATGCAAGATGTGATACGGGCGGGCATGGAGGCTCTAGTACCCTGCTGGGACGCCTCTAGCTCGCATACAGGATGTGATACGGGGAGCATGGAGGCTCTAATACCCTGTTGTACCGCCTCTAGCTTGCATACAAGATGTGATACAGGTGGGCATGGAGGCTCTTGTACACCGTTGGGCAGCCTCTAGCTTGGATACAAGATGTGATACGGGCAGGCATGGAGGCATACAAGTTCTGTATGGTATCCTGTAGCATTTCAGTCCACATTTGCTTTAACTGTGACAACCTACGAAGTTGGCACAATCTAGAGTCTAAGTTGGCACCCCAGGTGGTCCCATACATGTTCTATTGGCGATAAATCTAATGACCAGGAGGCAACAGAAGTGTGGCAATGTCATGGAGATATTCCTGCGACACCCTTGTTGTGTGCGGCCGAGCATTATCGTGCTGGAAAATGCCTCTTGGAAGCCGCTATGTGAGGAACACATGTGGCTGCAGGATGTCCAGAACGTATCGCTGCACTGTCATTGTCCCTCGTACCACTGTAAATGGAGTAGACTGTGGGTGGTTTTAAAATGCACTACACGTAATGGGAGCCATGAGACCAAATGCCTTTCAGCCAAGTGCCTGGAAATGGTTCAGACAGACACAGGGGCCTGGAACAATGGTGCCACCTGTCTCTGGATGGCGAACAATGAAACAGTTGGAGCTACTTGTGATTATGAGACGATCCTCTCTACAGGTGATCTTTCCAGGGCGTCCTGAGCCCGGTCGCCTTGTGTTTGCGCCTTTACACATCCACTGGTCCGGACACCTCCTAACAGTCCGGTCAGAACGGCCCAGGTAGTCGGCAATTCGTTGATACGACCATCCAACTTCTCACATTCCAATAATGCGCTGCCCGTCAAACTCTGTTAATTAGCTGAAATCTCTTTGATTGTATCGTAGAGGCGTCTAGTGGTCAACAAGCTCCACACAAGTAGAAGAGGTCACTACACACAAGGAGCCTCCGAGAGCCTTTTATAGGCCAAGTAGGGGGAACCACTTTTAGGGTCTCAGCTGGCAAGACCGTTCATCTAATCACACCACAACTGTAATCATTCACATATCTGATTGAGATGTAACTGCATGCCGAGTTTTCCAACAAAATGACAATTTGTACTTGATTTTCTTTTTTTCACAAAGTGTATATATATTATCTATATGAATAATTAGTTATCTACCCAATTCTATCATATAAGAGTGCTCCCTACAGAAATAATATTTACTAGTCCATATGAGCGGAAGGACCACACACTCAGAAACTGACGTAAATTATACCAGAAACAGAAACGCTAGATTGGATCTGGCGTATATTTCTGCGTAGGTCCACGGAGGTGAAGAGATTAACCTAATTTTCAAAGAGCCATGCACCTCTCCATGTAACAGGTGCACCGGCGGAAACATTAGAAAGACCGGAGTTGGAAATGCCAGTCTTAAAAAATTTCCCTCTATGTACTTAGGGTTTGTTCAGATTGTTGTTAGCTGCCTCCATCCAGGGTTTCCATCATAAACCACGGACAACATGACGAAACTATGATGGAACTCAATGGGTTCTGCCAGAAGCATTTTGGTGTCATATAACATATCCTACTCAACCATTATTTTGTTTTTATACTGACAAAACAGATCAGAAATGTGAATTGAGCCTCAATGTAGAAATTCTTCAACTGTCCCTATGGCTTCTACACCAAAGCCTACTGAAGGCACCGGCCGTAATTTTAATAGTCTGTACAGAAGGAACGTTCTTCTACATTCTCAAGACTTCTTCAAAATCCCTTTAAAGGGCCTAACAAGTAGCAAGAAAACATTCTGCATGCCAACACACCATGACAGTCTCCGGCTATCACACTAGGCAGGATGAATCGATAGACTTAAAATGCATCAAGCTGATGCCATGTCAGGAAATTAAGAAAAAGAAAACCACTTAGGGCATAACAAAACGGGCAAAGTAAGCAGTATTTTTATTTTTTTTTTGTGCCAAGCTTGAAAACAAAAATATATGTAGAATCTACTGGGGTTATATAAACAAAGGTGACCTATGAAGAGACAGCACTGCTAGGCGGGACTGGTTTCATCATAAAAAAAATTACAATGCTGACTAATGTCTGCTGACAGATCCGAAAACACAAAGGTCAAGCCAAAATATGAATGCATTGAGCATGTCAGTACAAGCACAAGGGCACCATTCGAATAAGATCTTGAAGCCATATTTTAAGAGATTTTTTTTTTTTTTCAAAAAAAACACGGATGGGTGTGCTTTAATCCAAATGGTAATGACACACGCCGGTCCGACATTACTTGAAATTGAGTGATTTGCACGTTCTGACAAGTTTACAGAACTCAGATAAATGGCATGAATGATTTCAATATATGCTCATACTTTTGAACCAAATGGTGAAGGTTAAAATCTTTCCTTTCAAGGGCCTCAATCAGCCACAAAGGAAAACAGTAATCACTGTCTTTTCAGCCGGCCCAACCGCATTTGTCAGCCCTTTCTCCGTCAATGCAGCCCGAGCAATCAACCTGCCAAGCATTCAGAATGGAAAAACAATCTGAAAATACAGGGTATAATGCACCTGCCAGTGAAAATGGCCATTTCAAGAAAAGCTAGTGATCTCAGTGACCCTGCTGAGGAGGCGGTGGTGCAAAGGGGAAAGAGCGCTTCAAAGAAATCTTACTGATCTGCACTCACTAACACACTGACACTTTTTTACAAAGCATGCCAGTTAGGGCTTTTGTGCTTCTTGGAAAGGAGAGAGAAAAAAAAGCTTTTTGGGTGCAAAATAATCACGGATTGGAAAAGCGATGGTGGCTGTGGGGAGGAGGTGGCTAAAATAAGCGGCTCATGAAGAGGTGAATGATGAGGACAAGGTCTGGAATAACCTTGAGCAGGAGCACGAGATGTAGTTGATAGATGCAGCCATATTTAGGCATTGCAAATAATATACACATTTCTGTAAAAGGCAGGACAAAAAGAGATTATGCCACATCTTATTACATGATAAAGCTATAGGTCCTCCAATTCATCAGTACAAGCGAAGGGTGTTGTTACACCCTTAGGGCTCCCACACACTTGCGATTGCGTTTTTTGTTAACGCGATTGTCAATGGGACTTTCTTATTTTAAAAACGCAAAGCAATGCACCAAAAACGCTGTTGCGTTGCATTGCGTTTTTTACAATAGAAAGTCAAATTCACAATCGCATTAACAAAAAACGCAATCGCAAATGTGTTGGAGCCCTTATAGGTCGTCTCAGCAATGATCGTCCCTGTGCTTCTACAGAGGAACGAGCATCATTGAATGCATGAAGGCAGAGCGGGCCAGAGATTGTTTTTAGCCCGCCCGCCTCTATTCACAGTGAGCAGGTAGTCGCTCATAAGTTAACTAATGCCCGTTTACACAGAACGAATAAGGAACGAGAAGTGAGAAAAATTCTGGTTAGTTGTTCAGCCAATGCGTTCATTTAAGCGGAAATCTGAACAATGATCGCTCCGTATAAAAGCAACTTAAGCTTTTAATCTTAAATCCTAATAAAACACCAATTACAGTTCATAAAAATACTCATTATCTCCCTATACTTGCCTGTCTGGCCAGAGCACCCGCCCTGAAAAGCGCAACCCCAATCTCCTTCCTAACCCCATTTGATTCTACACATCACTCTTATGGATCCACCAGTATGTAGGTGTCCACACTGTCTGTGAAAATAGAGGATAGTAGAACGGAGTACAGGTAGAAATATGTGTCAACCAAATGAAAAAGTAGTTAGGTGGAGTGACGCCATCGTTGCTACCCTTTAAAAAAAGACTAAAAAACTGCCTAATAAACCCAAGAGACGTGTCAATGCAACAGGATATCACAATATCAAGCTCCAGCCGGTTATAGAAATACGTTAATAAATCTCCCAGCATAGAACTATCACCAATACAGTTAAACATAAAAATACATCTATACAACCATAGAAAGATCATAACAAATGGGAAAAAAACCCCAACTAGGATTCAAGGTAAAGGTGTTGTCCCACCACAGTTTATTACTCATCCACAGGATAGATGAGGTGTCTGGTCAGTGGGGATCAATCTGCTCCACTCATCCCTATGAGGCTGACAAAAACATCAGAGTGCAGCACTCAGCTACATCTGGTGGTGCCATAGAGATGAATGAACAGCGGTGCCTACTAATCCATAGAAAGGAAGAGTTTGAAGGGACATCCAAGGTCATCAGGTCCAACCCCCTGCTCAATGCAGGATTCACTTGATCATCCCAGACAGATGTCTGTACGGCCTATTTTTGAACACTTCCATTGAAGGAGAACTCACCACCTCCGGTGGCAACCTGTTTCACTCATCACTGTCTAATATCAAATCTCTGTCTCCTCCCTTTCGGTTTCATCCCATTGCTTTGAGTCCTTCCTTGTGCAAATGTGCATCTCAATAGCTCTTCTCTAAGATTGTTCCAGTTTGTTGAATTCTTTTTTAAATTGGGGTGCCCAGAAACAGACACAGTATTCCAGAGGAGATCTGACTATGGAAGAGTAGAAAGGGGGGGGGGGGGGCGGACCTCAAGTCATTTAGACTTCAGCTTCTCTTAAAACATCCAACAATTGTGTTTGTCTCTTTTTACTGCTGCATCACACTGTTGATTCATGTTCAGTCTGTTATCTTAGTATACGCAATTCCTCCCATCCTGTATATGTTTCTTCATTTTTCTTGCCCAGCTGTAGGACTTTGCATTTCTCCCTGTTAAACCAGTCACTGCCCGCTGTTCAAGCTTGTATAGATCTTTCTGAATTCTCTCTCTCTTCTCTAGTGTTAGCTATCCCTCCTAGCTTTGGGTCAGCTATCCCTCGTAGGTTTGTGTCATTGGAAAATTTGCTTAATTCCTTCTCAATTTCCTCCTCCAGATCCTTTATAAAAATGTTTAACACTGGGCCCAGGACAGAGCACTTATCACCTCCGCTACGGACAGGTGAAACGTTGTTAAAGAGAGACAGCCCCTTTAAAACAAACTTTTGACTCTTTAAAACTAAGAAAGAAAAAAAAAAAAAAAAACACTGGCCACCACTGTTGGTCCTCCATTGCAAGGACCTTTCCAAACTCCTCTCCGTATGCCAGCATCAAGGTTCGTTGCGACTGCAACATGGTTGGGGAGAGAGACCAGAGTTAATTGGAGCTTTAGATGGAATTAGGCTGAACAAAGGGAAATCAAATCAATTTGTCATCATAAAACGACAACTATGACGTATATTCCATATTACATGGACAAAAGAAATCATGACAAGTAAATCAGAGCTCTATTCATCAGTGATCTGGCGAGCAAGTCCACTTATAAATATAAATTAACTGACCAAATACTTGTTAAAAGCCAGTTTTCCCTTCAACCTTGTATGAGGCAAGGACAACATGTGTATTTCTTTGCTAAAGCATTGAAATTTTCCCAATATCACTGGTGAAAAGTAGGTTTTTCTGCATCAGATACTGAATACAGTGATCCAGCTTGAACACCGTTTAATATCTCTCTTGTCAACTACCCCTTTCTCATCAATTACCCCCTGTATGTAGGCACCTGCAGGATCCTCCAACAAGCTCCCCCCAATAAAAAAAAAATAAAAACATTCTATAATATAGACACACACAAACATACATTGCCTCACAGAGAAAACGCCACACCATGAAGAAACGCTCGAAACACGACAAAACTCAAAAAAACTGAACAGAAGATTCTGAACTATCCATGTTAAATTTCAAACAATTACTCGTTTCCTCTGGATCAATAAACACAGTCATCAGTAAGTAGGGAGGTCATCATGCTGGGCAATAGTCCTCGCTCGGCGATCATCGTTGCAGAGAAAGAATCTCCATTTTTTTGCTAAAGAACATACTGTCCCATTTGTCACGGCAGGTAGCTCTGGAGTGACACCATTGCCAACGTTTACGATGAAGGTGCGATGTAAAGGGCAGACTCCATGATCCCAAAACTGACTCGGCCAATCTTCTAGAAACTATCATATCCAATATTGAAGCACCTATATCTGTGCGTACACTAAGCTATGGATTCTGTTGCAACTATTGCAAGACACCAGATATGTCAATCTGTGCATTGTGTTCATCTAAGTGCTCCAGTTCCACTAGGACGATGCACATTTTGTTTTGTTGATCACCATCACTAATTCGACTCACATTTCCGGCATCACATTGAGATTCTGCTGCCTGTGATGCAAAAACAACCGGCTGTAGGTAGCCCTACGTTGAAGTCTTTAGTACACTCATCCGTTTCATAAAATGGCTCTTGACTGTATCTTCACTCCTTGAAGAGAACCACTCATAGGGTTATTCGCCGTAAAATTGGCACCATAGCGCTCCCACTCTTGTTTAATACATCCCAGACATAGGTTTGTGTAAAATAGAAGACTGCTCTTGTGCAAAATGATACCATTTTCGAGTCCATGGTATGCCAATGACCTGGTTTTGAAACAATAAGCGTCGACTTAACTGGCGCACCGTGCATGTGCCGGAGGGCCTTGTTGTCAGAGCCAAAGGTTAGCACAGTGCAAGCACCTTGGCTTCGGGCAGGGAGAGGCATGCATCCAGTATAGGGTGCATGCCTTATGGAAGGACACTGTAACTTGGGGCTCTGGATGCCAGCCTACATGATTAGAAGCCAGGTCATTAGCATACCAGGCACCAAGTAATAAAGAAAAAAAAACAAAGTTTTCAGGTTCAAGAACATTAACCTGTTTTACACAAATATATATCTGGGGTGTAGTAAACATAAGCGTGAGCTCTATGGTACTAGTTTAAGTGCAAATATCCTGATAACAGCTTAGCTTTAATCTTTATACAGACGCACACAAAAAAAACAAGAAAAAGAAAAGAAAAAAAAAACAACTAAAAACACACACACACACGCACACACGCTCCCGTAGGTGTGACCAAATCTCCAAAGTTAGCTTCATAGTCAGGTTCTGACATTTTATCACGCAATTGGACGAAACGTTATCAATTTCAATAACTTTTATGTCCGAGCATACCATGAAAAATGCGTAACTCTGCAACAAATTCTTTATGGAGTTGCATTTTCTCAGTCAAGCAATATATAAATGTTGCGAAAAATCAGAGAAATCACAGAATGTTGAGGGGAACAACCCCGTTTTTAGGGCTTTAATCGGGAGGGAATTGGTCTAAGTACACTGCAAAAAATATTCACTGAATAAAATGGCGGCAAAGTGGCCAACAAAACCGCTACTAAGGTTTAATGGCGACACACTGTATCAACAGCGGGATGCTATGAAGGACAAGATTAGCGATTATGGTGGTTTCACTGAATATTTTTTTTAAAGTTTCTGTCTAGAGATGAGCGAGCGTACTCGGAAAAGCACTACTCGCTCGAGTAATTTGCTTTATCCGAGTATCGCTGTGCTCGTCCCTGAAGATTCGGGTGCCAGCACGGAGCGGGGAGCTGCAGGGGAGAGCGGGGAGGAACGGAGGTAAGATCTCTCTCTCCCTCTCTCCCGCCCGCTCTCCCCTGCTCCCCGCTGCGACTCACCTGTCAGCCGCAGCGGCACCCGAATCTTCAGGGACGAGCACAGCGATACTCGGATAAAGCACATTACTCGAGCGAGTAGTGCTTTTCCGAGTACGCTCGCTCATCTCTATTTCTGTCCCAAAGCTAGACGTGGATCCAGCAGGAAGGAGAAGTTTATGTCCTTCATCTTTCCCGTTCCTTCTGAATCCACTTTTGGCTTGGTTTCAAAAAGACTGCATCAAAAACTACTATGCTTTTCTGGAAAAAATACTCTTAAACCATCTATATAGTGTTGGATTATACTCCCAAATGGGGACACTTACAGATTCTCAGTATTTCTAAGGTAGGTTAACCCTTCATATATTACAGCTTGTAGTGAACGTATTTAACACCGCACCGCCTGCCAACATGCTGCCTTACATAATAAACCCTGTTGGCCAATCTATGCGTTGGGAGGCCTCCTGTGCAGACGCTTCATAGCCTTGTTTGACGTGCATAGGGATTTAACATTAGTTTTTGTGATATTTATTAACCCACTGAATGCTTCTAATTAACAGTGAAGGCAGTAAGGACAATGGATTGCCATCTGCATATAGTCCTATACATCATTTATTCTCCAACTGCACTTTAGGAGGCAAATGTACTAAAAGACATCCTGTCTACTAGGTCAATTTAAAAAAAACAAAAAAAAAACCCCCACAACATGTAAAAGAAAAAAAAAAAAAGACCCCTTTAATGCTGACCATACATGGAACAAATTACCCTGATCAGAGGAGTATGGCAATATTTTTCACTAAAACTGCAATGATGGGAATGGCTTTCCAAGTGAGAAATTGCTCATTCTTGCGAGTATCTTATGTGCAGATAGCAGATTAATCAGTAATGACTCTAAAGTGAGTCATAGATCTGTTGCATCTGATGGTACAAATTTCCATCAGTCGACACCAAACAATTTAGTAATATGCACATAATGATGATTAATGAACCTCTTTTCTGTTAAACAATGATGTGGATGTGCACCTTAAAGTGAAAGTCCACCACTTTCTTCTATTATTCTAAAATTCAAAATTGGTTAATTTTCTAAGGTTCAAAATTGGATAATTTCTCAATATATCTTTATAGTGGCTGGAGCCTTGTTTTACTGATACAGAGCTCCAAATCTCTTCCACCGAACAGTCTTGTTATCTCAAGCCCCCACTAAGGGGAGAGTAGGAGTTTATGGTATACGGTTTACACGTTGGAGTCAACAACAAACCTACAAGCTCCCTCTAGTGGAGACCGCAGGCAGCCAGATTGTTCGCTTTTAATTTTATGTCTATACCGAAAATTTGGAGTTCTGCATTAGAAAAACCGAGCACCGACTGCAATGAAGATACACGTAAGAGGTTTTCCACACAAATACTGTTGATGAACTGTCCTCTGGATAGATCTATAGTTGATAGTCTGGGTCTGCCGCTCGGGAATCCGGTTGATCAGCTGATCAGGCGCTAACCGTCAGTGCCACAATACACAGGGTGTCAGAGTACAAGCAATTGGCTCCAACCCCTGTATAGTGGTCACCACTTATAATTGCAGGCGCATCTGTCACAAATTTTAATGGGAGCTGCAACTGCAGTTACCAGTGCCAACAGCTTCTACTTCAACTCGTGTGTTGCAGTGCTGACATTGGGCGTCCGATCAGATGGGTCCCGAGTGACTGACCCCAGCTGATCAACTATTGACGGCCTAGCCTGAGGATCGGTCATAAACTGCATCCGCATGGAAAACCCTTTTAAATAGTTTGCACAGAATATTGAACCTTAAAACACACTGGAAAGGTGGAGAGTCCCTTGACTCCTAGAGGATTCCTTCTATACCTCCTAGATCTAGGAGTCTCAAGCTTTTTCTACTTGAGCCTGAGTAAACCGATGAACATAATGCCTGCTCCTCAGTATTTGTAGTGGAGGTTCATACTGAAGAAAACTTTTCTTCATATTATGGGGATCAAAGGTGACTGAACGGTGAGTGGTTTCATGCTCAATAGGCACCCCGTTCCAGCGTTGTGTCCCCACAAAGTTGGCTGGCAGCAGCTTGACTCACTTTGCATACACATCTTCCATTCATCTCTATTGGAGGAATGTGAGCATCAAGAGTCAAGCTGTGTCCGTGTGCCAGCTCCAAAGTCATAGTGCTGAAAGGGACTGACCAGTGAGTATAAAATGAACTTAAGGGAATGGGGAGCCCGAAGAGCTGTAAGCTCCATAATGTAGTTAATGGGGCTCAAGGTAATGGTAGGTTCCCTTTAAAGGGGTTGTCTCGCGGCGACGGGGACGCTAGCAACGGAGCAGGTAAGTGAATAACTTCTGTATGGCTCATATTTAATGCACGATGTACATTACAAAGTGCATTAATATGGCCATACAGAAGTGTATAACCCCACTTGCTGCCCTGAGACAACCCCTTTAAGTTAAATCTCTCTCAATTTACCATTTTGTCTTCTACACTCAGTAGAACATTTAAAGGAATGTCCCATCAAAAGAATATTTCCTAGCAACAGGATGAGGGGGGGGGGGGGGGGTAACTATCTGCTAGGTAAGAGTTCAACCGAGTAAAAGATGAAAATGATGGACTGTCACTTTAAGGCGTACATACACAATTATTTAATCAGAAAAGAGGCCCATTACCCATCAGTGTTCTGTGCATATTACAAAATTAACTGATGGAACTTTTTACTCTTAGCCGCAATAGATCTGCGACTTACTTTAGAGCCATTACTGATTAATCTGCTATTGTGATCACAAGAATGGGGGGGTCACAAAGGTCCCTGAAGGAATGGAGCAGGCAGCGAGTATGTGCGCTACTACTTCATTTGTTTTCAAGTTCAAGCGCTCCGCCATCTCCGGTAGTCCCACTGAAGTGAATTAAGCGGTGGGGCGCAAACGTGACCACCACTCCATTCATGTGCAGATTTTACGGCCTCCAGTTGATCTGACCAACCGGGGCTTCAGCGACTGAACCCCCACTGATCAGCTAGTTATCTCCCATCCTGTGCATAGGTGATCATTTAAAAAGGGTGTCGAACCCAAAGAAGTTAAAGGGAGAAAACAAATCAATAACGATTACCACAGCCATTAAAAGACCTGTATGGCTTACCATCAATTGCATGCTAGGCTGAAAAACGTTCAGCCTGTTTATCCCACCCCTTCCTTTCTGTTGATCCAGAGTAAAGTTTAAAAAAAAAAAAAAAGAGAAGAAGGCTGGGCCTCACCAACAACTAGGGGGTGTCTGTTTGAAAAGCAATCCTCTCCACTACACAATCATAATCTAAAACCCCACAGACATCCACATATATGACCCACAAACTGTCTAATATGTAAAAAAAAGAATAATATTCTTAAAACAAAAAAAACATAAAATTGCGGAACTACTCCAAGAAGCAGGGACATCTTTTACAGCCAATGTAGAAGGCTGAAAAAACGAACAAACCAACCAAAACAAAAAACACACAACTCAACCTAGCAAACTGAGTCAATATTCCGTGATCTGCCCCTGCGATCCGTCAGTACAAGAATGTAAGTCACGGATCGGTAATGCATTTATGCATGACCATTTTGTCCTACCTTTTAAAATGATGTATTCCCCCTCTAGCTATTCTTTATTCATTTACAGCTGGTAAAGTGCAGTACATAATAGAAAACATAAAACAAAAGGAAGGGGGGGACATAAAGAAAAAAAACTGGAAAAAAAAAACTTTGCTTGAACTTCCAAAGCTGTTAAGACCCTGGATGTCATGTCAATGGATCAATGAATATTCATCGCCGTCTCCTAAGTGGTTAACTCCATGCTTTTCCTGACAGGAGATCTAAGGTTACACACGGTATAGTAAAAATGGCAGAAAAGTAGCGGTTGCCTTAAGCGATGACAAACCTCTTGTCAATAGATGCTAAAGCCCGGTTTAATGAACCGTTGAATTTTTACTTGGAGATAACATCAAAATTGTGATGTATTTTGGTGAGATGGAAAGAAAAACAGCTCTGGAAATTAAGCTGCAGCCGGCAATAACACTATAGAGTAAAAATTCCAGTTGTCTGAATCTTTTGCCGCGGAGCAGGTTAATCAAAGTTAAATTATCTGTGAAATGGGTGCCTTTTGTTAAGCTCAAGGTGTCTTCATATCAAAGATGTTCGAGCAGAATTTCATTTAAGATTTTGGGCATGCCCTACGAAGGAGGGAACCGAAAGGAGACAGCGGTGTGTGCGAGCGAGGGCATTAAAATATGTATATTTACCACATGTCTAGCATGTCACAAAGAAAAACCGGCGTGCCGGCAATTCCTAGTGATAACCTACTCTTTATGCGCGTCAAGCGCGGCCGCTTTGCATCTACGGTGTCGGAATGTAGATTAATTCTGGAAAACAAAAGCTTAATGGGAAAATTGAGCTCAATTAACAAGAGCCTTCTATTAAAATAAAGAATAAATGACAGGAAATGGGGGAATACAAAGATAATGCCATTCAGGGGAGCTAATGGGTTAGCGTTGGAACGCCGGTGGCACGGTTACTTGGGTTATTATCTCAGTAAGGAGGTGATAGAAGAGTAGATTACGAGACGGATCATCAACGACTAAGTGCAAACTTTCCTTCTTAAACGTATACATTAAGGACGGTTGGTTTTGTACATTTTTAATCAAACAGCGTGAGCGTTACTCAAGGGTCTTAAAATTCGACTAGGATCTACCGTTGGTTTGAGAGAGAAGTAGGCGAGGTTATAGCTTCTCAATGTTTTTGGAATTTTTCTGGCCTCATTTGCATGGTTAATGCTGCCTGCATACAGGTGGATTTGATTTGCGGAATGTAGGACCGGCGTCCGCCTCCGGTTTCTGCAGCAAATGACGCCCATAGCATGCAATGGCAAAACGTGATTTCCCTTTACACGTGTGGAAATAGATTGCGATTTTCTGCTAGCGGAGGAGAAATCGCAGCATGCTGCAATTCTGCGCGGCTTCCATTGAAGGCAATGGAAGCAGTCTGACCGCGACCCTTCCACAATCATCTTTGCAGAAAGGTCGACAGACCTGCATCAACGTCTAGCGACGGCACCGCCGGGTACATTAGCAGCACAGATTAGAAGGCAGTGGACAGGTACACTGGGGTCACCATACGGGCACAGGGTGGGAATCCTGCTTACAGGATCCAACCCAGCTGCGTGCAGGCGGCCTTAGTGTCAGATCCATGTCCGATTTTCTTTACATCGATACGACACTCAATCCACAGCAGAAGCCTGAAGCCGAGCCTAGTTTGGCAAGAACTACAACATCAAAAAAACTAAAAACATATAGGCTGCAATAGGCGCTCTTCACAGGTCGCACTGGCATCACAGCTTCCATTTGTGAGGATATACAACGCATTTGAAAGCTATGTTATGGTGAAGATATTTTCCACAGTTGACTTAAGTCCCATTCAGCTCTATTTGTAAGGTGCCGTAAGGGGTCATCCAGGATTAGTAAAATATGGCTGCTAATACGCCTTTTTACTGACCTGACTAATGAGCTTTAAACCTGTTAAAGGCCTCATGTCCACGGGGAAAAGAAGAATTAAAATCCGAAACGGATTTTAACTCTTCTCCCTCCCGCGGATCGGCACTTCATAGGGATGCATTGACCACCCGCGGGTAGATAAATACCCGCGGATGGTCGATAAAAGGGAATTAAAAAAAAAAAATGTAAAAAAAATATGGAGCATGAAAAAAATCCGGACACGCTCCATTTTCGTGCGGGTCTCCCGAGGGGCTTCTATTGAAGCCTATGGAAGCCGTCCGGATCCACGGGAGACCTAAAATAAGAATAACTTACCTGCAGCGGACCGGGCAGATCTTCTCTTCTTCCCGGCCGGATCTTCTTGCTTCGGCCCGGCGGATGTGCCCGACACATGCACGCGGCACGCTGCCGACGTGCCGAGCACATCCGCCGACGTGCCGAGCACATCCGCCGACCGAATAAAGAAGATCCGGCCGCGAAGAGGAGAAGACCTGCCCGGTCCACTGCGGGCAAGTTATTCTTATTTATTCTTATTTTCAGCGCTCATGTCCGCGGGGCAGGAGGGACCCGCTACGGATTCTCCATGGAGAATCCGTAGCGGGCCTGATTTTCCCCGTGGACATAAGGCCTAATGCAGTGGCTTGGCTGACTACTGACAGCCCGGCTCCTGCTCTAACAGCCAGGAGAGGAGAAAACGCAGATTTTGGCAGTTTAACCACTTACATGCCACAATCAATAGCAATTGCAGCATGTAAGAAGATGACAGGGGGAGGGGTCCCTTTCTGTCCCCCATCAGTACCCTGTAATGAGATCGCAGGGTACCTATTGGTTCTCATGGAAGCTAGGAGCCTGGCAAACGCCTACACGTTTACCATGTAACTCATTCTATTAGACCCCACATCCTGCAAAGTCTTATAGGCAGCTGTCCTAGGCTTAGTAGGATACACTGCATAAGGAATGCAGTGTATTATTCTAAAAATCGAACGATCACATCTTCAATTTCTCTTGAGGGACTAAGAGAAAAAGTAGAAAAAAAAAAAAAAAAAAGGTTCAAATTTTAATTATAAAAAAATCTAGTTAAAAAAAAACGTGATGACAGACAATGAAAATATTTTATTTATCACACATTGCGAACGCCACAATTTAAAAAATGAATGCCAGAATTGCTATTTTTCCTTTGTTTGCGTAAGCAATAAAAAATAAAAAATTGTAAAAAAGCTAATCAGAAAGTCACATGTACCTCAAAGTGGTACGAATAAAAACTACAACCTTTCCTGCGCATAACAAGCCCCCATGAAGCTCCGCTGCGGGAAAAATAACAGTGTTATAGGTCTTAGAATGCAGGGGTGCAGATTCAATTGCGCAAAAGTAGTGAAAAAAAATGGGGAGGGAAAAAAAAAAAATCTATATAAAACCTGATATCTGGATCAGCATGCAATGAGAAAGTTCTAAAACGATAAGCAAACCAACTGTCATTTAGACGGCGTGTACTCTGAGCAATTATCGTTCGGTTTTGCTCGATTTAGCGATAAACTCAACAATGGTCATCTGGTGTAAAAGGGGCCTTGGGCTGCTTTCATGTTAGCATTCCATATTATTACTCCGATTGGATAGCTTTGATAAACGAGGCCCGAAAAGGTGAAACGTAGAGACCGTACAGAAAAAAAGCGATAAAGTAATGATTATGAGGGTAAACACTTTGGACCTCTACTCGGCAATCCAACTGAAAATGGGTAACCTACCCAGACAACGATGGCCGATAATGGGGGAGGTGTTCAATGTAGATAGGACAAACTTTACGTTCAGCATCCCTTTAGCTTTATGAATGATTGACATTTAAGACCATTGAAAAAATATTTCAGGCATGGGGTATCATCCTGCTTCACGAAGCCTAATTGTCCCTGGAAGATCTATAAAAGCGCTTAAAAACGGAAGTCTCAACGGCTCTGAATTTCTTCCGAACACCACGTGGCGCGCTTTTATCTCCTTGATTTTGTATGTGTTCTTTTGTACAGTACGAGGATTTTACTTGTAACTGTGAATGATTTTTAGACTCCCGCTGGGAGACGAGCATTATATAAATAAACATTATTATTATTGCGCTCAGACGGTGAATAAATAAGGGATTTTGTGACCGTCTCTGTATCGTAGCTCACAGCTGCGCTGTAACCCGCGGCAGACTTCTGCATGTAGCATGAAGAATACACTTTCTTTTTACAGCGCTTGGACTAATCTCAACATTGGAGCAAAATTACCAAGAGGACGATTTGAGGTGTCAGTCAATCCATTATTTACAGATTCATCTTAGAATAAAAAGGGAGAAGAAGAGGAGAAAAAAAAGAAGGTACGTTCATTTATTTCACTCTTTCTTTCAGCTCTGCTTCTTAAGAGCCGTCTGTGAACACTGGCACTCGATTATTGTATCTCTTCAGAACGTAAAAGCGAATGAATACATACATATATAATGTGTGAATCCGGTCACGTGTGACGTTACATTTTACTTCACAGCCTGTTTTCCTATACCCTGCAGAGCTGCATATTAGTATCTTCTGATACAAGGATTATGCCAAAAGGATTCCCCCTCCATCAAGAAACCCTAAGTAGTAGTCTATTACTAGAAGTACTTCAGAGCATGAGGCTGGGTACATGCATTTACAGAGCACTAGTCGTACTGAAGAGGGTTGTACATGGACACGCGCCATTCACATTGTTTAAGCCTTCCACCATTGTTGCGGGCAACGTTCAACACACCGTGACCCAGAGGTAGTAAAAAACAGTGTGGTACATCAGTACAGATGGAGGACGACGCGCACAGATCAGCGAGAAAATTAAAAGCGCTCACAGGTGAAGTTTATTACATGGTGACAATGACTCGGGTGGGATATATTGGGAAACAAGTGAACAGTCAGTTCTTGAAGTTGGTGTGTTGGAACCAGGAAAAATAGGCCAGTGTGAGGCTCCGAAAAGGGGCAAATTGTGATGGATAGACAACCGAGTGACAGTATCTCCAAAACTGTGGGTAGGGCAAATATGTGGCAGGGGGCGCTGTTTGTGGGACGCCGGGGGAAATGGCTGTGGTGACTGGGATGAGGAAAGTACATGGGGGCTGTGATGAGGGTGGAGAGAATAGACTATGAAAGAGTGTGTGCATAGTACATGGAGGGCTTGGAGCACTGGCCCAAGAGCCTTAGGGGGGGCCATAAGACCTCTCTTCTCTATATAGGGAGCCCAGTACTATGAATAAAGCATTGTAGTTGGCGACCCTGTTACAGGTTTTGCATTGGGGCCCAGGAGCTTCAAGTTACGCCTCTGCGTTAAGGGGTTTAAGAGAAGTTGGGCCCGGGCCCATGAGCCTTTAGCTACGCCCCTGGCTGGAAAGACTACGGGGTGTGCATAGAACAAGGTGGGACTGGTATTACTAGGGGTGTGGAAGCAGATCCATCATGTGTATATAACTAAATTGGTTTTGTTTTTTTTGCTTTTTTACATGGAGGAATGAAATACACATCAGTTCATTGATAAGAACTGATTATCAGACTTGTCGCGTTCAATTCTTCAAGTCTATATTAAAGCTTTCAAGACCAAGGGTCACTGATGCGCTTGTGTCCCGACCATATTCCACAGTTCTGGTATCCCCACTTTCACAAAAATCAAACTTTTTGATTTTTCAGGTGACGTCACGCAAAAAATAAATCCTCATGTAGATGAGTTGCGATTTACAATCTGGACATTTACAGCTGCCGCTCGTTTTTTTCAATGCAACAGGTAAGTTGTTTTTTTATTTTTAATATCTTTTATTTGTATAATTTAAATTAGTCCTTGTAGAGGACTTGAAATTGTGATTGTTTGATCACTTATATAGTATAATGCAATACTACAGTATTACATTATACTAGATTTTTAAAAGCTTCCCATTAACCCCTTAGGCTGCCTGTCCACGGGAGATGACCCGCTAGCGATAAATCACCCGCAGACCACGGCCTGTTAAGTTTTCCATAGGGTTGCTATGGAAAATCTGCGATACATGAGATAGTTCTTTTCTCAGAAACCACAAAGCCTAGGGAAATTGTGTGCATACTGAGGAGAAGCTACCTCACCTGTGTGTGTGTGTGTGTGTGTGTGTGTGTGTGTGTGTGTGTATACTGAGGAGAAGCTACCTCACCTCTGCGTGCGTGTGTGTCTGTATACTGAGGAGAAGCTACCTCACCTCTGCGTGCGTGCGTGTATACTGAGGAGAAGCTACCTCACCTCTGCGTGCGTGTATACTGAGGAGAAGCTACCTCACCTCTGCGTGCGTGTATACTGAGGAGAAGCTACCTCACCTCTGCGTGCGTGCGTGTATACTGAGGAGAAGCTACCTCACCTCTGCGTGCGTGCGTGTATACTGAGGAGAAGCTACCTCACCTCTGCGTGCGTGCGTGTATACTGAGGAGAAGCTACCTCACCTGTGCGTGCGTGTATACTGAGGAGAAGCTACCTCACCTGTGCGTGCGTGTATACTGAGGAGAAGCTACCTCACCTGTGCGTGCGTGCGTGTATACTGAGGAGAAGCTACCTCACCTGTGCGTGCGTGCGTGTATACTGAGGAGAAGCTACCTCACCTGTGCGTGCGTGCGTGTATACTGAGGAGAAGCTACCTCACCTGTGCGTGCGTGAGTTTATACTGAGGAGAAGCTACCTCACCTGTGCGTGCGTGCGTGTATACTGAGGAGAAGCTACCTCACCTGTGCGTGCGTGTATACTGAGGAGAAGCTACCTCACCTGTGCGTGCGTGCGTGTATACTGAGGAGAAGCTACCTCACCTGTGCGTGCGTGCGTGTATACTGAGGAGAAGCTACCTCACCTGTGCGTGCGTGCGTGTATACTGAGGAGAAGCTACCTCACCTGTGCGTGCGTGCGTGTATACTGAGGAGAAGCTACCTCACCTGTGCGTGCGTGCGTGCGTGTATACTGAGGAGAAGCTACCTCACCTGTGCGTGCGTGCGTGCGTGTATACTGAGGAGAAGCTACCTCACCTGTGCGTGCGTGCGTGCGTGTATACTGAGGAGAAGCTACCTCACCTGTGCGTGCGTGCGTGCGTGTATACTGAGGAGAAGCTACCTCACCTGTGCGTGCGTGCGTGTATACTGAGGAGAAGCTACCTCACCTGTGCGTGCGTGTATACTGAGGAGAAGCTACCTCACCTGTGCGTGCGTGCGTGTATACTGAGGAGAAGCTACCTCACCTCTGCGTGCGTGCGTGTATACTGAGGAGAAGCTACCTCACCTGTGCGTGCGTGCGTGTATACTGAGGAGAAGCTACCTCACCTGTGCGTGCGTGTATACTGAGGAGAAGCTACCTCACCTGTGCGTGCGTGTATACTGAGGAGAAGCTACCTCACCTCTGCGTGCGTGCGTGCATACTGAGGAGAAGCTACCTCACCTGTGCGTGCGTGCATACTGAGGAGAAGCTACCTCACCTGTGCGTGCGTGCATACTGAGGAGAAGCTACCTCACCTGTGCGTGCATACTGAGGAGAAGCTACCTCACCTGTGCGTGCATACTGAGGAGAAGCTACCTCACCTCTGCGTGCGTGTATACTGAGGAGAAGCTACCTCACCTGTGCGTGCGTGCATACTGAGGAGAAGCTACCTCACCTGTGCGTGCGTGCATACTGAGGAGAAGCTACCTCACCTGTGCGTGCGTGCAAACTGAGGAGAAGCTACCTCACCTCTGCGTGCGTGCATACTGAGGAGAAGCTACCTCACCTCTGCGTGCGTGCATACTGAGGAGAAGCTACCTCACCTCTGCGTGCGTGCATACTGAGGAGAAGCTACCTCACCTCTGCGTGCGTGCATACTGAGGAGAAGCTACCTCACCTCTGCGTGCGTGCATACTGAGGAGAAGCTACCTCACCTCTGCGTGCGTGCATACTGAGGAGAAGCTACCTCACCTCTGCGTGCGTGCATACTGAGGAGAAGCTACCTCACCTCTGCGTGCGTGCATACTGAGGAGAAGCTACCTCACCTCTGCGTGCGTGCATACTGAGGAGAAGCTACCTCACCTCTGCGTGCGTGCATACTGAGGAGAAGCTACCTCACCTCTGCGTGCGTGCATACTGAGGAGAAGCTACCTCACCTCTGCGTGCGTGCATACTGAGGAGAAGCTACCTCACCTCTGCGTGCGTGCATACTGAGGAGAAGCTACCTCACCTCTGCGTGCGTGCATACTGAGGAGAAGCTACCTCACCTCTGCGTGCGTGCATACTGAGGAGAAGCTACCTCACCTCTGCGTGCGTGCATACTGAGGAGAAGCTACCTCACCTCTGCGTGCGTGCATACTGAGGAGAAGCTACCTCACCTCTGCGTGCGTGTATACTGAGGAGAAGCTACCTCACCTCTGCGTGCGTGTATACTGAGGAGAAGCTACCTCACCTCTGCGTGCGTGTATACTGAGGAGAAGCTACCTCACCTCTGCGTGCGTGTATACTGAGGAGAAGCTACCTCACCTCTGCGTGCGTGTATACTGAGGAGAAGCTACCTCACCTCTGCGTGCGTGTATACTGAGGAGAAGCTACCTCACCTCTGCGTGCGTGTATACTGAGGAGAAGCTACCTCACCTCTGCGTGCGTGTATACTGAGGAGAAGCTACCTCACCTCTGCGTGCGTGTATACTGAGGAGAAGCTACCTCACCTCTGCGTGCGTGTATACTGAGGAGAAGCTACCTCACCTCTGCGTGCGTGTATACTGAGGAGAAGCTACCTCACCTCTGCGTGCGTGTATACTGAGGAGAAGCTACCTCACCTCTGCGTGCGTGTATACTGAGGAGAAGCTACCTCACCTCTGCGTGCGTGTATACTGAGGAGAAGCTACCTCACCTCTGCGTGCGTGTATACTGAGGAGAAGCTACCTCACCTCTGCGTGCGTGTATACTGAGGAGAAGCTACCTCACCTCTGCGTGCGTGTATACTGAGGAGAAGCTACCTCACCTCTGCGTGCGTGTATACTGAGGAGAAGCTACCTCACCTCTGCGTGCGTGTATACTGAGGAGAAGCTACCTCACCTCTGCGTGCGTGTATACTGAGGAGAAGCTACCTCACCTCTGCGTGCGTGTATACTGAGGAGAAGCTACCTCACCTCTGCGTGCGTGTATACTGAGGAGAAGCTACCTCACCTCTGCGTGCGTGTATACTGAGGAGAAGCTACCTCACCTCTGCGTGCGTGTATACTGAGGAGAAGCTACCTCACCTCTGCGTGCGTGTATACTGAGGAGAAGCTACCTCACCTCTGCGTGCGTGTATACTGAGGAGAAGCTACCTCACCTCTGCGTGCGTGTATACTGAGGAGAAGCTACCTCACCTCTGCGTGCGTGTATACTGAGGAGAAGCTACCTCACCTCTGCGTGCGTGTATACTGAGGAGAAGCTACCTCACCTCTGCGTGCGTGTATACTGAGGAGAAGCTACCTCACCTCTGCGTGCGTGTATACTGAGGAGAAGCTACCTCACCTCTGCGTGCGTGTATACTGAGGAGAAGCTACCTCACCTCTGCGTGCGTGTATACTGAGGAGAAGCTACCTCACCTCTGCGTGCGTGTATACTGAGGAGAAGCTACCTCACCTCTGCGTGCGTGTATACTGAGGAGAAGCTACCTCACCTCTGCGTGCGTGTATACTGAGGAGAAGCTACCTCACCTCTGCGTGCGTGTATACTGAGGAGAAGCTACCTCACCTCTGCGTGCGTGTATACTGAGGAGAAGCTACCTCACCTCTGCGTGCGTGTATACTGAGGAGAAGCTACCTCACCTCTGCGTGCGTGTATACTGAGGAGAAGCTACCTCACCTCTGCGTGCGTGTATACTGAGGAGAAGCTACCTCACCTCTGCGTGCGTGTATACTGAGGAGAAGCTACCTCACCTCTGCGTGCGTGTATACTGAGGAGAAGCTACCTCACCTCTGCGTGCGTGTATACTGAGGAGAAGCTACCTCACCTCTGCGTGCGTGTATACTGAGGAGAAGCTACCTCACCTCTGCGTGCGTGTATACTGAGGAGAAGCTACCTCACCTCTGCGTGCGTGTATACTGAGGAGAAGCTACCTCACCTCTGCGTGCGTGTATACTGAGGAGAAGCTACCTCACCTCTGCGTGCGTGTATACTGAGGAGAAGCTACCTCACCTCTGCGTGCGTGTATACTGAGGAGAAGCTACCTCACCTCTGCGTGCGTGTATACTGAGGAGAAGCTACCTCACCTCTGCGTGCGTGTATACTGAGGAGAAGCTACCTCACCTCTGTGTATACTGAGGAGAAGCTACCTCACCTCTGTGTGCGTGTATACTGAGGAGAAGCTACCTCACCTCTGTGTGTATATACTGAGGAGAAGTTACCTCACCTCTGCGTGTGTATATACTGAGGAGAATCTACCTCACCCCTGTGTGTATATACTGAGGAGAATCTACCTCACCTCTGTGTGTATATACTGAGGAGAATCTACCTCACCTCTGTGTGTATATACTGAGGAGAATCTACCTCACCTCTGTGTGTATAAACTGAGGAGAATCTACCTCACCTCTGTGTGTATATACTGAGGAGAATCTACCTCACCTCTGTGTGTATAAACTGAGGAGAATATAACTGACCTATATATGTATATATTGATAGGCTGTAAAGTACATAAGGAAGAGGCCATGGACTGCATGGATGGAGCATGCCTTCAAGGCTAAAAAAAGGGGCCATAATCTCCAGTCTGGGGTTACATTTGAATAGAAGGGGTGTTACCTTTAAGGGTCAAAAGTGAGGAAAATGGGAGGGGTGGCACATTCTGCAGAGGGACATCGGTACATGCAGCCTGAGGAGAATCTAACGCTCCTCTGTGTGTACACATTTTATTCCTCAGTTCCTCTGAAGCAACTTGACTCCATAAAATTTTCAGTGCGAACAGGTCAACATCTGCACCCAATTAACATGGACAAAGCTAAGTATGTCAGCTAGTTTACCATATAAAGCAATAAATAAATAAATAATGCAATTCATCCATCTTTGGGTGAGAATGAAGGGGATGGGGGTGTCTTGTTTCGATGGCGTACACACTGCAGCAAAAATGACATACCGTATATACTCGAGTATTAGCCGACCCAAGTATAAGCCGAGACAATAAGTTTCACCACAAAAAAACTGCAAAAACTTATTGACTCGAGTAAAAAAACCCGCCATACTCACCTACCAGCCGGCGTCTGTGCAACAAGCTGCTTGAATTCTCCCCGCTGTCATCCCCCGCCGTCCTCTCTGCTTGGCTCTGTCAGTGCTGTGTAAGTAAGCGCTGTGATTGGATTAAGCGCCAGTCAATCACAGATGGCGCTCCATCCAATCACAGCGCTTACTTACACAGCACTGAAGGCAGGGGATTTGAAAGCCGAGCAGGGAGATGACAGCGGGGAGAATTCTAAAGCAGCTTGATTAGCTGTGAATGATCGAGCACCGACTGTGATTGGCTGACGCTCGATCCAATCACAGCTCTTACTTACACAGCGCTGACGGCGTGAGATGACAGAGCCGAGCAAAGAGGATGGCGAGGGATGACAGCGGAGAGAATTCAAGCAGCCTACCGCACCACCGCCGGAGACACAGACGCCGGCTGGGAGAGGAGTATGGAGGTTTTTTTAAAGCTTTGCCTGACTCGAGTATAAGCAGAGGGGGGCTTTTTCAGCGTGAAAAATTGTGCTGAAACTAGGCTTATACTCGAGTATATACAGTAATTTTATTCTATGGCGCAATACGATTACAAAGATACCAAGTTTATGTACTTTTTTTGCTGTACTACTTCTAACAAAGATATTTTATTTTTTTAGAAGATGGCAGAAAAAATTTTACATTTTTTCCAGCCATAACTTTTTCATTATTCTGTTGACCTAGTTGTGAGAGGGTTTGTTTTTTTTGCAGGAAGTCCTGTAGTTTCTATCAGTATCATTTTGGGATACATAGTTTTTTTATAATCTTTTTTACTTGGAGGCTGGGTGGCCAAAAAAAACAAACCCTCAATTCTGATTGTATGGACATTTTTTTCTGACGACGTTTACCATGCAGGATAAATAAAGGGATTTCTATGAGAGATCGGACTTTTACAGATCCAGCAATACTAAATATATTTTAGGGTTTTTTTAATCTAGATTTTTTTAAAATTTTAAATAAAGCTCAAAAAGGTCCCCAGCTGCCATGGCAACCAAACGGCACTCCGAGATATCATAAGGGGACTGTTTGGGAACCCCAGACTATGATTGGGACATTTAAATGTCAATGTTAGAAACAGCAGAATTTATAGGGTTAACAGCCACAGAGTTCTCCCAAGTAATGCCCAATACACTTTAGCTGGTATTTCCCTCCAGCCTACAAATGTCTGGAGAGTTCTCTCCAAGAAGATTGACGCGGTTCATATTTTCTGACCTCCTCTTCTAGTTGGGCCCAAAGATGTTCAGTAGGGTTCAGGTCGGGACTCTGTGCAGCCTTGTCCAATTGTGGAACATCCATATTCTCAAACCAACATAAAACCGCGTTGCATTTGTGACAAGGCGCGCTTGTCCTGTTGGAAGTATTCACGCATTGTTTGCAGTACATTGTCTAGAAGGTCAAGATACACCTCCATGTTCATGGTTCTTGCCACTAGAACCAATGAACCAAGACCGTGCCACATAAAACATCCATAGACCATAAAGGAACCTCCGTCGTACTTAACCGTTGGCACAACACACTCCGGCGAAAAAGGTTTCCCGGCCTTCACACTGCAAACACTAATCAGGAATGGTATGAAAAACGTGACAAAGTTCAAGGTGTTGACTGGTCTACAAATTCCAAAGATCTCAATTCGATAGAACATGTGTGGGAGGTGCTGAAAAAACAAGTCTAATCCATGGAGGCCCTCCAGCTGCAGGCCACTAAGCAACTGCATTGTTGGAGGTGCATGAACACTTACCCCCAGCAGTGGCTGCCAAGAAGCTAAAAACAATAGCCACGACTCAGCAAATGATAACCCTGTATGTCTTTAGTTTTCCAAGCATCGTATTGGAAGACATCAGTTGGCATAAACATTGCTATGCTCAATAAAACTATCAAAAAAGACCATCAGCAAAATAACCAAAAGCTGATCATCTACATGCACCAATATTCCAAATACACCTTTTATTGCAATTTTACACTTTTAGTAGATAAAGTATCTTCCAGGACATCTCAGAGAACCACAGTTTATTTCTGAGCAATTTGCTTTACTGCTAACAACGTTAATACAGTATTATGTAACCCGCATGACTATAAGAGAGAACAAACAAAATATACAGAACACACAAAAAAAATTACATATTAAATGTTGCTTAAAGGGGTTGTCTTGCAGCAGCAAGTGGGTCTATACACTTCTGTATGGCCATATTAATGCACTTTGTAATGTACATTGTGCATTAAATATGAGCCATACAGAAGTTATTCACTTACCTGCTCCGTTGCTGGCCTCCCCGTCTCCATGGCTCTGTCTAATTTCAGCGTCTAATCGCCCGATTAGACGCACTTGCGCAGAAGGGTCTTCTCCCTTCTGGTCGGTCCGGGCATGAGCGGCGCTCTGGCGCCACCCCCTTCTACGTGTCATCGCATAGCTCCACCCCATCACGTGTGCCGATTCCAGCCAATCAGGAGGCTGGAATCGGCAATGGACCGCACAGAGCCCATGGTGCAGCATGGGAGAAGACCCGCGGTGCACCATGGGAGAAAACCGCAGTGCATCCCTGGGAAAGGACCGGCGGCCATCTTAGGGAGAAGATTTTTATAACTTCATATTTCATTACATCGGTGAGTAGCAAGCGGTTTAAAAACCGCTCTAAAGTGCTATTTTATGCCCGGGGGGGGGGGGGGGGGGGGGGTGACAGGTGGAATGGGGTAATTTAAAACTTTGATGTTTTGCCTCCCTTTAAGGCAAAAAAAATAAAAAAATAAAAATATTTGTATTTACCTTCATTTTCCTGGGTGAGGATTGGGGTCTGTGTCTCCTTTGTATAAGTAACAGTTTCTTTTGGAGGAAAATCCACTTGGGTAATTTTGGCCATGCCCAACTTCAGGGGACCACGTCTATAGAAGAAGTTCACAATTACCACAATACATACAACATGTGAAGAAGCCCATCATGGTGATACATTAAATGATATGCCAAAATTGACATTACTAATATAACTAGGATCTAAGGAATGACAATATAGTAAGACTCCTACAATAACTATACAACACGCAGAACGTAGTAATAAATTGTTGCAGTACCCTAAATCGGAGTCAGAGTGGAGCTGTAGAACTGACGGATCAGTGTCCCAGTGCAGAGTCCTGATTGGTTGCCATACAACCACGCAGCGTTAGCAGAAGAGGTCAGAAATTAGTTAAGCAAACACAACAAAGTGGTTAAAAACTATGGCATATAGGCAGATACCAAAATACTGTGCAGCAGTTAGTGCAAGTGGAATGGAGGAGAGTCAATCATGCAGTTAGTGGTTCTTCACTTATATAAAAAAAAAAAAACACTAAAATAAGCAAATACTAGTAATACTAATACAGTAAATACCAAATATGCATAGAAAGTATAACAGCAATTTAACAAATATTATATAAGAAATACATGTTAAAAATATTAAGAAACAGGTTAACATTTGACATCCAGCATGTCTGGAGTGTAGTACGTATTGTCATCTCCAACAAGAATGTTCCCAGCAGTGCAGAATAAATGTGTACTAGATTCACCAGAAGTCAATGAGCCACCCACAAAGGCCCCATATGTCCAAGTAGAGGTCGAAGCAGAAGTGACAGACAAGTCTGTGTATAGACTCTGTGATAAGAATTCTCACCTAGTCAATTTTGTATTGACTTCTACTGGGTAACTTCAGTGTCTCACAGAGTAAGGCAAAGTCAGCGACTGCATATATTCCCATGGGTTGCAAAGTCATATTCTACCGCGCAGCTAAAGTCGTCATATAGAGCAGGCCTAAAAGCTGGGCTGGGTCTACATTGCATTTCAGTGTGCGCCCAGTCTTTCTGGGGTTCTGTCTTAATCACAGCCTTAAGACTGAACCTTGGGCTGGCATTAGTCCGAGACCACTGAGGCCTCCGCTTGAGCAAGTTTAAATTCCTCCCCAGCACTTCTGCAGGAAAGAACAGCAAAAATGCTGGAAAGGAACACAAACGGAAATTAAAGCTTGTTACTTTGATCTCCACTTGACTGTAAGCCCATGGTTGTCTGAAAGCCATTTTTGGCAATTCAGATGAAACCCCAAAAAGGAAAGGCTGGGCGCACACTGAACAGTAGCCTAATACACTAACCTAGCAAAAGTTAATGGACACCTGAATAAGAATCAAAAGGTAGTATTTATTTACATGTGGTAATACTGTGTGGGGCTCCTTTAGCCCTAGTGTCATTGGATACTCTCCGTGGCATACTTTCTACTAATGTCTGATACACTTCAGCTGGTATTTCCCTCTATTCATCTTGCAAATGTCTGTCAACTTCTCTCAAAGATGATGGACGCTGTTCATATTTCCTGTCTCGGAGTTCCAGTTGGTCCCAAAGATGTTCAAGTAGGGTTCGGGTTTGGATTCTGCAAACTGGTCTAATTGTGGAACATCCATATCCTCAAAGCAATGTAAAACAGCGCCGACTTGTGATAAGGCCCATTGTGTTATTGGAAGCATTGCTGACCATTCCCAGAATATTGCCACATTGTTGGCAGCACATTATTGTCTAGAATGTCAGGGTACACCTCAATGTTCATGGTTTCTGTCACTACAACCAGCGGGCCAAGACCATGCAACGTAAAACAGTACTTTACTGTTGGCACACCACGCTCAGGCAAAAGACATTCCCCCAGGCGTCCTCCATACCCAGGCACATCCATCAGATTTGAAGATGGAGTAGCAGGATTCATCAATCCATAGTATGTTCTCCATTGTTGACAGCCTGGTGCCTCTCCTTTGAGTGAATTGGCTAGACGTTTGCAGGATGAATGGAGGGAAATACTTGCACTAATGTATGATGCACTTCAGCTGGTAAGTCACAGAGAATATCCAATGTCATTCGAGCCAAGGAGCCCCACTAAGTATATGTTAATAACTACTACTTTTGAGTCAAGCTCAGGTATTCATTTACCTTTGGTGTCCTTTGCAAAGATTGTGTCAAATCCCATATAGGGGCATTGAAAGTATTCCCCTTCAGAATTCTTTGTCAAGTTTTAACACTCTGATTATCGTGAATATGAACTAATAATGATTGCGTTCCTGTTCATTCTTTAGAGCAATAGCCCCCAACCAGTGGCTCAGCATAGTAGCCTTAAGGCCATATGTACTCGATACAATGTGACAATCACCAACAAATCCTATAACCAGAACATTGGAGATTTGATGGTCTAATTACAGTGTTTCACATTACAAGCTGAATGTCAATCTACAAATTGAATTTCATGGTTTTATGTTTAACCACATTTAATAAGCTAACAGCTTTTACTTGAATGTGGCTCCTGACCATTGCTGAATGTTAAGTGCTGCTCACAAGATGTAAAAGGTTGGGGAGCTCGGCTTAAAGAAGGAGATTGTTGCTGGCGATATTCATTTTAGTACGAGCGAGCTGCTCCAGGGAACGGATATTCTGCAGCACTCCCAGATCAGGGTCTTCTTTAGAACATTTACAAACTAGGTTTTAAACACATTTTCCAACAATCACTTCTGTTCCTGCCCGGTCACTAGGAAGAACAATGACAACGCTGCACTATAGGTCCCAAGAGTATTGCATACGTCTACAGGAGTTTTCCTTCGACAGGAATACATACTACAAAAATGACCACAACAACGTGCAGCGATTGGGGACATACATACACATCCCAAGTTGCTGACCTGCTTCCATAAAGTCCTAAATGGCAAATCTGCAGTGCTATGCAGTGAAAGCACAGGCCGTCCTGCTGTACAAGCGGATTTGCCATTCAAGATTCTGGAAATGCAGTGTGGTAACCCTTGAAGATGTAAAGTAACAATGGACCATATATTAGTTATTACATTAGAAATAGACTTCACTGAAGGGACTCAAGGGTCTAGATTTACAGGGATTTATGGGGAAAGTCTATAAAACAACATTTATCCCCTATCCACTGGCTGGGTGGTAGAAGTATGACGGGAGGACCAACCACTGAATCGCCATGTACGGCTTCTTGCACAAAAACTAATTTTTAGTTGTGCATGCGAATAAATCGGGTGCAACTTAAAATTCGTCTAATGTGCACTGGACAGCACACGGACATCCCTTCTGTGCGCTCTCCATTGTACAGGACTCTGCACAGGTACGATTTTCATCTGAGAATCAGACATAAATAGGACATGCTGCTATTTTTTATTTTTTTTTAACTCGAACTTTCCATCCGAGTGAAAGAAAAAAGGCTCCTGTGCATATACCCATCAAGTGAACACATACAATTTCCATCCGACTTTCAGACAGTTTATATCTGAAAGCAAATGGAAAAAAGGCTGCGTGCACGTACCCTAAACGGGGTGTTGCTCACGCATGCACGCTACGGCTCCATTCACGGCCTAAGGTACCTACTAAGTGTACTCTGCTGCCACTCTGTTGACAGTCTATGGCACTGCTGACACCCATGATCAGTCCACCGATACAGGGGACACGGCAGCCACGTTCTTCTGATTGGTGGGAGCTCTGCAATCGGTCCTCCACAAATTATACTTTCCTCGCCTATGCCCTGCATCGATAATAAATGTTGTTTATGAGCTTTTATTTTTCTCTTCACTTGGAAAGGATCTTCAAAAGTAAAAAACATTCAGCCATCCGCCCTGTATAAGTGAATGCAGCTGTCCTATAAAGCGTTCAGCATGTTTTGAACATATCTGGAAAACAGCAATATGCGAAAAGACTGGAGATTATTCTTCATATGCTGTCGAGGGACTTATATTTCAAAACCAATCAACCTTTGCTGATGTGTACACAGCAGTTCACATTAAATTGGACTGGAGGTAAGCATGACGGTGCTGAAAGGTTTGTTTTTTTTTTAGATATAACAAAAATCTGGATAAGCCTAAGATCTAGAGCGCTTTTAAGGTAAGAACGTTGCCCTTAAA
Source organism: Eleutherodactylus coqui (assembly GCF_035609145.1). NCBI lineage: Eukaryota > Metazoa > Chordata > Amphibia > Anura > Eleutherodactylidae > Eleutherodactylus > Eleutherodactylus coqui. The sequence continues at coordinate 75,902,440 of NC_089844.1, forward strand.
GGGATTCTGTCATCAGGTTGATGCTGCCCGAACGACGGCAGCACAAACCCAGGACAGGTACACACATTGCCCTCATGTATAATTATTCTGATGTGCTGCAGCGTCTCAGAAAACACACTTTGAAGTTTGACTCTTGTGTGGAGCCCCGAGTCACAGAGGCGCGCCGCGCCAGCTTTTCCAACCCACAGATCTGTCGAGTCTTCATGCTGTCGGCGGGGAGAGGCCAGTGTGGCCGGCCTCCATGACTCTGAGCTCCATTCCAGAGTCGAACTTCAAGGTAGGTTTGTTCAGAAACGATGCAGCATTTTAGAATAAAACCTACACAGGGTAATGAGCATACCTGTCCTGGATTCATGCTGCTTGTAGTCTGGGTAGCATGAACCCGATGACAGAAACGTTAATACAGATGTAGCAGAGCCACTTAGGTAGTCACTTGGTACAACTGTGTGAGAAGACTTAATTGGTGATTTTCGACAGAACTAAAAAGGTAAACCTAATCACATGGGAAACACATTTGTATACATGCTTACAGTATGTGATATATTCAACACAGGATGACTCATACTGGCTGGTTCAATCACAGCCATTCATGGAGCACTGGCTGTAATTGGCTAAGCGTCAGCTAATCACAGCCAGCACTTCGAGGAGTCGGGGATTTTTCAATCCCCAGCCAGAAGATGATGCAGAGAGCAGTGCCAGGACCCAGGGAAAAAAGCTGCGGAGAGCACTTATAAGGTAATTTATGTGGGGTTTTTAATTTTTTTCTGCAGCCAGGGCTTAGATTTGGCTTTGACAGTAGGATTTACTGCTGTCAAAGTTGCATCGCACCATACAAAAATCATGGTTTTGTGTGATGCGATGCAACAGAGGAAAGCTCCATAGATAAACCATGGGCTACAAAACCTCACGAGTCATGGGCAGATCACCAGATCCGTGAGGTTTTTCTGTTGGGTTGTTGCACGCTACAAAACATCGACGTGTGAAGTAACCAATAGGAAAGCATTGGCTTCACATACATGCGATTTGTAGCAATGCGACAAAAAAATAAATTAAAAAAAACCAAACAAACAAAAAAAAAAACCGCACGCCTTGGTTGCCCGTGTAAACGAAGCCTAAATTCAGCGCCAGAGAAAGAGTAAATTAGGCAAGCCCCCTAATCCTGAGAAAAAAGGGCCATGCAGGGAACAGATTGACCCCATTATACAGAATGGAGCTGTGCTACAGTTCCCCTACACAAGCAGGTGGCCGAGATGCTGCTGGGCATTATAGAAGAACTGAAGGGGCTTCAGAGTGTAGCTCCTTTAGCCTCGGGATTGTTGAGGGTTCTAAAAGTCACACCTCCACATATTATAGTCTAATAAAAAACAATAACTTTGCAAAAACATTGCAATACTTATTTTCTTCTGATCCTTAAGTTACAGACTCTATTTGAGTCCAGAACTGCAGTCGCAATTCTGTCTGCAGGCAGGTTGCGATCTGAAAAATAGTCAACTAACTCCGTTAAGGGTTCATTCACACAAACTTTCAGGCTTTTAGTCCGTTTCGCTTTTGGAGCAGAAAGACTGAATTAAACGGTTCCATTTTACCACCATAGATTTCAATGGGGTTTTCAAGAAGGGGAAAACTTTCCGTTTGCTTTTATTCCCTTAGGATTCAGTTTTTTTTTTGTTTTTTTTTTTAAACTGAAGGAATAGTTCAGCCTGCAGCGCCAGTTGCTCTGTTTAATACCAAAAACTGAACGTTATAGAAGGAAAAATGGAAAGCCGTTTTTAACCACCATTGATTTCCATGGGGTTTGGAAGAAAAACAGAAGGCAAACAGAAGCGTTTAATTCAGTCTTTCTCCTGCAAAAACCTAACAGTGTGATGAAAGCGTAGGATAAACTCTCGTGTGAAATGAGCCTGAGCGAAGGTGCCTTTTTTCCTGCATCTGATTAACATTTAGTAGCTGATGTAAAACTGCTAAAGTTCTGCTCAGATATTCGAATGCCAAGTGATTTCAGCTGTGAAGTCAGAAGAATTGTGAATGCTGCTCAGTTTGCACTCTATATATCCATTTTAGGATTAGTGCACATTAGAAAGTTATCTAAAGAAATGTAAAAAAAAAAAAAAAAAAAGGAAAAACCTACATTTCCAAAGTCTAGAACAGATGCTAACTTAGTAACGAACACCTGTCAGCAATGGTAACATTGAGAACATAGGCAGCAGCTTTCCGTGTGATGTTGTGCGGCTCCGCTGCTGCAGTCATGTGTGCTACACATAGAATTGATTATTCTGTTTCTCATCCACTTTAAGATGTGATCTCTCTACGGCACATGATCCTGAGCAGGACTTGTACATGTTGGGTGTGAAGGATCAGTATCCTGTAACATAGCCCACAGCAGAAAACATGTGCAGGAAATGGTACTATTGCTACAGGAAGACGGCTAACACATCAGCTCTTTGGTAAGGAAGCAATCTGCATTTCCACTGGGATGTGGTACTGATAGTGTTTCCAAGACGTGACATGGCTGTAATTATAGGTTAACCACTGCCTTAGGCTTAGAGGTGTCAATTTATGTGAAACCCAACATACATCTAATATAAATTTAGTGGGCCTGCAGGACTGGGCAAAAAACTGCTTAACCCTCCTGATCTGTGGTGTAGGTTGGTGCTTGCTTCTTTTTAAGTCCTCTGTGGGGTGAGGGGTGACATGAAACACAAGTCCCTTGAAGTGAGGTGACACTTGGTGCTTATTTCAATACCAATCATGGCTAAATCAAGCATTTGAAAATTCGACAGATCTCCGTCTGGTCACCTGGGCCACCATACATCCTGCCAAATCCAAGTTTACATAGAGGATTAAAGAATAAGAATTTATTTTAAGGTCCCGAATTGGGTGGGACCGCAGCAACACAGATTTTCTAAGGAAGTAATCAAAAAAACTTTGTCTATGTAGGAGTATACTTAAAATAATTAAAAAGGGTTATCCAGGAAAAAAAAAAAAAAAGGGTTTGGAAAAGCTGCTTACTGTGGAAGACGACCTCGCCTTCTGCTCTCTACGTCTTGCTGCAGGACAACAGAACATGTGACCATTGCAGTTAAAGAGCAACTGCACTTTTTTGTTAAATGTCGAGAATAGGCGATTCTAAGCATTTTTGCAATAGATTTTATCAGGCTATTCTGTACATTTTTCATACAAAACTCCTTTTCAGCTATGCAGCTAGGTGAATAAGGGCTGAGAAATCCATCTTCAACTAGCTAATGTCATTGTATAACTGAAGAGGGCGCTACAGCTGTGCCTGCACTGTGCTTTCTAGGCACAGCCGTTTCCATATAACAGTTTATTAACAAATGTTTGTTTTAAGTATTATATTTTTAGCTTTACTTGATCCTCTTCGGTCCACAAATTCTGTTTCACACCACGTGCGTTATTCCTCTGGGGTCTTATTGGCTTTGTCGTCAGTGCTGTGATTGAGAAATAGTTCCAGACTGCAGAGGTTTTCTCTCTTTCACAGTGCCCACTTCCCGCCAAACCCAATGCACTGACAGAGTCTCGATGCTTTGGGTAAACAGTAAAGTATGTCAAAACCCGACATACCAAGAGTCTGACAGTGCACCAGGTACCGTGGGGTAAGGGCGTTGCGGAGGAGAGAAGCTGTCTGCAGCACAGAACAGCTTCTCATTCACAGTGCTAAGACATGGCTTCCAAGAAAGGACACAGAAATAACATCAGTGGTGGGAACAGAATTTGTGGACAGAGGAAGATCAAGTAGGATAAAAAAAAGAATATAAAGCAAACCTTTATTAATAAAAAAAGTTATAGGCAAACAGTTGTGCCTGCACTAGAAGAGAGTTCAGGCACAGCTAGAGCGACTTCTTCAGTTATGCACTTATTGTGGCTAGCTGAAGACGGATTCCCAGCCCCATCTTCATCTACGGCCGCTGCATAGCTACGGAGGTTTTTTACGAAAATTGTACAGAATGGGCTGATAAAAGCTATTGCAAAAATGTTTAAAATTACCTGTATATTAAAGAAAACTGCAGTTACTCTTTAAATCACTTGGCAAAGTGAGGCAGTGATTGGCTACAACGGTCATGTGTCTGGTGTTGATGGCATCATGGCTGCTGTAAAAAGTAGAGCAGCAGGTGAAATCAGGTGATGTAAAGGCTCATTCACATGGGTGCATGAAAAATGCACTATTTTCAATGCATGAGTTTGTGTTTTTGGTATATGTAAGCGTTTTTTTTAATGTCCATGTTGAATCAGTGTTCACAGCGTTTTTCATGGGGGGGAAACAAAGAAAAAAAAAACAAAAAACACAAGGTGGCCCAAGTATTGGCAGTTTTGTTACAGCCTACAAAAAGACAGGGTGAGTTTTTTTCTCCCCACTTTTACGCACACATACCCGCAGACTTTAATAGGCAGTTATGGGCTGTAAACATGGGCCAAAATAGGGCACGCATTTTTCATCAAATAGCGCACACATTTTCCATCTTTTTTTTAATTTTTTTTATGCAACATTGGTCCACGTTAAAAAAAAAAGTTCCATATCTGAATATGTCAATTCAATTCAATGGGTCTGTGTGTATTCAGTCAGTAAAAAATACAGAGGGAACATTAAGGCCTCATGTCCACGGGGAAAATCGGGCCCGCTACGGATTCTACATGTAGAATCTGCAGCGGGTCCCTCCTGCCCCGCGGACATGAGGGCTGAAAATGCAAATAAATGAGAATAAACTTACCTCCGATCCGCTCCGTTTCTTCTCTTCGCGGCGGCGTCATCTTCTCTCGTCGCGGCCGGATCTTCATTCTTCGGCTCGGCGGATGTGCACGATGACGTCGGTGACGTGCCCCGCGCATGCGCCGGGCCGAAGCAAAATGATCCGGCCGCGGCTGAGAGAAGATGACGCGGCGCCGAAGAGAAGAACCGGAGCGGGTGAGTAAAATGTGATTTTTGTGTCCCGCGGATCCGGACGGCTTCCATAGGCTTCAATAGAAGCCCGCGGGAGCCGTCCCCGCGGGAGACCCGCATGAAAATGGAGCATGGTCCAGATTTTTTCATGCTCCATTTTTTTTAAAATCACTTTTATTGACGATCCGCGGGTATTTATCTACCCGCGGGTGGTCAATGCATCCCTATGGGGTGCGGATCCGCGCGCGGGAGAAGCGTTAAAATCCGCTGCGGATTTTAATTCTTCTTTTCCCCGTGGACATGAGCCCTAACAGAGCGCCCATGTGAATGGGTCCTAAGACTGCCTTTGCATTTTTCCGTGAGCACGTTCTCAAAAACAGTTTTTTTGTGTTTTTTTTTAGCCTGGGTAACCCCTTTAGATCTAAAAACAGAGAAAAGGAATATGCTTTACTTCTTGGTAACTGCAGGTCTGGAACTGCAAAATAAGCACAAGCAGGAGGTTAGTAAGCACCAAAGGACCTAAATGTAAAACAGATGACCAACAGGTATCTTCCACTGATACAGTCAGCAAGACAGTTTCATCGAAAGGTACACATAAGGCTAAGGCCTCTTTCATACGGGCGACAGAGGTATCACGATTTTGTGCCGTTATAAAGCCATTCAATGCGATGGCTGCGATTGCTTCATCGAACGCTGCAGTGATTGGCTGAGCTATGGCATTCAAGAACCAATCAGAGCCAGCGCTAGGGCTTATTTTAGGGACGAACAGTAGTAGTTCCTACTGCAAAAGTTTTAATCGCATGAAAAGCGCGCTTTCATGTGATGCAGCAGAAAGGAAAGCCCCATAGGGAAACATGGGCTACAATACATCGCTAATGTGAAAGAAAAGATAGGAAAGCATGGCCTTCACATACGTGCGATTTGTAGCGCTGTCGCATTGCGAGATAATCGCAAGATTTTGTCGCCCGCGTGAAAGCGGCCTAAAGTTGATGAAAATAGACAATGTCAAAAGAACTAATTGTTTGTCTAATGAAATTTAACAGTAAAGAATGGTTTTAGATGCTACACTGACGCCGTCTAAAAAGAAGTTGGCCACGGTTCAAATTTTTGCCTAATTGTTGGACAGAAGAACTTTTCTCCACCAGCTTCCATAAAAAAAAAAACAAAACAAAAAAAAAAACCACACAACACATTCCCCCAAAAATCCTCCTTTGCCCGGTGTCACTCAATCAGTGTGACCGGTTTGTACAACTAACAGCCGCGGACTGCGGTCTATTATATGTACGAGTGAGAAGATCATTCAACAGACGATGGTTCAATCAACCTACTTCTACCCAGTGTGTACGCCCACGTCTAGTCCACGTTCAACACAAAACCTACATATAAGGCACAGTAAGGCTACAGTCACACCAGCAAAAATCTCACGCACGCTTCGTGTGCGTTGCGAGACGCAGAAATCCTGTATAAATATGAACGCCATTTTTTTGAATGGACTTCTTTACATGAGCGATGTTCTTCCCCACAGCAATGCTTTGAGGGTGAAAAACAAAAATCGCACATTTCTATTTCGGAACGCCTCCCCCATTCTTTTTAACGGGCCCTTAAAAGATATTGCATGGCAGTCACATGCGGCGTAATGCGGGTGTGAGGTCTCCCAATGAAATCAATGTGAAACACTTGCTGACCCTCTGACATGGGTAAAATGTGACCTGAGGATCGCAATATCACGGAAGTAACACTGGGAGTTTTTTAACAAACAATGCCTCACATCGGCTTAAAAACCGCACATTGGCAAGCGCGATATCGTGGCCAATTTGCCCAAGTAATTTTTTTGTCTGACTGATTATGCAAGTTAGAGAAATCGGGGTTTCTTTTTTTTTTTTTTTCTTTAAACGATTCTGCTTCTAGAATTGCCAATTATTTTCTACGGGACCATTAAAAAAAACGCATCGCTTTTGCATGCCACGCGACGTGCATGTGATTTTCATGCAAGTGTGATCAGTCTTGAATGCAGTTTACTATGTGGACTTAAAGTAAGGTTACTTAAGTGCGAAGCAGGAAAAAAAAAAAAAAGCGTAGCAAACGCACTTGTTTTTACTACGCACGTGTAGACAGCATGAAGATTACATAGAAAAAAAAAGTCGTTTTTTCACGGCCCAAAATTGCACTCACCCATGTGACTACAGCCTTAAATTGCCCCTGTTCCTTCTGCAGCTCCTGTGATACGGACCTGCTTCAGAGCGCCATTCTGATATCTAGACCTCTTTACTGCGTCTACAATATGACCAACATCTTATTCCAGTCCTTCCAGACACGGGTCATGTGCTTCAACCGAGTGCATTTGCAAAGGAGCGACCGCTAGCGAGACTAATTTGAGCTGTCGTCCATTTGCACAGCACATAGAAAAAAGGACAAAAAGGTCAGAATTTCTGTCAGCGGATGCGAATTCAAGGCGCTGGGGGGGGGGGGGGGGGGGGAGGGATTTACTAAGCTAAACGCACCAGAATTCTAGCACAGATGCCTTAGGCTACTTTCACACAGACGGTCACGGTTTTGCTGCGCGAAAAATCGCAGCTAAAAGTTGTCTGTGTTGCTGCGATTTTTGGACGTCAGCAACGCTGTATTTTTTAATTTTTTTAAACAATCTCGCAAGAAGGCGCAATTTTCTCATCTTGAAAGTCAATAGGACTTTCTAATGATAAAAAGGAAGCTCCGTAAAGATACATGGGTGATAAAAAAGGAAGAAAAAAAAAAAAGGAGAAAAAAAAAAGCCACATCACAGAAAGATGGAGCATGCGGCAATTTTTTGCTCTCGCAAAAATCGCAAAAGTGTAAAGAAAAAACAAACACTAATGGGAAGGAAACCATTGTAAATCATTGGTTTCATAACCTTGCTTTTTACGGAGTCTCGCAGCAAGCGAAAATCCCACGATTTTCTCACCTGTTAAAACCAATCTTGTACCACATTTATTACATGTTCCACCTCGCTCGTCATGCGGATGTGACTTGGGGCCCTTTTAACCTAAACGATCATCATTCAGGTGATCGCTGGAATGTGCAAAACTGAATAACCATTTATTCCGTGTACACGGATAACGAACGAACGACAATTTGTTCGTCGGTCCTTTTCTTCACGCATAAAAACCTGACAATAATGGGCCGGTGTAAACAGACAGCAGTTCATCTACGCACGAATGGAGGCGGGCGGCCAGATGAGATCTCCAGCATGCTCTGCGTCCATTCAGTTAGCGATAATTACACAAAACCACAGGAGCAATAATGTTTCGGAAACGGTCGGCGCTTAAGTGCCCGACAGTCGTCCCATCTAAAAGGGCCTTAATGGGTTCAGCTGGAAGGAGGTGCGACTTGTGACACAGCGTGTTCCAAAACGTGGCTACAAAAAGATGTTTTTGTGATCAATCTGGTACAATCAAGACACAGTTTACGCCGTCTACTGATTGGACGTAAATAGTAAATGTTCCCGAGATCGAGGGTTTAAAGACCCATGGAAAGGCACTGTTTAATAATGAACCACCATACAAGCATCTTTCATTGTTCCATAATGTCCGCTATAACGTCATGCCAGTCCAGTAGGTAACGTCCAAGCTAGAACTGCACTCGCCTTTACTGACATGTGTCCTAAGCCGCTCTAGGCTGTCCTAATATATCAAAAAGGCTAAAACTGAGGCCTCATGCCCACGGGCAGATCGGATTCCGCATGCGGGAGAGTGCAGCTGAATCCAACCCTGCCCGCAACTGAGGACACTGCGGGTTTTCCATCTCCTTCACTGCGGATGTGTGAAGAAGCGCCGGCCGCCGCACATGTGCACTGGAGTTTTATTTTTTCAACTCCTGCTTTTCTGTGTATTCCGCGGTGCGACTAAAATTGAATTGCAGACAAATGGCTTCCATCGACTTAAACAGAAACCGTCTGTGTGGGATTCGCGCTGAAATGGAGCATGCTGCGATTTTTTTTTATGGTCCGCAAATCAGATCCACATGCTTTATGTCATTTGCTGACACAAAGGTTTCCCTATGGGCAGCTTGATTTGTGGATCTTCCGTGTGGATTCCGCAAATCAAACCTGCCCGTGGACATTGGGCCATAGTATGGCACTCAGAGACATCACCTTAAAGGGGTTGTCTGGGGAACAGTGTACTTGTTTATGAAAAGCTATCCAATGTACTACACCAACAGAACAAGCGCCATCCACGTCTCCCCCATAGTTCCTGCTCCATGGTGGTCTTCACTTCTGGGTGCAGGAAGTCTGCGCTGAAGTCACCATGGCCATATGACCACTGCAACCAATCACTAGCTGCAGCGATCACATGACCTGGTGTTAGGACATCTTCGCTCTGCACCCAAAAGTGTATTTCAGGGAGGAAAGTCAATCATGGTTGCATTTTAGGCTTGTACAGCTTTTACAAAAGGAATACCTTGCATTTTCTTAAAAAAGGACCAAAAAAAAAAAATGTTAAAATGATAGTCAGACAGATGGAGAGATATTGCAACCCTTGTCCGTATACAGTATCGGGGCATCCAGATGTCCCATAGGTGTGTTCCGCATTTGGAGTATGTGGGCAGAAGGAATAGCTGCTGGCCAAATAACTAATGTGTACGGCCAGCCTTATAGCGCAACCTTACGGAAACAACGAGGTATTCCCATCTCAGGGCCTGTCTGAGTCTCAGAGTGGCTAATTATTATCTCCCCCTTGAAAATACATGCACACTCGCCCTCTGGGACCCCTACCTATCTCTAGAATAGGGGTCTCCTAACCCACCTGCCAATGGCGACCATACCCAGGCTGCGAATGTTTGGAGAGGTGGGCTGGATCTACAGAGAAAGGCCTTCCGCTGTGTCATGTCCTACAACTGATAAACCAGCTATGGTCTGGATGATCAGAAGTTTGTTACTTCACACATCAGGAACTTTAAGAGTGGCAGTAATTACAATGTACTGCCTACAGGTGGCGCCGATCTAAAGTCTGTAGGTTAGCGATACTGCACCAATAACCCATTTTCATTACGTTTATGGAGAAATCAGCTTTGTTAAAGTTCTGAAAAGAGAAAAGAATGACAAAAACCACCATTAAAACATTTAAACAACTTACCTGGCTCCAGTCGTCCCATCACCAGAGTCCTGACTTCCAGCTTCACTTGGGGTGCTCACGGACTTGGAGGAAGGTGACGTTGGCGGAGGGACTAAATAGTGAAACAGACACGTATCCTCTGTTACTATTCGCAGGGGATGGACCGCTTAAGATGTTTCCAAAGCAAGTTAACATGAAGAGTTGGTAAAGAAACAAAACGGGTAACAAAACCAGAAGGATGGCAAACCGAAGCGTACGTGGATGGAGGAGATGAAAAATGGGGGGAAAAAGAAGGGAAGAGAGAGCGTTACCAATCACATGCTGGCTTATTCATGCATTTATATATAACATGTTGGTGACAAAGAGGAGGGGGGGAAAGAATGAAGAAGTGATGAGGAAGGTATAGGACATTCTACTCCTGCCATGAGCTTAGTGTGCAAACATCTGCCTAGTTTATAATAATCATCAGCCCCTCTGCCCTTATATATGCACTAGCCCAGAGGAGGCGATAATACTGGTGCCACACAGATTGTACGTTAATTGGCAGATCTGCTCTTAGCTAGAAATCTAACACCCCAAAAATATATCTTTTTACCAGTTTCTGCTCAAAGCTTTGCATTCATTACAAAAGGAGAATATCTGCTCCAAAGAATTGATGCGTTGCAGATTTCAAAAATTTACACCACGGGTCAATTGTATCTCAAAACAGATTGTATGGGGATGCAATTCACCCACGGTGTAAGTTTTGAAACTTAGAAACTGTGATAGACACAGTATGTCAGACCGAAAAAAGACATGCATCCATCCAGTTCAGCCTATTACCCCCTAATGTTGATCTAGAGGAAAGCAAAAAAAAACCCTAATGAAGTAGAAGGCAATTTTCCACTAATGATTTACGATATCCAGGCGTTCTCACAAGGAAGTGCGCACATCTTCTAAAGCCAATGAAAAGACTACTACTAAAAGTTGCTCATACACACAGCTGTTGGAAGAACACTCATTCGGCCAACAGCAATTTCTTACACCCCCCCACCCAACCCCCTTACACATGCACCTTTGGTACGGCCAAGCGTGTGCACGTTCATAATGGGGTAAGAGGATAAGCTACAGTCAGGCATTGCTGGCACTGGCTAATTGCACTGAGGAACCAAGGATTGGGCAAGCTGAAATTCAACATGCCCCACTCTTTCTCTCCTTGACCTCTGCCAAACTGAGATCTCATATACACAGTCGGTCGGTCCCAGGCTCATATGTATGGCCACCTTTGGCACATAAGTAGTAAGTAAACGGCACAACTTCTTCCATGGCACAGGATGTAAGGGAGGCACATAGCAAGCAATCTGGTTACATGCTTGGGGGCCTTTTGAAGTTACTTAAAAAGTTAAGATTTTTTTTTTTTTTTTAAATTACCAATCCACGGACCGATACGAACAGTAATAATTACTAGTGCAAAGCAAAGAAGGTAGCAGCCGCATTTATCTGGCAATCATGATGCTAAACTCCCCCAGAACAATAGGTTTTGTCTGCACTAGCTCCTATGAGGTCAGATTTTCAGATAACAAAAATCATCTTGTAACTAAAGGGGTGGCATCAATAAGACCTCCAACAGCCCCCAGGATTGGGCAGAAAGCCACTAATGGAGTATATGTGTGTTAGATAGAACGTGACCATGGTTGGCCACCCAACTGAATGGAGGAGGTTATTGGACAATGTATAGATGCCCAAAGCGTCTTTGTGCAATATCAGATCTAAAGGCAGCTGTTGCATTGGAAATGCCACCGATATGAGATACTAAAAATGTAAAGGCTTTCTATCTAGAGGTTGAAGGTGCTGTATAGCACTTCTGGAGAACTGGGCAGCAGGGCACAACATCCCGAGGACACCCCGATCAGGACTCCTTCCAGCCTGTACTGCCCGGTTGCCCAACGCAGAAAACCAGCAGACTAGATATAGAAAACCCTCTAACTCCAACCATAGGCAGTAATAGAGGACATAAGGTACGCTTACTGGCGTAATCACTTATGTGCATCTTATGCATGTCCTTGCTTACAGCACCGCGGTCTCATAAGAATGTCAACTTAGAGGGAAGCGCTCTACAGATCATATTAGGGAAGTTAAGGAGAGCATTTACCAGAAATCACCAATTCTGTTATACTAACCTTACTACCCATTGCCATATGTTGCATAATCGGGTAATGCCATCAGCATAGTGATTACTACACAATCATGTGCTTTTACACTGAATGGTTCTCGTTTGCACGAGCGAGTGATGTCATCGCTAGCTCGTTAGTTCTCGTGCAGCCTGTTCAGACAGGCAGATTCATCTTTGACTTGTTTATCAAGAATCATTCTGTATCATACAAGTGGATGTCAGGAATGCTATCTTTTTTCCTTAGGGAGAGCACCTAGAAGGTGATTGAGGAGGCTTATAAGGCCATTCACGCTCCTCTGGGTAATATGCAACTCAGGAAGATGAAATAATACCTCTGCAGTGCCACCTATTGGAAGGCAGCATTCCTGCAAGTCAATGATAGACTCTTTATACAAGCCTTGTATTGTTGTACTGTATACAAGGCTTGTCTAACATTGACTTGCAGGAATGTGACACACTGAACGAGCAGTGTTTAAACTGAAGTGAATGAGACAGTGATGATTTTTATGCCTACATAAAATGAACAATAAGCGAGAAAGGAACAATTCTCATTCAGCGTTCAGTCGTTGGCTTCCATTTAGACTTTTTTTTAAAAGTCGTTCAAATCTGCTGAAGCACCCAATAATAAATCCAGTGCTTTACTTCTATAGAGTTCTGCGTTAATTGCCTTTCCGTGCAATAACTTCTGCCATGCTGTCTATTGCCATAACAAAGCAAATATTAATTTATAGACTGCAAATCTGAACCCCAGAAATAAAGAGCACTTACCACACAGGGACTCCATTATTAAAATAAAAGTACTGATGGTGAGAAAAAGTAATCCCATGACTAAGAAGTGGCACTGATGATCTGCACTCGCTCTAGATGCACTGAAGGCCTTTCAGATATCTTATGCTATTCTAAAACTTTCAACAAAAAAGTTTTAAGTCAAATCAGTTGAGGTACAGCAAGCTGGAAGTCTATGGGGGAAATTCACAGAGACCGGCATTTCCAGATCTAGTTTTCATGTAATTTCCCCCCCGACACAATGCAACGAATACATTATGAGGCGCGCAGCATTTTATGCATCAGGTGCACCTCGGCATCTCCGTGTGCCTTCACAGAAACATACATGTAAAAAACTTTACGAATGCCCCCCAATATGCTCATATGTAACATCTTCCCTTATGCATCAGGAAACTGTTTTATGCGCATGTCGTCTGGTTGACTTTTAGTTTTTTTTGTTTTTTTAACTCTACACCCATCAAGAGAACATTGGATAATACTTAAGCCTGGTTTAGACAACGATTATCACGCAAAAAATCTTTTCTTGTTCTTGTTCTTTTTACAGCGCAAGGTGATCGCTCAAATGTTGCGCTCCGAGCGGAGGATGCAGAAGACAAGCAGGGTAGCCCCGCTTGTCTTCTGCATCTAGCTGTTCTCTCCTCGAAACGCCCGGCTGTTATACAGCCGAGCGCTCCGTGCCGGGTATGGAGAACAGAGCTGGACCGCTCTGTTCTTCATACCTCGGCTGTCATCAGGGAGCGGGATACAGCTGAAACAATGGTATCAGCTGTATCCCGCTGTGAATCCCTAATAAGGCTGATCATTGTCTTTCAGCATGCTCAAAGATCAGTGATGGCTTAAGGCCCATTTACACCAGCAGATGATCGCTCAAAGGACAGTTTGAGTGACAGCTTTGAGTGATCATTTTGCATAAACTATTAGGTAGCTACTCAGGTACTTAAATACCAATTAAGCGTGCAAATGAAGCCTTCACTGAATGCAGTTAATAGCCCAAGGCCATGATCTGCACTCAGATCCTTTGTTCTCTACAGGAAACAATGCTATCAGGACTCCCCATGGAGAGCTGCTGCTAAGGCTGAATGAAGATTTTTAGGTTGGACCGAATTTAATGATCAACTGGCAGTGCATGAAAAGCAGATGATGGGCGCACATTTAGATACACCAATTATCGATGAAACGATTGCTGACTAGCGATTTTTTAGCAATCATTGGCTGGTGTAAATGGGCCTTTAACGAAAACTGCAGGATGTCAGTGCAGTTAGACACAATGATTATCGCTCAAAAGATGGCTGAGTGAAAATAATAGTGTCTAAAAGGGCCTTTAGATTTTGGACACAATAGACTTCTATGGTACTTGTTCGCCCTTGACTGCGCTTAAACTGAAGGCTTATCGTTCAGTTTTCCCAGTTTGAACGATTTTCTTAACGATAATCATTCAGTCTAAATGCACCTTAAGGCCAATTTACTAGCAAGCTGTTTAACCTATTAGTGTGAGATATAGCATATATACACACCCAGCTCATTGAAATCAGATATTGCCATTAAGAGATAATGAGGTTTCAGCGGCTAGAAAATTTGTGTGCATTTTAACTCTAATGTCGGCAAAATATTTCCACCCCTTAATGATATTAGACTTTGAATCCTTACTCGGGATTATGTTTTTGGTAACTTAGAGTGAGACTTGTGACTGAATAGCCTTAATACACTTAGATCAGCACTGCCATCTAGTGGCAAACAATAACCTCTCGCAGGACAAGAAGATCTGTGTTAAAACTGTTGTATTAGGGCAATCAGAAGGCTAGAATTAACTGAACTCCCAATCACTTAGCAGGCTAAGGTCGGCTTCACATGATCGCATTTCTGCAACTATAATACGGATGCGTGTCAAAGCCCGACTGCGGGATCTACTGACCAGTCCCAACCATAGATGCCCATTATGGTGACAGTTTGGGTCAGTAAATCCAGCAGTCGCCTCTGAATGGGGTTTTCTCTGTGGCATGTGCATGGATTGCTGCAAACTCCATGCATATAAATAGGACAGTTGCAAAAGTTACCAGAAATTGGGTGCATGTGAATATAGCTTAACTTCACGAAAGCCCAAAAAGTGGGAATTGTACAAGATTTTTTTTAAAATGTGCAAAATTCTTCAGAAATGTCCACTACAGGTAATTATCGACCCTGGGAAGCCTAGTAGCAAAGCAAGCACTTTCTATGGAGTTAATGTCTAAATGATGGTGTGTATAGGGTCATGCCATAACAGCCGTGTACCCAGCTTAGACATAAACTATATCCAGGAGCAACTGAGTTCGGTGCAGATCTGCAGCAGATTTCACCCTTTCAATTTGAAGTCAATTAAGATGGTGAAAATCTATTGCAGATAAGCACTAAAAAGTCTGCAACAAATCACAGCAAATCAGTGACGCGTCAATGAACCCTTAGGTTGTGTTTGCACAGGGCGGACATGCTGCAGAATATCTGCAGCTGCAAATTCCACAACCGTTCTGCAACCAAAATCCGCATCCCCTGCATACCGCATCTTTTTGCAGCACCTGCGTACCGCATCCTAAAAAGCCTCAGTTGTCCGTGATTTGGGGATACGTTGTTCAGGAGAAGAAGAGAAAAAAAAAAACAAACATATTGGCAACCCTGCTTCCGACTGAGGGACACAGAAGCAGCGCACCCAGAGTCCCCCAAGTGACTGGAGCGGGAGTGCACATGTGGGACCACCTATTTGCTGTTTAGAGACACAGCAGAGCGGATTACTTGGCTCTCTGTGCGGCTAGCTGCACACGGGCGAGCACGATAATCAGGCTGAGAAACTCGCCCCGATTTCCTGCTCAGCAAAGTGCACTTTACCCGCAAATGCGAGCAGATTTTCATGCAAAACCACCTCGCGCCGCTTCTGTGAATTTCCAATCCACTTGCGTGATAGAGGATCGGAAGTGTTTGCTATGGATTACAACAGGAAATCTCGCATGTACATCGAACGGGATGGGATGTATTTAAGTCCAATTGAAATCAATGTGTGATGCGTTCTGAGGAACACACAAAAAAAAAAAAAAAAAGTAAAAGAAAAAATTTTTTTTTTTTCTCATCTTCGACTGCGCCGTCTTGTGAGCCCTGCGAATCCGGGGGTTGGACCTCCAACAATCATACATTTATCACCTATCCTGTGGATCGATAATAAATGTACTATAATACACTTATCATTGGAGAGGTCGTCTTCCCCTTTAGCCAACCTCTGTTGGCAGTCACTGGAACTTCAGGACTTAAAAATCCCATGTGAACCACAAAGGACCAGTTCAGCCAAAACAGAAAAACAGCCCTTAAGCCTTGTTAAAAAACATTTTGTTATTTGTATAGCACCAACATACTTTGCAGAACTTTCTGGTATTTTTTATTTATTTCCACCACCACCACCAAGCTGGGTACTCATTTTACAGACCCCGGAAGGATGGAGGGCCGACTCAACCTTGAGCCGCCTACCTGAACCACGCGGGGATTGAACCAATAACCTTCATGAGCGACAGCTTAGGACTGCATTAACCCTCTGCGCCATATAACCAATCACGGGGCTGTTCACAAAATAAAAGCTGCCCTGTGATTGGTTGTTATGGACAACTACAGTGTTGATAAACGAGGCTTATCGTCTCCAGATCATTTGGCACCGAATATATAAAAATAACAAAGTCTTTTCTCTTGTTGTATAATAAGCCATTTGTAACGACTCCGTACATAACTATCTGCAGGTCTATAATTACAGAGTCGGTTGTCCCATTTTTATAAAGATGAGGTCTTGTCCGTTTTATCCGCAGTCTGATGTAACCATATAGGAGGCGGCAGATGTGCGGATACGTTTTACATAGGAGGGTACAAAGACGCAGAAGTCACAGTTCTATGTTCCCAATCCCCCCTGAAAGAAAGGAGGCGCTGCCCGCATCAAGAAGACTTTCTATATTCTTTCAGAAGTGCTGGCAGGTTACATAGGATTTACTAAATCATTTACATTTAAATCCCTTTTCCTCCTCCCTTTTTAAGCATGTAATCTGAACAAGAGAAGACGCCTCGTGAAAGCATAATGAGGCATGAGAAGATTAGTTCCCCACCGCAGGCTTAGATAATAATACAAGAAAAGTCTATCTGGAGACATGACCTCCGGGCGCGCCACCTCCGCCAGTTGTGCCAGGAAACCCAGACTATGGGGGGGGGGGGGCATCATAAACGTATAGAAAATAGACAGCGAGGAACTGACGAAAGCAAAAACAGTCCTCAATGTTACCTGGCGTCTTAGATTATTGGTGCCACTTCTGCAAATGATAGCTACAAAATGGCAAAAGCTTATTTTATAAATGCCTGCTGATTACTGATTACTAAGATGTACTAATGACTTGGAGCAGGATATAGAATTACGTTTGATATATAGCAGCAGGAACAGGTTGCTGTACCACCCCCCAATAATGAACATATAAGAGATCTCTAAAATGTGCCTTAAGAATTAAATGGGAAGTCCAATGAGTTTTTCTTTTCCCCAAAAAGTGTCAACAATTCTAAACAAACCCGTAAGCAGCGCCTGTGGGTTAACTTTTTAGACTGCATTAAAATAAAACTAGCCCGGATGATTTAGGCCTCCTGTCCAAGGGCATAGCAATATCCCGCGGCAGATCGCTGCTGCCAGGGAGCAGGGAAGAGCTGGCAGGTCTCTGCGCTGAGCCTGTCTGACAGATAGGCTCACCGTGGAGAATCGTAGCATGCTGCGATTTAAATCCCGTGAGGGGAGAATCGCTATGATTCTCCGCTCATGGACAGCGGGGCTGAGCTTTTCATAGTCGTCTATGGAAAGCATTCGCTGCGTTTCCTGCAGTCGGATTATCGGAACGCAGTGAGGAGGGGGGGGGGGGGAAGAAAAATCACCTGTCCAGGCAGCCTTACTTGGAACGGTTATCGTCCATATTCCCGCGATCTAGCAAGAATCTGAATTATCATCATTAGGTATAAAATGCATGCACTGACTACGGATGTATCGTTCCATGTAAACAGGCAGTCAGTCTCTTACGAACGCTCCACCTCTATTCAGTTAGCAATGCTTGTTCCTGTTTAAAAGGCACAGGAACGACTATCGCTGGGGTGAGCGGTCGGGAATCTGTTGCCCGACAGATCGTCTATTGTAAAAGTACCCTTACACTAAACCTATTAAAATGCACAATGCGCCAGTCGCCTTTGGTCTCCGTTTATACCTGTGCAACCAATCACATGACACCCAAGTCTGTGATCACCAA
Organism: Eleutherodactylus coqui; assembly: GCF_035609145.1. Classification (NCBI taxonomy): domain Eukaryota; kingdom Metazoa; phylum Chordata; class Amphibia; order Anura; family Eleutherodactylidae; genus Eleutherodactylus; species Eleutherodactylus coqui. The sequence continues at coordinate 75,920,638 of NC_089844.1, forward strand.
GGCCAATCACTGGTTTTAGCACCTACAAGCTTAGACGGCATGGGATCACCTGCCTCGATGCAGGTGGAGACCAAAGGAGACTGAAGTGTCAAGACATTAATAGGGAGAGCAAGTTATTTTAATGCCACCAACTCCTTAAGATTTTTATTTTCCTAGCGGACGACCCCCTTATTTTAGAAAAGGAGTGCATGTATGTGTGTATAGATTATAAAATACAAGGCCCTCATTTACTAAAACAGTCTATTACAAAAAAACAGCCCTTTTGCCTACTATAAACAGTCTGACCAGTCTCAACTTGATAGCGACTTCCATTATCAAAGTCAGTCTGGCAATCGGCTATAAGCTGCAGGTTCAGCTTCTTAGACCCCCAATAATTATGTTTTATTGCTAGAGGAAGATCTGTCCAACTAGAAAGTAAAATAAATTAATCTTGGTATTTATATAGCACCAACTTATTCCGCAGCGCTTTCATGTAATTTACTTATTACCCGCCACCAAGCTGGGTACTCATTTTACTGACCTCGGAAGGATGGAAGGCCGAGTCAACCTTGAGGCGGCTACCTGGACCTTGCGGGGATTGAACTCGCAACCTTCTGGTTGTGAGCGAGAGCTTAGGACTGCATTTCTGCTGCCTTAAAGTACTGGTATAGTGGCCGCTGTAGAGGACTGGTAGCAGGTAACACATCAACGGGCCGAGTCAGTCAGGGTAAGAGACCCTGTCTGCAGTGGTTTGCCACTACGGCTCATAGAGAGAGGTCTTTACAGACATACCCCTTTAAATGCTAGATAATATAGTGTGTGTGTGTGTGCGTGTGCGTGTGCGTGTGTGTGTCCTTCCATATGTTACGGTGGTTTATTCAATATGGTATCTTATTGTTTCAGGTGAATTAAGCCGTACTAGCGCACGGAATATATCACTTGGATGGCATTCGGATTGTTTAGTGCCGACTAAGACCAATTTCTGTACAATTTTTGAACATATTCATCTGACGCGAGACTGAACGGAAATAAAATGTAGTTCTATTTCAATAGAAGACAGAGGTATACATTAAATTATCCGAACTAATCCTGTTTGTGTAGATTTGGCTGCCAAACGTGGTAAGATGTGCAAACATAGGGGCCGTCGCTGTGAGCCGACACTATATATCAGCGCACTTCCCAACTGTTCCATTGTTCGTGTCGGCCCGGCCACACTGAGTGTATTTAGGTCATCTGAAGAGGGGACCGATAAGCAGTGTGGGGAAATTAAGTGTGGCTGGTTCACAAGGGCTGGCCCGTTCCCAGTGACTTGCCTTTTAATCCCCAGCGGGCCACCTGCAGAGCCTCAATCCATTCACTAATAGGACAGCACTAACAAACCAATTAACGCCGGCTAGGATGCGGACACCTGGCCAAAGCGGGCTAGCGGGGAGAAGACAAGGCTTTAGAGTGCCTTGTAAGGGCTTATAATAAATAAGTGAGAAAATCTAATACATGAAGTACGTTTTTCCTAAAATAACCAGGATCTATAAGTGCCAGTGTGTTACAGATCCGATATAGACCTTTGCAAAGTGATTTCCCTGAAGTCTAAACTGACGACCTACCAGTCCGTCCACAGACCCCCCACTGACCAGCGGCACTCCGTTTAGGAAATCTATTGAAAAGCTAGAAGAAATCTGCCATTTCCCACAGAGAAAGAATTATCTATGATATTACTACTACGGGCCTTTTTACACGAAACGACTGGCCCGACAGTTATCGAAGCAATGATCATGCCTGTGCTTTTACACAAAAGTGATCATCGATCAATGGAGTAAAGGTAGAGCGGGTTGGGGATCGTTCCAGCTCGCCGGACTCCATTTACAGTAAACAGGCAGTCGTTTATAGATTTTAAAAAAAAAAACAACTGTCTGTTTACTCGGGCCGATTGCCATTCAGTTTGTGCGCGTGTATAAACTGAACGAACAATAAGCAAATTAATTATCGTTCATCGTTAAGTTGCTACATGCATTTACGCTGAAGATCATCATTCAGATTCCCGCAATCAGGGGTCTTAACGCATAACTAACCTTTACAAACTTTTGACATGTCAGAAGTTTTAATCGGCGAGTAGGTGGCTGCTGAGACCCCCCATCAATAGCTAACCCTACAGGGCACGGTGCCTGTTCAGCTGTCATCGTGAGCAATGTACAGACTTCATATACCTTCTATGGAGCCCGTACACTACTATGAGCAGCAACAGAGAGGGTTGAATGGGCAAAGTGCTCAGATGAGTGCTTCTGCCTGATCTCAGCACCTAAACCCCAACCAAGCAAACCTTCTAATATATAAAGGAGGGCAGCAGTACACAGGCGTAAATTTCAGTCCATATTTTTCTTTATTCTGCGGCACACACAAGCGCGACGTTTCAACCCGACGTGGGTCTTTGTCGCTAACGACCCACGTCGGGTCGAAATGTCGCACTTGTGTGTCGCAGAATAAAGAAAATATGGACAGAAATGTAGGCCTATGTACTGCTGCCCTCCTCTTTATATGTTGGACGATTTGGGACTATATTGGTCAATAGGACTTTTGGGCTTTGCAGAAAATCACCTCGCTCAGATTGATCTTACAAAGGTTGTGCTGCTGGTAACCTGTCTTACTTGCAAATCTTCTGATATGTCAATATGACAGGTCAGAAGGTTTTAAAAGTTTGACTTGGCCTTTAAATGAGTGTTCCCTGAAAAGCAATTTTTTTGCCCCATCCCAGGAGTTGGACGCCATCAACCCCAAGTACGGGTATCTGAATCATTCAGTAACAAATCCAGTGGCGGTTGCGCATGTGAATAGGGGATAGCCTGTTATTCTGAAAAAGTCCTTTTACAGAGGTTCACAGTCAAAGTGAAAGACCAAGGAAAATGCTGCAACGACTACAAAAAATGGTGAAGATACTAGAATATGAAAGTTTTATCAAATTTGGAGTATAACCAACAAAAAACGCGTTTCAAGGAAAGACCTCCGCTTTAGTAAATGCTGGGGCATAACATAACTACAGTTCAGACACCAGGAGCCACACCTGCAACCTGGTCCTCTCCTTATAGCTTTCTTATTGGCCGTGCTGGTATGGCAACACTCACTGCAGCCATCTGGCACGTTATGCCCCAGCATTTACTGAATAGGTCTATCCTCGAACCGCGTTCTCTTCTGGTTACACTCCTCATTTAATAACATTTTTATATTGTACCATCATCACCATTTTTGTTGCGCTTGAGCCATTTTCCTTTTTCTTCCACTTGCACCGTGCGGTCCTTGACCTGTGTTATACAGGTACACGTCTGGCCGGTAGCACCTCCCACGTAACTTGTACCACTAGTCACCAGCGAACGTTCTATAGCTACCCATGGAGTAGCTCCAACGCTCTTTTTTCACCCTTTTATTGCGAATGTCTACAAACTGATTTGTACCATGGTTCCCGCGACGTAAATCCGCACATGAATTCTGCAGCTATTAGGGTCTATTGAACCTCATAGCTTTCTGGCATTCAATGCAGACATGCAAAATTTTACAAGTGATAAAAAAAGTGGCATGTTCAATTTTCCGCAGATTTATGCCATGGGAGGTCTCCATTAATATAGCAGTAATGGAGACCGTGGAAAAACATGCATTTTTCCGTGATCACCATCGGCGCATTTTGTTTTTAATCGCGATACTCCCGTGGCGTAAATCCCAAGAGCTTGTCCATGATAAAATTTGTCTGACAGATCAGGAAAACCTATTGCCAAAATATGTTTTGCTTCTGAAAATTGCTCCCATCGCTCCTGAATCTACAAATTGTGCATACATTTTTTAGGCCTCCCTCACACAGGGCATTTTGTACAGTGTTTAACGCTGCCTTTTCAGCCCAGCGCTAAACGCTGTACAACACTCCCATTCATTTCAATGGGGCTGCTCACACAGGGCTGCAAACGCAGTGCCTTCCAATGCTGCGCTTTGACAGCGATGCACGTTCTATTTTGGGGCCTTTTCAGCCCTGCATCGCCCATCAAAATGAATGGGCAGTGGTTTCAGCGCTGCTGAAAATGCGGCGACACTTGGTGCCGCGTTTTTGCAGTGTTAACCGCTCACGGATTTTCGGGGTGAGGGCTTGTAATAGAAGCCCTACCCCGAAAATCAGTCCCAGCTAGCTAGAGGAAAAAAAGAAAGCAATACTCACCTAGCCACTGCAGTCCGGGTCGCAGCCACTGGTCTCTGCCGCTCATCCGGGCTTCCCCTGCACTCCCAAGTCTATTGCCGTAGGCGAGGTTTGAGAACCCCGCCTCCGGCAATAGAGTGCTGTGATTGGTTGCTTGCTCGATGTCCAATCACAGCCCTTCATTGACTGTCTCAGCCAATAAGAGCTTGCCGGCACTCTATTGCTGGAGGCAGGGTTCTCAAACCTGGCCTACGGCAATAGACTTGGGAGTGTTGGAGAAGCCCGGATGAGCGGCAGAGACCAGCGGCCGCGACCCGGACTGCAGTGGCTAGGTGAGTATTGCATTTTTTATTTTTTTTTCTTAGCATCCTGAAAACGCAGCCAAAACGTTTCTGCAAACGCCCTGTGTGAGGGAGGCCTAAGAGGTCACTTGGTGTCCTTTTTATTCCCTCTGATCGTCCATCTTGCGGTCGGTCTAAGTAATCGCTGGAGTAACTCCTCTGCCCGTGGACAGGAGGATCCTGCAGGAAGGACTGAGCTACTGATCATGTGTGGCCACCAGGCCAGGACAGATTGGGACGACCTAGTCAGAGTGAATTAAAGGAACACCAGGGGGACCCAAAAACAGCAGATAACCTTAACGTCCAGGTAGAGGACCATTTTTTTTATTATTCCTATTGAAATCTCTAAGTTTTGCGTCAAATGAGTAAATAAATATTCATTGCTGTCAACTGAAATATCGCGGATGAACATCAAAAATCTGAACGCTGTCACTTTGCATCCTTGTCTGACAGCGATACCCACAAGTCTCAGTTCCACATACATTATATCTTATAAATCACAGTGGTTACAGTGTCCTGGCTGAGCTCTATACTGCCCCTAGTGTTTTACTGACTGTTTTATTCTGCTTTTAAATCAAGGTGAGGAAGGTGCAGCATGGAGATTGTGCAGGCAGCATTAGCATAGAGCAAGCAAGCATGCAAGTGAGCATGCAATCAAGTGTAAGCATCAAGGTCCTTACCTAGTGGGGGCTCAGGGGTGATCCCCATGCTCTGGAGTAAGGCTTCAGCTTCTCTCCTCTTCTTCTCCAAATCAGACTCCTCCTGTGGAGGGGGGGCATCCTTCTTCTGATCAGTCTAGCGAAAAAGGGAAAAGTTCAGAGAATTTAACAAGCCGTCTTTTGAGCAAGAACCGTTGTGTCTAAATGCACAGACATCGTGCAGTTTTCGTGGACAAGTCGTTCCTCGCTCAAGTCTAGTTTTCTTGAACTGAGTTATGAACTCTTATCAGCGCTGCTGGCTGTTATCAGTCAGCAACGCTGATAAGATTCTTTTCAGCTCGCATCCCGCTGGTAGTTCACAGTGGGATACAAGCTGTAATCGCGGAGAACAATAAAGCCGTTTGCTTAGCAAAACAGCTGTATTGTTCGGCAAGGAATAGCGGTGTCCCGCTCCGCCTACATAGCTCTTAAGTAGCTACTTAGCTACTATAGAGACTATGCAAAGAGGATCGCTCAAAACTGTCACTCAAACTATCGTTTGAGCTAATTTTGAGCAATCATCTGTCAGTCTAAATGGGGTCTTAAGGGAAAGAGACTAAAGGCGATTTTACGCTACAAGATATATTGCAACAAGCATGTGGCCAGTAGTAAGGTAGCGATCGTATCGCGTTCACTTGCCATGTGTTCACGCTGAATAATTGGGTAGCTTCGATCGTCAACCCTTCTGCCATGGCTTTCTATTTAGTAAGTCTTAACGCCTGTTTATACCAAAGATCTTGCAGCAAACCAATGACTTTTAGGTCTGCATGAAAGATCCAACCAGCGATAATCTAACGATTTATTGCTGATCGTTCAGCGTTTACCCCTAACAATCATGCAAACCACGTGATCTAACAATTATTTGCATGCTAAGTGTGTCATGTAAAAGGGCTTTAGGTATCAATTATATTGTCCTGAGCTTTAATCCCACCTCAAAAAATACAAACAGAACAATTAATTGTTGCATTTAAAAGCATGGATTCTCTTTTATAATGACTTCTATGGGTTGTTTACCAATGAACATTAATAACATGGCAATCACCACCGTTCGCGTTACAGAAAAAAAAAAGTTTTGGCGCCCCCTGCTGGAAGCATCAATGATTACCAGTAAACAATAATGTAACTAATGACTTCAAGCTCCTTTACATAAAACAATTGAGATATTTTATATACACACACACGCGCACACACACGCGCACGCACGCACACACACACTAATAATAATAATAAATATATATACCTATATTAATAAATTATCTGTGCGTCTAAACTGCCTGCATTTTAAAGCAAACGCCTGTCATTGTTCGCTTGTTCAAACGATTTTTCCCCCTGTATAAAAGGGTCCATAGTTCAATTAAAATATTCTAAAACTGTTACAACATTGCATATAACAACAACTATTGGCATGGTAATATGAATTTTTTTGGGTGGCTACTCAAAGGGTTTAGTGTGATATTTTACATTATTATTAGTCCTGCAGTTTCCTTCCCACTAGAACCGTCACCCTGAAGTTCCAACTATGCAGCAACAATGTGGTCTTTGGGCCGTCTTCACACGGGCCATAAATGCCGCAGAATGTGTTCTACTGGTAGAATCTCCGTGGAAGTTCTGCAGCTTTTCTAGTACAAGCCACGTGGAGGAAACTTCAGAAGTCTCCTCGACATGGAGCAGAACATTTCTGCGACAAATCCACAACACGTCTATTTACGCTGTGGATTTCTGTTATAATTCAGTCTTGGCAATACAAGTATAACGCTCCACAGCAGATCCACTAGTAAAGCCACGGCCGATTCCGCACCATTAGGACATCGCAGTTTTCCAGGATAATTGCTGCAGGTTATCCATTGCGGAAGCAATTACAGCAAATGTGAAGGTGGCCTTAGGTGCAAGGATACAATCAGATCGAATATTTATTAGTGCAGCATCCTCCCAGTCTACCCAGCATAGAGGTGCTCTGGCCAACTGCTGTGCAGAGAAATAGAGAAGGGGATGCAGCGCTAAACCAGAGCAGTGTCGTAATCAAATTCAGGATCGGTCGGTGTCCAAAAAGCCTTCCCTCACACTGACGTAAAAGCGCACCCAAGTGATATGACATCAATTTATAAGACGATACTCCAGAGTCATTCCATGTCAAATGGTCTAATGCCCCCCCCACTTTCATATCTCAGATTTTGTTCAAAATTTGTGTATTACATGCCCATGGTATCAAAAGAAACGCCCCAAAAGGCCCATTTACACGCAAAGACAATCTTTCAAACAATTGAAAGATTGTCATTTTAGCAATTCTTTTGCATAAAGTGTTAATGGACACTAATGTCCATTAACACTTTATCAGCTTCATTTGCATGAAAAAGGGCCTCCAAGAGCTTTTTGCAGAGCCCAGCATGTAATCTGAGCTCTGCACACAGCTCCATTGTTCTCGTGAGGGCTGTCAGCAGAATACAATGTAATCTCCGCCTCCCGTGCAGAACACAGTGTGCGCTCCCTGCCATCTCTCTCTCCGGCTAAACAATGGATTTTAAGGTGACCTTAAGATCGTCATTGAGCCGAAGAGTGAACAATGGCAACGTTTACCGCTCATATGCCATCGTTTGAACCATATTATCATTGCATGTAAATGGGGTTATAGTTATCTAAAACCTCGGGAAATTTCTTTTGATAGCATGGGTGCATAATATACAAATTTTAAACAAAATCTGAGACATGAAGGTGGGAGTATTAGAGCACTTAACATGGAATGACTCTGTAAAAATATAAACCTGACAAAACACTGTACACTTTAGAAACCTGACAGCTGTAACTACATTATAATTGATACTCCAATATATTCCATCTTGTGGCACACCGAATGCCAAGGCTGTTCCTCTTAACACCCACTTATAGGTTCCACACCCACACTGCCATTTTGCAGGCACAGTCTCACTTGAGGGCATGCTGTAAATAATCGTTATGCTGAGTAGAGAAAAAAAAAAATAAATAGAAAAAGCGTGGTCTCTATAGTTGCTTTTTATCTGGGATCCTCTTTCCGTTCAGCACTTACCTACTACAATCAAAGTAATGACAGCGATTGTAAGGGGTTGATCCCAACTCGTTTTTTCTTTATGTTTAGCATAGATGCTATACATGTCCATAGGGCTTGATTATTTAGCTGGAGGCCAAAAGGAGTGCCCGTTTGGCCTCTGTCTGGTGGGTACTGACTACGTTATTCAATATCATAGATTCTTGTAAAAAAGTATCCATTTAACCCCTTCCCGCAACAGGACGTACCGGTACGTCCTGGGGATAGCGCGGGATCACATAAGATCCCGCGCTATCCCGCAGCGGGAGCCGGCTGTCACTCACAGCCGGCGTCCCACTGCAACAGCGGGGGGACATCGGAGATGCGCCCCGGCTGTTAACCCCTTCCCTGCCGCGATCTAAGTAGATCGCGGCAGGGAAAGAGTTCACAGAGGGATCGCGATCCCTCTGTGTCTCCGGCCGGCTCTCGCGATGTCATCGCGAGAGCCCGGCCTGTCGCCATGGCAACAGGACGCCAGACACTGGCGTCCTGTATTGCCTGTGCCTATAATCGCTGTATAGGCGATAAGGCATGGGAGAGCAGTAGCTCTGCCATGCCTTATGACAGCGATCATAGGCATACTGCTGCAAGTCCCTCAGAGGGACTCAAATAGTGTAAAAAAAAGAAAAGAAAAATGTAAAAAAAAGAAAAATGTAAAAAAAAAAAATGTAAAAAAGCCCCCTTTTTTTATGCTTTTTCTAATATTAGCATAAAAAAAGGGGGAAAAAAAAAAAATGAAAACCCCACATATTTGGTATTGACGCGTCCGTAACAACGTGTACAAAAAGTTGAACACACTTTTCATTTTGTACGACAAAAAGTGTAAAAAAAAAAGCTAAAAAACAGAGGCAAAATGCTAATTTTTAGCATTTTGCCTCCCAAAAAGTGATCAAAAAAGCCGTACATTCACCAAAATGGTACCAATAAAAACTACAGCTCGTCTCGCAAAAAATAAGCCCTTATAGAGCTCCGTACATAGGAAAAAAAAAAAGTTACAGGACTTTGAATGCAGCTATAGAGGAAAAAAAAAAAGATTTCCCCCAAAAAAGGGGGTTTTATTGCAAAAAAGTGTAAAAACCTAAAAAAAAATATAACAAATTTTGGTATCGTTGTAACCGTACCGACCCGCAGAAAAAATTTTGTGTCATTTATGCTGCATGATTAACGCTGTAAAAAAAAAGAAAAAGAAATCTATGGCAGAATTGATGCAGTTTATCTCCATGTTATCATTAAAAAAAAAAAAAAAAAATTTTAAAATTTTACGATATTGTCCATGTACGCAAAAGTGGCACCGATAAAAACTACAGCTCGCCACGCAAAAAACAAGCCCTTATACGGCCGCGTCCACGGAAAAATAAAGTTATGGCTTTTGAAAAATGGAGATGGAAAAAAATACGAAAAAAAATCGCTTGGTCCTCAACGCCAAAATAGGCCATGTCATTAAGGGGTTAAACACATACCTTATTGGCCTGTGGGAGAAGAATGGCGCTGTAGGACATTTAATTAATAGAGGAGTCAAACGCTTCCTTTTTCCATGATCAGACTAAGGTCTGCGATCGGCTACAAGCATCAAAAGCGCCAGGGTTTCATGGCTTCAGCGTCCAACAGATAGAGCCGCATGTGTGCAATCACCCCATTATATTGAATAAAGATATGAAACAACCATGCTAGATTCCTGGGCTCTTTTCGTACCCTCAGTAGACTAATGGACTGTACATGTGTGAGCAACAGGGCAAAAAATGTAACATGTAGCCCTTGGACGTCTGAAATAACATTGGAAACTCCCATAATGATTTAGATTGAACACTACTGTTTAAAACCCCATTGGTTTAAAAAAAATCAAATCAAATAATAAAAATCCTATAACTTTGTATGTGCAGCAGAACATGTGTCTCCGTCGTTACAAATTACGAACTGTGCAGTCGGGTCTGCAGCGCTGGCGTACTTTAACAGCAGTTTCTAAAGAGAAGGTTGCGTCCCTGAAACGCATTAGCTGGCGGTTTAAATATTAATTAGGAAGACCCGCGTAACTGCCTTGTTTGGTCACTTATGGACTAGAAGCGTTGCACCCCCAGCCCATGTGTATGACTTCCTCTCTAATTAAATTCTTTCCCGTTTGTAGCCAGGGAAAAGTCAGAGCAAAGCCATGTCCATCTGGCTGGTACTGCCAAAGTTGGTGGGTTTAGCTGACATCAATCGTGTAGGGATATGGTCTATTGATAAGCAGGATAGAACACCCAGTTGGCAAGAAACAAAGAAACACTGCACCAGAATGGTTATTCAATAGGGATTGTAGATTTACTAGAACAGACATCAGGAAAATGGTCGACTCCTGTTTATAGGGGTATTCTGGAGTCCGCTGGATAAGTGAAAACTGATAGACTGTTGGGGGGAGAGGCAACCACTGAGACACCCATTGATCCCAAAAATGGTGTTCCCATTGGTCTCCAAGGCAATGGAGAGCAGGTCATGCAATTACGATGCCGCTTCATTCATTTCAATAAGAGCGCCAGAGATTGCTGACTGCGAAACAGGAAGTAAAGGGCTTCGCAATCTCCAGCTCTGTCAGTGAAATGAAACAGTAGTGCGAATACGTGACGTCCACTCACTTGGAGACAACCAGCCATTTGTTCTTGGGTTCAGTGGGGGGTTCCAGAGGCCAGCCCCCCAGCAGCTGGGTGAAAACTTGGGGGGGACTTTCGGGCTTTGAAATGTCCCTTACCCTCTAAGATTACAAGAAAAGAGGTCATTTAAATCGGTTACCTCTTTCTTTTTCTTTTCTTCTTCTTTCCTTTTTTTCTCTTCTCTTATCTGAGCCAAACGCTGCTTCTTTCTCTCCAACTCCGCTTTGAGTTCACTCTTGTCAGACATGTTGAGGAACCTGGATGATTGAGAAGAATATTAGAATATGTTGGGATGTGAAATGAGACAAGTCCAATGATTGTATCCCCTACAGCAAAGACATTATTGCTACAGATTAACAAGAGTAAATCTGATGAAGTACAGTGTTTCAACTATAGTGAGTCACAGTAACATAGTAATAGCGTGTAAGGCTGAAAAAAAATAAAAAGGAGACATATGCCCATCCACTTCAACCTATTACCCCCAATATAAATCAAGAGGAAGGAAAAAAAAAAAGAAAAAAAAAAACCACTCATAAAAAGGTGAAAGCCAAATTTATCTCACGTCGGCGGTAATACTGGGGAACAAAAAAAAAGTTTTATGGTGCCTGGAGTTTTAGACCTTATTCTGGGTACTTTTGTGCCGCTGACTACGGAAATACCATCCATTCGTTTTAAGGTCTCTAGTTTTTGAGATATTCCTGATGTCATTATCTATTTTTGTTATATTATTAACCTTATTTTCCCGCCAGCATTTGCTTACTATTAGTACATATGGTACATTTCGCCACCGCTACACATCTATCGTGGGTTGATGAAACAGTATGTAAAGCCATTGAAGAGAAATGGAAGGTGTCTTGGCTACAAATATATAAAACATTCCTGCGATGGAGAAGCAAAAGCTGGTAAATTCAATGTACCACAAATCCAGGAACTCATGAAAGACCGGCATCTCCAAGATCAGTGGAGAACCTTGAGGCGCGTACGTGGTCGTTGGCTTATAGGGTTGTAAAGCATTTCCTTGGGAACTATAAAACCACAAACTCCGGTGAACTTGTGTAGCATACGCTCACTTCTGTTTCTGAACACTTAGGTGTAACATGAGCATCAGATTGCAGGACCTGCAGTCATTTTGGATTGATTTCCAGATTGTCTCTGTGATGCAAGTGATGAATGGGTGAATAATCTCACTAGGAAATAAGGACCATGGAAGAACAGGACTGCGGACGATGGGATACATATATGATGGCCCACTACTGGTGACCGTGGAAGAACAGGACTGCGGATGATGGGATACACATATGATGGCGGACTACTGGTGACCGTGGAAGAACAGGACTGCGGACGATGGGATACGCATATGATGGCGGACTACTGGTGACCGTGGAAGAACAGTACTGCGGACGATGGGATACACATATGATGGCGGACTACTGGTGACCGTGGAAGAACAGGACTGCGGACGATGGGATACATATATGATGGCGGACTACTGGTGACCGTGGAAGAACAGTACTGCGGACGATGGGATACACATATGATGGCGGACTACTGGTGACCGTGGAAGAACAGGACTGCGGACGATGGGATACATATATGATGGCGGACTACTGGTGACCGTGGAAGAACAGGACTGCGGACGATGGGATACATATATGATGGCAGACTACTGTTGACAGTGGAGGAACAGGACTGCGGACAATGGGATACGCAGTCATGCAAAGCTGAGCATGAGGATCCAAACACCGAGTCCTCAAAATTGTCCAAATAGAAGTATTAGGCAAAAGAAGCTCGGCAGCATGAGGTGGTGTCGGGGTCACGGGATGCTCCACATACAAAAATGTGAAGAGACCATTGTCAAGGAGTCACTCAGTGAGGGCCTCATTTAACACGATACGCAGTTGTGAGTGAAATCTCAGGGTAGGGTTGTGGTTCAACCTCTCATATACTCCAACCTCCCTTAATTGCCTCATCACCTCCCCGCTGTAAAAGGTGGCATCCATTACAACTATGGCGTCACCCTTATCAGCGGGTTTCACCATTATTGTATTATCTTTAGCCAATGTATTAAGTGCATCACTTTCCATTCTATCAAAATTACAATTCATCCTATTTTTCAAAAAAAAAAAGGCTTGATTGCGGGATTCTCACTTTGTGTAAATGCTCGTCCGCGATCCAGCAATGAGGTCTACCTGCCTAAACGCTCTGCACTAGTGCTTACAACCCTAGCAGTAACGTCAGTGCTTGTGCAGCTGTTTAGATGACTGTTGTCCAGTGTAAATGAGACATTAGTTAGGGCAAACTGGAAAAGTGGCGACAGATATAGCCAACTGTGCTTTTAATACAGCTGAGAAAATAAAAAACATACCATCAAACTGCAGATTTTGCACCGCTTTCAAGGAGCATTTTTAGATCCTCATGTAGTGCAGAGTGTTAGGGCAGCAGAAATGCAGTCCTAAGATCTCGCTCACAACCTGAAGGTTGTGGGCTCAAACCCAGTATGGTTCAAGTAGGCGGCTCAAGGTTGACTCATCCTTCCGAGTTCGGTAAAATGAATGTCCAGCTTGCTGGAGGGTAAAAGATGACTGGGGAGGGCAATGGCAAACCACCCCACAAAAACAGTCTGCCAAGAAAACGTCACCAGAGGAGTCAGTCATGATTCTGTGCTTGTATCGGGGGACTTTACCTTCTGCCAGGGAGTCCTCTATTTGTAGTCATTCAGATTAACAATATAGACATACATGATGTTAAAAACTCACTATTTATGTAAAGAAGCGTTACTATAGTTTTTAAACAAAGTTTCCTTGTACATCCTAAGGGCTAATGCCTACAGCCGTGACGGGCTCTGCCTGTGAATACCGCAGCGGAGTCCGTCACGCCCCGCCCCCCCCCCCCCCCAAAGACCCCATACTCCCCTACCGGATCAACTGTGCAAGTCCCACATGCAGACTGGCGGTGGACGGGGAAGGGTATTCACGCTATAGAAGTATAGCGTGACGGCCATCTTCCATTGACTATAATGGAAGCCGGCTGCATGTATTCCCGCGGCAAATAGGACATGCTGCCGGTTATTTCATGCTGCGAGATTCCACAGTGTGAACATTCAGCTATTAGGCTCAATAGAACAGAGTAGCTGTGGTGTCACGTGACGGAAATCCGGCCATGGGCATTAGCCCTTAAGAGAATTTAGGGATGTCTAAAACCCAACATACATCATAGATTGAACATGAGGGTGTAACGTTGTGCAGCTTACTGAATGAATAAGTGTAGCCACACAGGTGACTGTAGCCTACAATGACTGCAGAGAAAAGCAGTTGCCATCGCCGGTTGCACAGATCAACCAGCAAGCTAACAGCTTATTCTGTAATCTTTTTTATGAGGTATGCACCGTATGTAACTGCTTCAACCCATCAGCTCCATATCCCAAGCACTGTGTGGACTTACACCCAGGCAGAGGTGGAATAATTTTTGTTGTGCCCCACAGTCATCCTCTGCTCCCCGATGCAAAAGGAAGTTTTGGAAAACTTTTGCCCCTACCATCTTCTTGCCGCCATGTCCTCCCAGCTACCGCAGCAGAACGAGTTTGCCCAGAAACTGCAGCGCCGCTTGGTGCTGGAAGAAACTGCACACAATGGTCCCATTTCCCCGTTCCTTCTGACCGTGGGCTTACTGCACCCCCTGCAGCAAGGAGGAGATTGAATGGAGTGGTGGTCACACAAGTGCATGCACAGCCAGCGCTTCATTCAATCCGATATCACTGCAGATGGGAGAAGCCACCCGGAAGTGAGGAGAAATGGGACCCCCTTCCTGGGATTGGTGAGGGTCCCAGCAGTTAAGACCCCCACAGTTCGATCCAGTGGATCAGTTAAAACCTGAAAAAATACCCAGTCTCCCGAACACCCCTTTAACAAGATATAGGACTTTCATAAAGCTAGAATTCATACTGACTCAAACAAAAGTAGCTGATTAAACCATCAGAAGGTTTTATTAGACATGATCTATTAGGGCACGTCCCGTCGTGGCACAATATCTTACATGTAGATTTGTAGAGTTGATTCGCCCCCATACATTGGAGAAAAATCCACTATTATTTCAACACTTGAATACTCAAAGCATTCTCATTTTTCAGCGAATCCACACAGCATATCCGCTGCAAATCCGACGTGTCATTACTATCAACAATGGATAATAAAGCCCCTCTAACTGGCAAACTTAGGGTGGGCACACAGGTAAATAGACTCAGTTCAGCTCTGCATCGGAGGTTCCACTTAGGAGCCGCCATCACAGATTCCATCCATAGTATCGGATGCGTTCGTAGCTGTTGGCGCCTAACATATGACGGTCCGCCATCACCATTAATTTCTATGTTGTATTCCTGTAATAGCACAGTACTGAAAGCAGGGAGGGGAAGCCATCATCCACTACGAAGGCCATAATCCTACGCATCAGAAGACCGACAATGCAGAATCAGCCTTAAAATATGCAGCAAAGCCTGCAGATACCACACACCGATGCAGATTTAGCATCACGATGGGTGAAATTCATGGCGAAAATGTAAAAGAAATACACAAAATATACTTCACATATGCTGCAAATGTGGAAATCCACAATATACCTTCAAGTCCACACATTTTTTTAAACCCCTATTCACTTGTATTGTACCATACCTTCGTGCACAGATTGGATGCTGAATCTGCATAGAAGGCCTGCAACAAATAAGCTGGGGGCTAGTAGCCTCATAAAGCATAGCCACACCTTCAGTTGACTTTTCAGAATAAGCTGCCTTGTATGTATATAAGGAATAACACAATACCTGCCTCGTATGCTGTGTTAATTACCATTTTACCCCTCTGCTAGCTGTTTCTGGGACTATCAGTCTTCCTTGAGCTGATAAGTGAAGACTAGCCGCAATGCTGTCTACCATACACTGTACAGATAAAAGATGAGCTCCTGCTCACCTATCACTATCTCCCATACAGAGAAGCAACAACAGCATGGAGGACATTATAGAGAAGTACTGAGTGGTGTAGATGTGAATCCAGCACTGAGGTGAGATAAAACACTTACTAAAAGCTGCAGCCACATCTGTGAGTCTCACTGCCTCTGCCCTCCTTCATTAGCTCCCTACATATTCACCCCATTCTCTCGATAAACTTCTATGAGCAGCATGCAAAGACACTCACAACCTGTAATCCCTGTTGGTGTGTCTCATTACAAATGGGCTTCACTTGACAAAAGGCAGTGAGATCCCCAGGCCAAGCCCAAGTGTAATTTCAGGGAAATACAAGTAATTTGCATTTTGCTGGTTATCACATAAACACAAGTTTGTTCAAAGTGTCAGTAACCATTTAAAAGGGGAAGGGGGGAAATTGCCTTGTTGCTTGTAACAACTAATTACAATGTAGTTTTAATTTATTTTTTTTAACCCCCTTAGGGCTTATTCAGACAACCGTATATCGGCCGGCGTGAATACGATATACGGCGTCCCTCTCTGCAGGGGGAGGAGGCTGGAAGAGCCGGGAGCAGTGCTCTGAGCTTCCACCCCCTTTCCGCCCGTCTGCACTATTTGCAATGGGGGGGGAGGGGGAGGAGGCAGAGAGGGGGCGGGAGCTCAGAGCACTGCTCCTGGCTCTTCATTCCTGGGCGTGAATACCCTGCTGATATATGGTCGTCTGAATAAGCCCTTAAGGACCAGGATGTTTTGGTCCTAAAGACCAGACACTTTAGGAATTTTACCCATGTGGTGGTTTTACTGCCCTATTTTTTTCTCTTCAGCTACCAAGATTATTTCTGCTGCAGTTTTTTTTCCATGGAATATTAAAAAAAAAATAATAATAATAATCCTATATCTTTTTTTCCCCTTTTTTCGTTTTATCGGTGGTAAATTATGTTAAACTTTTTAGTAGTTTCTAAAATTAGTATATTTAGGCAAAAATAAAGTATGGGAATGGGTTCTTCATTCTATATAATTTTATGATTACAGGTTGCATACGGCGACGATTCTGGTTAGTGTCAACAGCGGGTCATTTTCTTTTTCATGTATACATTTTCTATTTTATCCTGTAAAATGTCTACTTATTTTTGGAACCTTCTTTTTTTTACCATCTATGTCCCCCATGACATCATATAAGACTTCTAGGGTCATTCACATAAAGAAAAAAAACAAAACAAACACTGTACTTAGCCATCTATAGGAGACCCAGCAACAGGGAAAAATATCCCTTTTTAGTGACAGTAGTCACTTAGAGCTGATCAGGGTCTCCTAGGACCCTGCAGCTCTTCTGTGACAGAGGGCACCCGGCAGTCATGTGATCGCTGGGTCACATAGTAAACGTAATACTTCTACTTTCACTTTTTAGTACATAGCGCTGATTGACTGCTATGTAGCTTGGAAAGGAAAAGGCAGAAACAGTTGAAAACTGCCTCGATTATAATCTATCCCAACTTGACAAAAGTGTGCAGGAAAAAAGAAAAAGTTGCATCCTTCCATCATCCACAACAACCAGTAGCCATCTTGGCACGAGAGTAGCGGGCACCTGTATCCCGGCTGGAGGTGTCGCTGCACACAGCCTGGACCGGAGTCGAAGAGAATAGCTGCCAGGTTAGCCGGCTAATTGAGATCACAGCAGCACACAAGCTTATTAATTGGCACAGCATCTCACCGCCAAGCCGTCTGCTCTGGAACTTGTCAGAACACATCAGCTTCGACATGTAGACACTGATAATCTGTGGCCAGGGCCACAAAGAGAGGAGTAAAGAAAACAAGAACACCGTTTTGAGTTTGCTTCTAGTACAATAAAGTACAGTAAAGTACATGGCCAGTCAAGAACATAATGAACATTTGCAGAATCAAAGAGGCATAACAGCAAGTTAGGCCTCCCTCACTCCGGTGGTTTTCACTGCTGCGTTTACTGCAGATTCAGCCCGGTTTTAGCAGCACTGACATGCGTTATGGATGCTAAAAGACAAAAGAAAAAAAGATTCAATATTCACCTAGCAACTGCCATCTGGATCCCGGCCGCTGCTTCGGGCTTTCCCTGCACCGACCGATCTATTGCTGTAAGCGAGGTTTGAGAACCCCGCCTCCAACAATAGATTAATGTGATTGGTTCTCGGCGCTGGCTTAATGCCCAATCACAGCCATTCATTGACCGTCTCAGCCAATCAGAGCTTGCCGACTCTGATTGGCTAAGACAGTCAATGAATGGCTATGATTAGGCATCAAGCCAGCGGCGAGAACCAATCACAGCAATTTATTGCTGGAGGCAGGGTTCTTCTATGATTTATGGAAAACCGCATAGCTCAGCTGTTGCCATAATTCCACCGGGCCGGCTCATTTAGAGCGGTGTTCCCATCTAGGGCATGTTTGACCAAAAAGGGAACACCCCTTTCTGCCACTGCTTTTAAAGGAGATATTCGGCCAATTTTTTTTTTTACAAAAACGCTGCACAAACATAAAAGAAGCCTTATTCTCTTCCCCTACCATTCCCGTTCTGCTGGTACCCGGTCCCCTGCTGGTCATCACTTGCAGGTGCAGGGGGCCAGCGATGACTTTACTGACACCAAAGCTATGTGAGCACAACAGCCATTCACTAGCTCACTTCAGCCGGTGGTTAGCTGCAGCGGTCACAGGTCCCTGTGTTTGGACACCATTGCTCTACAGCAGGGAACACAAGTATGGTGGCTTCTTTGTTCCTACAGTCTGCTGAGCAACTTTTGAAAATTGTCCCCAGACAACCCCTTTAGGCCTCCTGCACACAGGCGGATTTGCACTGCAAAATCCAGGGCGGAATTCCTCCTCTGGATTCTGCAGCAAATCCAGCCCATAGCATACTATGAGAATACGCGATTTCCTGCCCACGAGCGTAAATAAATTGCATCGCGCGGCCATTTTGCAATCAGCATTGCAGAATGACGCAGCTCTTGCAACCATCGCCATAGCGACGGCGCGGCGTCCTCTGTACTGCCATGTGAGCAAGCATTCCGACCAGCACAATCGAAGCAGAGGAGAAGACCAGCAGAGAGGTAGGCTGGGCGTCACCGGGTTTATACTCCGCTGTGGGAATCCCGCAAGTGAGGTCTGACCCGCCCGCGTGCAGGCGGCCTTAATATAAGAATACCATCTCCAGAAACCAGATGAGGTATTGCAGACGGTATATTAGAGTAAGCTCACCGCAGGCCCACATGGCGCACTACAAGCACACCGATCTGGTACTAGATGCAAAGAGACTTCAGTAACATTGTGTATTCTGTCCGCACATAAGTGCCCAATATAAGGAGGAGGAAGAGTTCCTGCATGTAGATCCTTTCCTCACGTCTGCACACGCTTCCAGCTCGAGGTCTCTACACAAAGGAGCGCACTGAGTGCCCAACAAAGCTGCCCTTGTCCACTACTGTCGGCTCCGCAGAAAGTCATATGATAACCCATGATGAGATAACGAGGAGAAAAAGGAAAACTTCTTCCATCTGCAATGTGGATGTCCATTTACCAGACAACATTCCCCTGTACCAGCAACTGCGCCAAGACAATATTAGGAGCCGTACGTTCTTACGCCTCCTGCCGCCACAATCGCAATGTTTGTTGTGGCAAATGATGTCAATGGAAGTCACCCGACTGCAGCAGCGCCACTGTTCAGAACTCATGGCATCACAGCGCCCAAGATGTGAGCGCCGATAGCAGAACGGGTGGTAACAGTGCAGACTCGGATTGGCTGTAATGGTCAGGTGACTTCCACCAACAAGGTCTGCCATAACAAACACTGATATCACAGCGGCAAGTACAGCTCTCTGTTATTTTTGCACACTTGGTGGTATGGGGTGAAAATAGGGGACCTATGGACTCCAGTGATGAGTGTTATGCTTACCTCTCTCCTTGTTCCACCAATGTGAGGGCTGAAAGCAGCCACTGAATGCAATGAGTGGCAACTAGTTATCCACCCATTATAAAATTAGAACGGTCGGCCAGCATAGTGCGCCGTTCAATGCGTTGCGCAGCGGCTTTTAGAGCGGACAATGGAGGAACGACAGGGGAGGTAAGTATAACACTAATATCCCCGGACTCTTTGGGTCACCTACTTTCAGCCCATGAGCTTTTTCTTGCATGTCTGGAAGTAGGTGACAGATTCAGTTTTGGACAACTGCACAGTGACTGGCAGGAGTTGGAATGTTCCTACCCTGAAAATAAGCCCTAGCATGATTTTCCATGATTTAAGGATGCAAAGTTATTTTTAAGGATTTGAGGCTGCTTAAAATATAAGCCCTACCCCAAAATTAAGCCCTGCTTACAGTTAATTAATTTTAAAAAAGTCAATTTAAATAGCGGCCAACCAGCTATACATGTAAAAAATTGAAATCTTTTGCAGAAAAAAATAATATAAAAGACACTGTCTTTTGGGGGGGGGGGGGGGGAAATCAGGGTATCTGATATTAATGGACTACCCTGAGGACAAGTCATCAATACCTTAGTCCTGGAAACCCCTTTAATTAAACCAACGTCTGTAGCGCGTGGAGTGTGCTCACCCAATAACAAGTGCCTTTACCCAAACGTAAAGTCTATTAACCCCTTAGTGACAGAGCTTTTTTGCCATTTTCATTTTTTGGTCCCCCCTTTTAAAAAAATGTTAACTCCTTTATTTATCCATCGACATCGCTGTATCAGGGCTTGTTTTTTGTGGGACAAGTTGTATTTTCCAATGGTACTATTTGATATACCATAGAATGTACTAAAAAAAACGTTTAAAAAAATCCTAAGTGGAGAGAAATGGAAAAGAAAAAAAAAACCAAAACATGACATTCCGCCATCTTTCGGGCGTCTTGTTTCTACGGCGCACAAACTGCAACAATAATGACAGAACTATATTCTATGCTTCAGTAAGATTATTACAATACCAAACTTGTCTAGTTTTTTTCTGCTGTACTACTTATATATTTTTAGAGATATTTATTTTTTTAATTTTCTGTTTCCATCTCCTGCGCACAATAACTTTATTTTTCAGATACAAGTCTGTTGTGTTAAAATATAGCCCACGGAAGCAGAAGACTTATTCTAGGAGACAGCAAAGAATGTGTTACTAGAAAACCACTCCAACGTGACAGAGCTGGTGGCGCATTATCTTGTAGACAGGATGGAAGGTGAAGCTTCACAAGGAAGCATTCTTCTTACAGCGAGACAATAATTACAGCTTTAAATGGCCAGACGATGAGGAGAGAGGAAAAGCATTTACCGTATGTACCAAACAGAACATTAAACGAGAACTAACCTAATCCATCCTGGCGGAGCCCAGAGGATTTACCCTCAATGTACCATACTAGCTCCGATTGCGCCGGGCATAGGTAGGATCTTAGAGCAACGCACCGATTGGACAATCACTACTGCGTTAATGCAGCTAGAGAAAATAACGAAGAAACTTCACAAATACCCACTTAAAGGGGTATTCTGGTAAAATGAGGTCACCCTCTATCCAAAGGTTAGGGGGTAAATGGCTGGCGTAGGTTTGACCACAGGAACCCCCTTCCCCTGATAAGCAGAATGGGGGTCCAATGCCCACTTAAAAGGCTGGCAAAATGACTGCAGCTGCAGTGTGCATGCTCTGCTACAGCTCCATTCATTGCAATGGGAGCGCCAAAAAAGCCGAATTCTAGCGTTCGGCAATCTCCGACACTTTAATTAAAATGAATGGAACAGTAGGGGGACACAGAAGCCATTAACTGATCAGCTAGTTATTCCCTATCCCGCTGATAGGGCATCATCTTACCTTGCTAGTACAAGCCCTTTGATGTTTTGCTAGTGGTTAGGATGACCAGCAGAGCTCAATATCACACAAGATTGGAAATATGTTTGTGGAAATATTCTTATATATGGCTGAATTGCTGTACGATAGTGCAAAAAACACTCACATAGATTACAAGACATGAACATTTTCATAAAAGGCCCCAAATGCCAGATTTATAGAGCCCCTGTGCAGAGTTTCTCAGACATGGCTTCCAAATTGTATTTCTGTCTGGTTAGTTTATGAATAGAAAGGTGGTATATAAAAAGGTGCATCCTTGTACCAAAATATATGTTGCTTTTTGAGCCTCGGTTGGCACTTCCCTAAAGGTGGGTGGGTGTGGGTGAGATTGTGGCTGGCATAAATGTCAGATTCTGGTGCACAGACTGGCCGGACATGCGTGCCTCTTAATAAATTTGGCGCTCTTCACTCCCAGGCACTCTTATTGCCCCTTGGGGTGTTAAGCTTTTGCTATATTCTTTAATAGGGTGCATGACCTATTGGAGAATGTGGGGCACGTAGCACTAGTAACATAGGCCGAATGAAGACAATGTCCATCAAGTTCAGCCTGCTCTAAGACCCGGATCATCAACCCGCTGGTCAACTAAAATTTATATCCTGTAATATCCTTCCGCTCTAGAAAGACATCTAGTCCCCTCTTAAACTCCTCTATGGATTTTGCCATCACCACATGCTCAGGCAGAGAGTTCCACAGTCTTACTGCTCTTACAGTAAAGAACCCTTTTCTGTTTTGGTGATGAAATCCGCTTTCTTCTAGCACTGGTGGAGAGACCGGTACATCAGTCAGTATAGTAATAAGTCTTCTTCATTGTTTCTGTATAGATATACGGCTCAATTCACGTAACATTACATCTGCGGTACTTAACTGTTGGCACAGTGCACTCAGGCAAAATGCCTTCCCCAGGCTCCTGCTCACCCGGGTACGTCCATCTGATTTGGCACTCCAAAGAACGATCTTCCGTTACTTAACTATGCAATAACCACGATCCTTGCACCATTGTAGATGAGCTGATGCATTGCACTTTGTGTTGGACGGCTTGTGTGCAGCGGTATAACCCATAGCATGCTGTTCCCATTACAAACTATGGCTGCCATCTTATGTAGCGTGCATTAGGACTGGAGATGAGCGAGCATACTCGCTAAGGCAAATTACTCAAGCGAGTATTGCCATTTTCGAGTACATGCCCGCTCGTGCCAAAAGATTTGGGGGCCAGCGGGGGAGAGATCTCTCTCTCCCCCCACCCCACCCCGCTCCCCCATGCTCACTCCCGCAACTCACCTCTCACCCCCGCCGACCCCCAAATCTTTTGGCACGAGTGGGCATGTACTCGAAAATGGCAATACTCACTCGAGTAATTTGCCTTAGCGAGTACAGTCGCTCATCTCTAATTAGGACACATAACATGCAAGTAAGACACGATCCATTCTACTGATCGGGGTGTCCAAAGACTTTGGTAGGATAGTATATTAATGACATAATAAACACTTACCTTGTAATCCTCCAGAAAGCAAAAGAAGGACTTCAAGCTTTAATCTGCTGGAAAAAAACATAATGTGCACGAATAAGTATATACATTATAATATTATGACATTACTAGTCCTTTAAAGGGACATTACACACAATACTACCTTAAACAGTACCTGTACTTTCAGAAAACCTTCGACAGGTCAAAAGCATTGGTCAGTCTGGGACGTGAGAGAAAGACGGTCGGGGTAGGGCGTTCAGCCTCTGAATGAAGACTGGACTATGCAGTGCGCCCGTATACTGGCAAGCATCGCCGTGTAGTATTAGAGGAATATTGGGCTGATTAGACATTCAGCTACACAAAAATATGCTTGGAAAATGAGGAGGTGGTACGCAAGCACTGCTCTGAGATGAACATTTTCCACCACTTTTTTGCTTATCAAAGTGACAGAAAACCATTCCAGACTCTGCGCTGCACTGAGGAGTTTAATACTGGTAACCAATACTGGGCATGTGCCATTTAAATACACTACAGAAGCCATTCAAAGGGGCAATAACTGTTCAGCAACCTCGGCTCATCTAATAGCCTGTGTGAGTCTCAACAATTTAGTAATATACTTTTAATTAAAAATTGTATTGTTTTACCACTGTAAATCAAGTTGTGACTGCCACTAGGGGTCTCTCTTCCAGTCTTTCTGCAATCCACTGCCTGTTATATTATAAGCTTCTGTAGTTAGTTGTGGGGAATGGAAAGAGTCACAGGCTGACCGATCTATAGACACAGTGTCTGCAATATCTACAATCTCTGCCTCTCCTGCACGTGTGCGTTTTCTCTGTACACATTATATTGGGTTGAATAACCATTTGACCAGAACGTCTCCGAATGCCTGAATCGTCTCAGGACTACAGAGGAGCGGGCATTCAGATACCACCCTCCCAGCTGATTGGACCAGAGACAGTGCAATACAGCATGGGAGGGGAAAGGAAGTGCAGGACAGTGAACTACTGGCGAAATGTTGGGTTTGCTACACATCTCCTGTCTGAAAGTGGATTGCAAACAGCAGGACAGCAGAAAAATGGAGAAGACCAGCTAAAAATCAGAACTTAAAATCATGAAACAGGGTGCAAAAAAGCAGCAAATAAGAGGGGAAGGAGAATTTAGCATATTTTAAAAAACTTGTTGAAAACTCAAGTACGCTTTATAGAATAAATAATCCCCAATGGTTTATAGAATATGACTTTATGTTTAGCTGCAGACACCGGTGAGTCATGCAGGCCACACCCAGTCTGGGGCACAGGAACCTGAAGCTATACTCGAGTGTTACTTAATAAAACTTGGCACAGCTGTACAAAATAAGATAACTTCCAGCTATTCCACTCGACCCCCTCTTAAACACATGCACACTCCGCTTGAGTTGGACAAGCATGCATGTGTTCTCGGTGGGAAGAGGGCAGCGAGCTGCTACTATCAGACCCCTCTGGTGTCAGCTTCTCTCTCAAAAACAACAGATCACACATACGAAATTCTGACAGATCCTTATTCTCCACCGATATCTACAGTCAGGGGGACCACTGAGAAGCCCCTATATAACGTAGATAGTCCAGCAGTTGTGATGACATTAAGCTAATGTGTATTTACTTGTGAAACAAACTGTGAAAAAAAACACTTAAAAAAAAAAAACAACACATTTTTGATAATCCCCTTCCATAGACACTTGAGGCATCTAGAAATCAGAGTGGGCATCTACACTCACCAACCAGAGCAGAGAATTACATGGATTCACTTAAAGGAAAACTGTCACCATGTAGTGCCTATTACACTGATTACAGCGCTATATCTGCTGTGCGGACCTGTGCAGTAGTTTGGGAGAAACTTGCATTTTATTAGTAGCAGCCAGACCCAGAACTAGTCCTGCATATTCGTGAGCTGTAGCTGGCGACACTCACCCCACCTTCTAGCCAATGGCTGGCAGCTTTCTCTATGCACAGTAATATGCAGGTAGTAGGCAATCATTGGTTGGAGGACAGGGTAGGTGTGACTATCCTGCAACTCATAAATACCCAGGACTACTTCAGGTAGTCCTCTATACATGTGCTGGTACTGATAAAAGGCAAGTTTCTCCAAAACTACTGCACAGATCCACCGGGTAGACATATCACTATAATCAGTGTCACGGGCACTACCTTTTGCCCCCCTCAGATAGCCGTGCTGGTTTCGCACGGGCGACAAAATAGCGTGGTTTTCTTGCAAGGCTACAAATCACATGTCTGTGATGTCTGTACTTTCCAATGTGTTCCTTCACATTATCGATGTTTTGTAGGTTGCTATGGAGCCTTCCTATGCTGCATCGTATGAAAACGCGGTTGTCATGCGCTGCAACCTTTACAGTAGGAAATCATACTGTTTGAGCCCTAAAATAAGCCCCAGCTGCATGAAAAAAAAACAAAAAAACTAATACAGCACCTAACAGACGCTGTCCACTCCGCCGCCCGTCTCCTCTGCAGCTCTGGCACTTGTTTGTAATCCTCAGGGAGCGCTTCCTGGTCAGGGGTTTCAAAAACCCCACCTCCAGGAAGCGCTGCCTCTGATTGGTTCTCAAGCACCGCAGCTCAGCCAATCACAGCCATTCAATGTGATGGCTGCGATTGTTTCAATGAGCGCTGCAGTGATTGGCTGAGCTGCAGCACACAAGAACCAATCAGATGCAGCGCTTCCTGGAGGCGGGGTTTTTGAACCCCCTGACCAGGAAGCGCACCCTGAGGCTTACAAACAAGTGCCACAGCTGCAGAGGAGACAGGCGGCGGAGCCGACAACACCTCTTAGGTGATTTATTTTTTGTTGTTGCAGCTATGGTTTATTTTCAGGTTAGGGCTTAAATTTCAAGCCCCCCCTCCCAGCAACAAGTCCTCTATAAACAAGAGTCATTTACACTGAGATGACACTTCCACTGATAGATGATCGCTCAAACGACAGTTTGAAGGACAGTTTTGAGCGATCAGCTTTGCATAAATTTTTAAGTAGCTAACTAGCTACTTAAAGGGGTTGTCCCGCGCCGAAACGGGTTTTTTTAAATTTTTTTTTTAACCCCCCCCCCGTTCGGCGCGAGACAACCCCGATGCAGGGGTTAAAAAAACAACCCGCACAGCGCTTACCTGAATCCCGGCGGTCCGGCGTCTTCATACTCACCTGCTGAAGATGGCCGCCGGGATCCTCTGTCTCCATGGACCGCAGGGCTTCCGTGCGGTCCATTGCCGATTCCAGCCTCCTGATTGGCTGGAATCGGCACGTGACGGGACGGAGCTACACGGAGCCCCATTCAGAAAAGAAGAAGACCCGGACTGCGCAAGCGCGTCTAATTTGGCCATCGGAGGGCGAAAATTAGTCGGCTCCATGGGAACGAGGACGCCAGCAACGGAGCAGGTAAGTATAAAACTTTTTATAACTTCTGTATGGCTCATAATTAATGCACAATGTACATTACAAAGTGCATTAATATGGCCATACAGAAGTGTATAGACCCACTTGCTGCCGCGGGACAACCCCTTTAAGAGTTAAATGGAGGCGGAGCGGAACACCACTGACAGCTCTGAGAACAGCAGCTGCTTTGTATATGCAAACAGCTGCTTTGTTCTCGAAGCTACCGCTGAGAGCTCCATGCGAGATACCAGCTGAAAGAATGACATCAGCTGGTATCCCGCTGAGAACTCCGCGTGCGTCGCTGATAAGGCTCAGTGATGACAACGATGAACCAATAGCGCACGATAGCCGCCTATTTAGACAACGATTATTGCTCAAAAGAGGACTTTTGAGCTAATTTTGAGCGATAATTGTTGCGTCTAAATGCGGCTTAAGATACAGATTTTGCTCTGCAGGTCATTGTCTGCGCGAGAGATTTCCATTCCACAAGAAGAGATTTGTAAAGAACCGCATCCGCACGTCTGCCGCTGTATCCTCCAGCAAATGGAACCTCCTCTTACGGGGTCTTCTACCTGCGGGCTTCTAAGGGCTTATTCACACTAACAAGAAATTCGCCAAAAAATGAAATCCATTCTTTTTGATGGATTTATCCACGTGAGGTTTTTGTTTTTTCTTCCCAGCGATGCAAGGCATTTTTTTATGCAAAAACACCTTACATCACTTCCACTGAAATTCCAATCTTCGGGCGCTCATGTCTTCACGCCGGACGATCGGCAAGCGTTTCCCATTGATTTCAATGGGAATTATTTCGCACTCATGTGCATGTCGCACGGAATGCAATGTGTTTGACTGTCCCATTGATGCGTTCCCAGGGACGCGAAAAAATACGGCATGTGGCAATTTTTACCTCATGTGTATGACTATTTAAAAGAATGGAGTTCACATTTGCGCGGGTTTTGTGCGCCTCACAACGCACAGAACTCACTCGAGATTGACGCTCGTGTAAATGTAGCCCAAGGCCACACACAGACCGATCGGATCCCGCAGCAGAATCTGACCCTGTGCCCGTCCGGCACCCCCTGCGTACCTGTACAGATTATTCTTTATCTGTGCTACAGATGTACCAGCCGTCGTATATGCGCAGTACGGATTATGCTGCGCCATTACTAGGCGATGATGCAGATCCCGCAAACTTTCCACAATGATATTTGCGGAAGGGCCGCGGGTCGGATGGCTTTAAGCAGTCAGCACAGAATCCGCCTCAGCATAGAGCATGATGCAATTTTTTTTTCCTACGAGCGAAAAAATAAAATAAAAAATATATCGCAATTGATTTTCGCTCGTGGGCAGGGAAAAAAATTGCATTTCTATAGCATGCTATGGGCGGTATTTGCTGACGAATTCGGAGGCGGACGCCCGCTCCAGATTCCGCAATGCAAATCTGGCCGTGTGCAGGCGACCTTACTTTGCAGCTTCTAATAACAGATCTGCTGCAGGGCGGTTACCCAGCTTTCCCATATTCCTGAATATCAAATAGGTCTATTAATGCTACAAGGAACGTCACTACATAATTGGTTACCTTAGTAGTTCAACGGTCTGAAAAAGCTTTATGACATGCAGAACATGTAATAGCAGCCCTAGAGGATGCAACACAGTTATGCGTATTCCTAAATATCAAGCCTGCTACGTGGTGCAGCAATCCCTAAGCCAGGGATGTATGCTGTACTATCCTACCAAACGGTATGGGGCACCCGAGCAAGAATCAGAAGTAGCATTTATTTCCATATGTTAACACTTAGTGGGGCTCCTTTGGTCCTAATGGCATTGGATTTTCTATGTGGGATACTTTCTACTAACGTCTGATACACTTCAGCTGGTATGTCCCTCCATTCACCCTTCAAATGTCAGGCAATGAGGATGGGCGCTGTTCATATTCCCTGAGCAGACATTCTAGTTGGTCCCAAAGATGCTCAGTAGCTTCAGGCTGGGACTCTGTGCAGCCGATCCAATCGTGGAACATCCATATCCTTGAACCAACATAAGACACTGTTGGATGTGTGACAAGGTGCGTTGTCTTGTTGGAAGTATGGCTGACCGTTTCCAGAGTATGCTTAGTCTAGAACAGTGTTTCCCAACTCCAGTCCTCAAGTCACCCCAACGGGTCATGTTTTCAGGATATCTTATAGTAAGAACACCTGTGGCAATGACAATAATGACATCACCTGTGTAACACTGAGGAAATCCTGAAAACAAGACCTGCTGGCAGTCCCTGAGGAATGGAGTTGGGGAACACTGGTCTAGAATGTCACATTACACCTCCGTGTTCATGGCTCTTGCCACTTCAACCAACAGACCAAGGCCATGCAACTGTTGGAACAACACACTCGGGACGCAAAAAAGCATCCCAAAAACAAAAAACCCCCTTAAAAAGGGACGCCCAAGATATTCCTTTTCTTCCCTAAAAGTAGGAAATATGATAAAGTTATACGAGATGCAATACTCAGCACTTCCATTCGACCGCTACAGCAGCATCGAGGCCACCGATTGGTTGCAAGCAGTCACATGGGCATACAAGTGGGTCACAGAAGCCGCCATGTCAACAAATCCCAGAGGAGAGGAGCAGAGAGGCAGCGATGGAGGGGATCAGGGTGGGGTGGGAAGGGTTAATGACATTACATAGAATATTTTATATTTTGGACAATCCCTTTAAGGCCGCGCTCAGAGGTTACGGTGAAGGCGTGTTACACGTGCAGGTTTTGCGCACGCTGTAGCAATCTGCCATGGGCTCCCATATATAGCAGGCAATACGAAGGAAGACAAAGCGCAGCACGTTCTATCCTGGGCGTATATTACACACGGATACACGCCAAGATGGTGATTGGCGGCACGCAGCAAGGACGCGAGGTCTAATGCATGGCACGCAGTGGATTACGGCCGTGTGAGCCCGACCTTCTTAGGACTTCAGGCACTTCCATCCTTACTGGGCAGAGACGAGAGCGGTAAGGCCTGCTGGGAGTAGTAGTCCCACCTGCTGTAAGTGTGTTATACATAGGATACACACCAGCAGAATGGCCATGCATGCCTGTCCACAGCTGCAGGGCTGCTACACCCGGCTCTCCTGCCTCCAGCAGTCCGCCCATTGGGTAGGCAAAACCAGCAACAATAACAAAAGGCCTCACAGTGTGAAGCCCCCACGTCAGCCCCTCACCCACACTGCAGCCCATACCCACCGGGTCGCCAACCTCACTTCTCCACACTGGGTCCAATCGCGTCACCGCCCTGTCTTCTCCCTGCGCACCCCGCCCGACACCGGCCACATACACTGCGAATGACTGATGCTCTACGGAAAGCAGCGGAGGCCAAAACACCCAGCGCGCAGCTGCAATGACGTCACTCTCATGAGATGACAGGAAAACGGGATTCTAAGAGCTAGAGCGCGAACTAAACGCTTCCTGCATTGTCTCCAGAGCAGGCGCCATTGTACCGTGGATATAGGCGGTGTAATGGTCTCCGGGAGGCATATGAGTGTATTATAGGTTTGGGGGACAGGTTTATTGTATATTCTCTACGGGACATGTTTTCCCTCTCACAAGTCACATGTTAACAAGTGGGCCTCATTTATGAAACCTCCGGAAATTATGAATTGACCATTATATTGTCCTAGTCATTTTGCTTCCAAGGCTTCACACGGCCATGAGCGTATTTGGAAACCCCACCCCCATCCCCCCATTGACTTCTATGGGGACTTTTGGTGCACAAATACACAAAAAAATAGGAGATGTTCCATTTTTTTTTCGTGACCGAAATGGGCGCTCAAAATACGGAAATGTGAATTAACCCATTGGAATAAAAGGGTTCTATTCTCTGCATATTGCGTGCGCAAATACGCCTGTATGAAGCCGGCCTCCAGCTGCGTTCACACGTGGTATTTTTTGGTTGTGGTTTAACAACTGCAATTAAAAACTTCATCAAAAACCGCCTGCGTTTTTTTAAAAGCGCATGTACTGGTAAAAACACAGATGCCATTTTTTAAATGCATGTGGATATTGAGTAATGGCATGTGTATTTTTAATGCAGTTTTTAATTGCGATTTAATACCAAAACAAAAAAACCGCCACGTGTGAAGGTAACTTAAATGTCTGGATTCAGCCATGTGCTTTTTATAAGGGCCCTTTTTGCGCATTGAAAAAAAGATCGCAGTGTGTCCTATTTTAGTCTGTTTTCACACACTGAAATTGTCCATGAAAGTTTATGGGAGCGTAAAAACAGACCGCGAACACGGATGGCATATGCATGCGCGCTGCTTTTAACACGTTTTCCGTGAAAATAAAAAAAGTGACATCAACTGGGCCTTCTTTTGTTCTTTTTGTGCGCGTGAGGAACTGATGGCACACGGATGGAAAAAAACACAAATGGCCACTAAACGCATGTAACGCGCATGTACATGTGCAGGGAATCGGTCAGTTTTTCACAGACCAAAATTGCTTCCGCCTGTGTGAATGCGCCTTAATAGTCTTCTGAAATTAGAGGCTTTTTCCGGCTCCTGAGGGAATGGACACACAGAGGGGGTCCGCTGCGAATTTTCAGTGCGCAATTTTCTGCAGAAAATCCAAAGCAGAGTGGAAAGTGGATGGGATTTAAGCAAATCCCAATTCTATGCTGTGAAAAGATTCCCTCTAAGGCCGGGCTCACATGACCAGTTGGGATTCCGCATGGGAGAGGCCCGCAGCGGATTCTGGCTGTGACCCTGCATACATCACATAATTGTATTGGGTATGACCATGGAGGCACGCAGGCGGTCATGCGTAATACAACTTTTTTGGGAGGTTTGTATTTCCCGCACTGTCGCTTAGCGATGCCGCAGGTACCCGCAGCCCATACGCAATGTCATTGCGTATGGGCTGCAGGCATATCCGTGACCATAGAGCCTAATGAGCTCTATGGTTGCAGATTCCACAGTAAAATAGCGCACGCTACGATTTTTCTTCTGCTCGCGGAATACGCAATTTGTACCCAAAAGTGGGAAGGGAAATTCGAAAATACATTCATTTCAATACCTACATATTACCGCGGATCATCCACATAGACGGCAATTGTGGAATACGCAATTTAAATCTGGTCGTGTGAGACCAGCCTAAGACTGGAATTGCGCTATGACCAAGGCTTTTTTTGCGTTTGTTTCGGAATATCTTACTGTACTTTTTCTGCCTGCAGGACATGGTCATGTGCGTACGGCAAACAAGCGCACCGATTAAAATGGCTAATTAGTTTCAGATATGTTCTTTTCCCAGCGGAATTATGTAGTATTTCACGCATCCTTGCGTATTCCGCGCTCATTTCCGACCGCCCATTGACTTCTATCAGGACATTTGGTGTGCAAATGCGCAGCAAAATAGAACAAGTTCCATATTTTTTAGCGCGGCTAAAAATCACAGAAATTGGCATACAGTGCAAAAATTAATTTCAAAAGATTTTATTGACTGTCAACAATAAAGCGATTTTCGGGGACATAAAAAAGGGCTTAAAATGAACTAAAATGGAATACTCACCTTTCGTAGCAGCTCCCCGTTCAGCGCTGCAGCTCTGTTGCCCGCCGCATGGAACCTGGATGAAGCGGCGGGCGGTCACGTGCCATTCATGTTGCACAGGAACGCTCAGCCACTCACAGGCTCCAGCGGTGATTCTTCCATGGCCACTGAAGCCTGTGAGTGGCTTATTCTTGGTTCTGTGCGGTGGGCATCGGGGCTACAGTGCTGGACGGGGAGCCGCCTGGTTAGGTGAGTATTCAAGTTTACTGCATTATAAGCCATTTTAACTTTTTTTATGTCCCGGAAAACTCCTTTAAGAAAACATCTAAAAACATATCCCAAATATATCAACCCTCTTGAAGGTGTTTTCCGGGACTAAATACTTTGAATAGGTTATCAATAGTTGATCCTTGGGAGGATGCTGCTTGGGATCCCCACTCATCAGGTGATTGATGAGGCCGTGGTACTCGGGTGAGCGTTGCAGCCTCTTCTCAGACCTGTGACATCATATTCATCGGTGACACGGCCTGAGAACAGCTCAGTTTTATTAAAGTGAATGAAAATGAGCTGCAATACCAGGTACAGCCTCTTTACAATGCACGGACTGTAGGGGCCACGGCACTGTTGATGGAAGCATTCTGGCTGTCTTTATGGGGGTGTGGCCTGTACCCGTGGGCAGTGTTTAAATAAAAAAAAATTTTAAATCACTTCTAAGGTCTCCTTAAGGCTGGGTTCACATGGGGCGGATTTGCGGCGGAAATTCCGTGCGCGGCAAATCCGCATGCGGCCGCTAATCCCGGGATTAGCCAGCCATATCTCGTCCACACGGGACGGCAAATCCACTGCGGCTAAGCCGGCAGAAGACGCTGCTGCGGCGCGGATTTGCCAACCGCAGCATGTCTCTTTTTTATTTTTCCGCTGCGGCCACGCTCTCCTCTATGGGCCGTGGGTTTTGAAGCAGCGGTTCTCCCGGCGGAAATCTCACAGTTTTTCGCTGCGGCCAAACCGCGGGATTTCCCTCGGGAATCCGCCCCGTGGGAACCCAGCCTTAAGCTTAGGTTATTATGTATAAGTGTCCCATGCTACTCTGTTACATAGTAACATGGTATGTAAGGCCAAAAAAAGATATGTTCATCCACTTCAGCCTATTACCCCCCAATGTCGATTCAGAGGAAGGCAAAAAAAACCTATGAGGTAGAAGCCAATTTTCCTCATTTAATGGAAAGAATTTGTTCCTGACTCCAATCTGGCAATCAGGATAATCCCCGGATCAACAACCCTTTTGACGTTATTAATAATTACAACATATAATATTGTATCGCTAAAGAAAGGTGTCCAGGCCCCTCTTGAACTCATTTATCGAATTTGCAATCACCAAGTCCTCAGGCAGAGAGTTCCATAATCTTACTGCTCTTACAGTAAAGAACCCCTTCTATGTCGGTTACAATTTCAGAAATTGGACATCCCTGGTAAGATAGGGATGGGGAGGGTCAGACAGAAATGAATTGTATATAACCCAGAAGCTATTCTTCTCTTATGGTCCTTTTACGAGGGGGTGCTGATAGGTCTTTGGCTTTGTGTTCTTTTTTTGTTTCTATGGTAACGAATGTTACATCACATGAAAGCCTTATGTGTCTAATATATGTTTTCAAAATTGTGTTTGTAGCTTATGGCAACAGTTATCTAGGCACGCGGGAAAACAAAATGGCAGAGTCTAAGGCAATATTCACAGCAAATGAGAGCAGACGAGTGATAAAATTCTTGTTTCTGCAAGGAAAGTCCGCGAAGGATATTCATGGTGATATGTCGCAGACATTGGGGGATCAATGCCCTTCATATTCTACAGTTAAGAACTGGGTTGCCAAATCTAAAACGGGCCACTGCAGCACCAATGATGAGGAACGTCCTGGACGACCGAGAGAGGTTGTTGTTCCGGAGATCGTCGATGCTGTGCACAACCTCATACTGGAGAATCGGCCAATTTCAGCTAAAGGAATAGCTGACATCATGGGGATTTCTCGTGAACGTGTTTGTGTCATTATCCATGAACGTTTGAACATGAAGAAGCTCTCTGCAAAGTGGGACCCCAAATGTTTGACAACAGATCAGAAAAGCATGCGAGTGAAAACTTCCCGGTCCATTTGTCAGCGTTTCTGGACTGATAAGAACTTCCTGGATCGACTGGTCACTATGGATGAGACCTGGATTTACTTGTATGACCCTGAAACCAAGGAGCAGTCAAAAGTGTGGAGGCACAGTGGTTCTCCTCGCCCAAAGAAGTTCAGGGTGCAAAAATCAGCCACTAAGGTGATGGCGTCTGTGTTCTGGGATAAGGAGGGCGTGCTGCTAGAGGACTACCTGCAAAATGGTTCCACCATCAATACAAGGTATTACATTGAACTTTTGGACCAATTTAAGGCAGCTCTGAAGGCCAAAAGGTGCAGCAAGCTGTCCAAAGGAATCTTGTTCCTGCAAGACAACGCCTTCGCTCATACTGCACAAGCGACCACGGCAAAACTGGTGGAGCTAGGCTTCCAGCTGGTTGACCACCCACCTTATTCACCAGATCTAGCTCCCTCCGACTATCATTCGTTTCCAAACCTGAAGAAACACCTCAAGGGTACCAAATTTCACACCATTTCTGATGCCATGGCTGCTACGGATGACTGGTTTGGAGCACAACTAAAATCCTTCTTTTTGCAAGGCTTACAGAACTTGGAACACCGATGTAAGAAGTGTGTTGACATCAGTGGAGAGTATGTGGAATAAATGTAAAGTTTCATCTTCCTATCTCATTTCTTTCTGGGTAAAGCCAAAGACTTATCAGCAGCCCCTCGTACATAGATCGACTGTCGGGCGCTTCAACGGGCTGGAGATCACTATGAACAATTGCCTGTTTTCTCTTAATGGAGGTGAGCAGCCAAAGTAATCTCCGGCCGCCTCCACCTCCATTCACTGAGTGATCCTCGCAGCTGTGTAAAAACAAAGGAGCAATTATCGCCTGGATGACTGTCAGCCATGTTAAAAGTACCCTTAGACCAGATTCACATGGACCTATTTGTGCACAATAAATTTGCGCAATCAGTACACACGGAAAATAGAACCTATTGATTTCAATGGGGTTGCTCACTTGCGCATATGTGCACAAGTGAACAGAAAAAAAATATGCAGCATGTGCAGGAGAAGAACATACCTTGAACTCATTAAATTAATTGCCCATTTCAATGTCTGAGAGCATCAGTGCGTGTTTTACTGCATGTGCAATTGCGCACAACTTGCATGCGCAAAGGTACTGTAAATAATGCTGTTGCGTACACCTAAGGCCGGATTCACACAACAGTATGCATATTTGCACTGCATTTTTGCCATCGGGCATTGCATATTTGCATGTGCAACTACGTTTTTGCGCTAAACACGCACTGATGCTCTCAGCCATTGAAATGGCCACTTAGTTTAATGAGTTACGAGATATGCTCTTTCCCTCGCAAAGTGCAGGACAATAGAGCATGCTGTGTTTTTTTGTGCAATGGAACTGCGCACGCCAAATACACGCATTTGAACAGACAGATTGAAATCAATGGGTTCTATTTTCTACGTATTGCGCACACAACGTTTTTGTATACAAATACGTTGGTGTGAATCCGTCCTTCCACTGCGTACTGAATATCCTGTTGTGCTTCTAACACAAAAATGTGCATGCAAATTAGAACAGTCAGTAGATTTTTACGAGTTGCACTTCATACGTGTTCATGTACTTTCCAGTTACTGTACATCTAGAGTTAGCGTGTCACTTAGTAGTGAAGCGTTAGAATGATAAATGTCAAATTCAACTTTCCTCTTATGTTTTTCCAGCATTTTAGATAATATTTTTGATGATAGTGTTCAGAATGATTGAGATGATAGCATGTCCACTAGTTCTATCCTCGAAATTTGTCTCTGTATGGCTTGCACTAAACCCTAATGGCGAAGTACCATAGTAGACTTACAATTTGTATGGCAACAGCTTAATCTATAAAGATTTAATGGTGAAGGACAAGTAAGTACTGCGTTAGAAATAAGAAAAAGTGTGTGAAATTATATTAGTCGTCTTACCCCGGCCTGAGAAGCAGAAGTGATATAATGGCTGTCTTCATTTTACCTCTCTCCTCAGCTTTACTCTCCGTAGTATAGGGATACGGTATAATCATCGTGTTTTTAAATATAGTAAATGCTTGCATGTAGTTTTTAAAGGGGTTGAAAACTATTAATGGCCCATTCTCAGGATAGGTCATCAATAGTAGATTGGCAGGGGTCCATCACTAGGAACCCCTACAGCTATTCACCGGATCAGTGTGCTTTTTCTCCAGGTGCAGTGACCAGAGCCAGGCCTTCAGCCGGGAAGACGGCGGGGTACAAGATGACGGTGTTTCAATGTGGCACTACCATCTCCTCTCCTCAGAGCCGAAGCACAGCCCAGCTTAGCCGCTTGCAGGGGGATAAGATATAACAGTCCTTACTACCGAGGATTAGCTCTAGATTGCCTTCGTGACACCAGTGCCCCTAGATGAGTGACATGTCACTCGCAGTAAATAAATTAGTCTACAACCAAAATGTCTTTCAAAACCGGAGGCACTCGGTTTTCTTTTACTTACGTTTTTAACTCTTGATTTTCCAATACAAAATAAGTGCTTTTGCTTTTCAATGAGAAATAAGTGCTGTTGAACAAATTAAGTACCACCTTTCTTGACATGCTTACTTCCCTTGCACACTTTTCCGACAGACTTGAAAATAGAGAGTCCTTTTTCCCCCCAAGGCACACACATCCTAATTCGTAGTTATCTCATGGACATTTCCTTGGGGCAGTCACTTCTGTCTTGGAAAGAATTCTCAAATGCTCTTTCTCCTCGTCTGTTACTTCTCAGCACCCTGTGCTAGCTGTAGTGCATTTTGTTCTTCCCTTGGCGATGCAGTTCAGCGGGGGAGTGTGCGACAACCATACTCCAACTTCTCCCCCAGGTTGCGTCCCCTGAGCTCCAGTCCCTGGAGGGGATAAGTCTCCTGGCATGTGAGACCGGACCGAGGCTGAGCCCTGGCAAGAGCGTCAGCGACGCTGACCTCAGCGCACACCACCTCCTCCACTGACTACATCCAATGCGCTCTTCCTCTCTCTACTTTCTCCTAACTTCTGCCTAAGCCCTTAAACACCAATCACATCACACACAGGAGGTTAGGAGGACAAACAAATAGACTTAATCAAGGATGATGACACCAACACATACACCAAACACAGACTAACTCGCACATAAAGACGAACAGTACACAAGTGCTGGAGGGACCCTAACTCTGGGTCATTACACAGGAAAAAGCTCAGCTTCCACTACAGTGGCCCAGATTGGTTTTGCAGGTACTTCCAATTATTTCAATAGGAATTTTGGCCTGCAATACCAAGCCAGACAACCAGCCTTTAGCATTGCGAATAGAGCTGTCTACATGCAGTAAGAAGGGGAATAGGAGCGCAGGGCAGGCTAGATCGGTTCTTGTACTGGGAGAGTCACTTATTAGGTGGACAGACAGGGCAATCTGCCACAAAGACCAGGATCGTTGAACGGTGTATTGTCTTCCTGGCAATTGAGTTTGACACATCGTGGATCGGGTTGACTGATTATTGGGAGAAATTTAGATATAGGTGTGAGGTCCTTAAAAACCATTTTAGGGAACTAAGATGTAAGTTTTGAGCAAGGACCTCCAAAGTAGTATTTTCTTAAATACTACCTGTACCACGTGCCACACCAGAAAAGGAGCAGGAGATTAGGGAGGTAAACAAGTGGCTCAAGAGTTGGTATAGGAAGGAGAGATTTGGGTTCCTGGAGAACTGGGCTGACTTTTCTGTCGGCTAGAGGCTCTACTGTAGGGATGGGCTGCATCTCAATGCAGAGGGTGCAGCTGTGCTACGGAAGAAGATGGCTAGAAGGTAGGAGGAGTGTTTAACCGCTTAGTGACCAAGACTGTTTGCTCCTTTATGACCAGGACAAATTTTGGTATCCCTCCTCCGCCCATGCTTGCTGCAAACTCTACATTTTTTGGGAGGTATTTCTAGACCTCAGTGGCAGGGATGGGGTGTAAAAAGTGGCGCTCTGTAGGACTTCGTAATCTTGCTGAGGTGCGGCGGTCTCAGAAGGCGCTCAACAAGCTGCTCCTGGAACTGCAGGAAGGCGAGCGTTCCCAGGGCTTCTTGTAAATTACATAGGCATTACGGGTAGCAATCTGAATAACGCTGGGCTCACATGGCCGTAAGTATAATCTGCTTGTGGAGGCCCGCAGTGAATCCCAGCTTTGAGCCCAGCCGTGGCCCTTCATACAGCTGCGTAATGTAATGCGCATAATTGTGTGCTCACGCAGGCGGTCATGTGCAGTACACTTTT
Organism: Eleutherodactylus coqui; assembly: GCF_035609145.1. Lineage (NCBI taxonomy): Eukaryota > Metazoa > Chordata > Amphibia > Anura > Eleutherodactylidae > Eleutherodactylus > Eleutherodactylus coqui. The sequence continues at coordinate 75,959,108 of NC_089844.1, forward strand.
TTTGATTGTTTGTATTTCCCGTGCCATCGTTTAGCGGTGACGCGGGTACCCACAGCATGTACACAATGTCATTGCGTATGGTCTGCGTGTATACCCACAACTGTAGAGCACAATGTTGGAACAGTTTGCATTTTTAGTAGTGCTGAAGGTAGATACTTTACATTTATATGTCACATATCTACAGGGTGTCACAAAAGTTAAGGAACAACCATTTATTAAAAAAACGGTTTGTTAGATAGTCTTCCAATTTTAAGCATAGGCTGTGGAGGAAGAGATAAACTCGTTAAGCCATGTAACCAACATGGCAGCCATCTTAAATGCTGCCATCTTGGATTCAACTTTAGTTTTTAATAGGGAAGGTAGCTGTGAGTCACATCAAACTGGTAGAAAATTTCACTAGACAAACCGGGGCTTGCGTCATTTTCATGTAACTTTATTCATTCTCATGTTAAAACGGTAATTTTTGTTCCATCCATACGGTGCGATTAATGGTGTTATCCTAAACAGAACATTTTGAGATCGTCCTTATTTCTGCTGAACAGAGCATTATGCAGCAAAGTGAGCATTTCCTCTGCTTATCACATGAATGGAGCAGCTGCATTGTGATGGACATTTTAGTCTCTTTTTCCTGAAACAGCAACCCTCGACACAGACTTCAAGAATATGAAATGAAACACAGTTTGTAAAATATATGGTTATATGGTATTCTGTATAGTATGAACTGTACCAGAAGGAGAATTGGGGCTGAAGTTTTTGGAAATTTCGTTACCAGATTTTTCAAAGGGAACATGATATTCAAAGCCAGGACCGTATTAACCATGCAAATGGAGCACTATGGGCCCCTTATGGTCTTGGCGGTCTCCTGCTGCCTGCTCTTCAGCAGGCTGAGTGGGCCCCAAACACTGTTTCTCACCGGTTCGGCAGATCCAGAGAGAAGCAATTATGCCCATATTTGCGGTTGTTTAAAAAACAAAAATCTGCATACTCACCGCTCACATAGTGCTCCCCCAAGTCACTTCGGACTACTGTTCTCTTTTATACGGGTCTTCCAAAGTCAGTGCGGTCATGTGATAGGTCCTTGACATGTGCCCAATGCTAGCCTTGGCCTCAATGCTGGTCACGTGACTTGGCACATTATGTGACTACTCTGACCACAAAGACCTGGAAGAAAGTGAAGAAAAGGAGTTGTTTGCTTTTTAAAGTAACAGAAAAGTCGGCTAAACAGGTGACATTACTAATTAAAGGGGGGCAGAAAAGGCAACATTGTTAATTACGTGGAAGAAGAGGCGGCATTATGAATTGCTGGGGGGGGGGGGTCAGAAAAGGTGGCATCATTACAACCCCAATTCTATAAAGTTGGGACGCCTTGTAAAATGTATGTAAATGTAAAGAAAAAATGCAATGATTTTAAAGTCTCATATAACTATATTTTATTCACAATAGAACACATATCCTAAGAGGAGAGTGTGAAATGTAAAAAAATGAACTCATTTAGAAATTGATGGCAGCAACGCTTCTTATAAAAGTTGGGGCAGGGCCATGTCTGTAAACATCTGGGAAGTGAGGAGACCAATGGCTGGAGTTCTGGGAGAGGAATGTTGTTCCAATCTGGTCTGATGTAGGGTTCTAGGTGCTCAACAGTCAAGGGTCTTCTTTGGTGGATTTTTCGTTTCATAATGCACCAAATGTTTTCTATTGGTGGACGGTCTGGACTGCAGTCGGCCGGCTCAGCACCCGGACTCTTCTTCTGAGAAGCCATGCTGTTGTGATGGGTGTAGTACGTGGTTTAACATTGTCATGCTGAAATATACAAGGCCTTGCCTAAAAGAGACGTCTGTATGAGAGCATATGTTGTTCTAAAACCTCTATATGCTGCTCTGCATTGATAGTGCCTTCCAAGATGTGTAAGCTACCCCTGCCATAGGCACTAATGTAACCCCATCCCATCAAAGATGCAGGCTTTTGAACTGTGCGCTGATAACAAGCTGCATGGTCCTTCTTCTCTTGAATCTGCAGGACATGGCATCCGTGGTTTCCAAAAAGAAATTCAAATTTTCATTCATCTGACCACGGAACAGTTTTTGATTTGCCTCAGTCCGTTTTAAATGGCCCAGAGAAGACATCAGCGTTTCTGGATTGTGTTGATATATGGCTTGTTCTTTGCATGATACAGCGTCTTTTCTTTACATTTATTTACATTTTACAACTTTTTGGGAATTGGGATTGTAATTACAGAGCAGAAGCAGCAGCATTATTAATTACGAGGGAGCAAAAGATGGCATTATTAATTACAGAAACAGAAAAGGCTTCATTATTAAAACAGGGGACACAAAAAATCTGCATTTTCAATTACATGGCCAGAAAAGGCGTCATTAATAATTATGGGGGCAGAAAATACAGCATTATTACCTAGGGCGGCAGAAAAAGCAGCATTATTTATTTTTATAAGGGGCAGAAAATGCGGTATTAATAATTATCGGAGCAGAAGAGGCAGCAATATTACTGATAGTGGTAGAAAGAAGGGCATGTTTACTGTGTGGATGGCACTAGAAGCAGCACTTACTGCATTAGGCCTAATTACTATCTGGGGCACTATGGCTTGTGTAGCGCCATGGAAAACATAGGGAGAGTCAAATGCTACAGAGACAGGTTGTGTCCAGGAGGAGTCATTGCAATAGACTGGGCATGGATAGAGAAGAAAAGGGAGAGAAAACGACACCAATCAGGGATGACGCCACCTGTGATCACTGGATGTAACTGCATTGTAATCACTATGTAGAGCTGGTAACTGACTACTATTTAGAGATATGTTATTACTATGAAGGGGTCACTAGGAAGTACTACTACTGCAAGGGAATACAAAGCGTGTGGCTTAGTGTAAAAGAGCGTGACCTAAAAATTTGCCATGGGGTGTTATGCACGCCGCAAGATTGCTGCACTAGCAAGTGCCGGGGTGCTGGGGGGCCCCATCATAATTGATTGCTCTATTCTGTGGGCAGCCTTAATCTGGCCCTGCTCAAAGGACAGGGAAGGTGGATTCTGTGGGTGTACTTCTTGCACTTACTCAACTCCCTGTTCCCTCTCTGTCACCCCTGGAAGTTGGGGCTCAGTCTGTAAGTGTGACTCTTTTCTTCTGTTAGTGTGCGGGAACTGCCATAGAGAACAGTGTGTGTGCCAACACATTTACTGAAGAGAAGAGCCACGCGCACAGACATACGGTTATGTTCAGAATTAGCTAATCACATTTAAACTCACCCCATATAAAGTTCAGATCTTCTAGTAAGATTTTTGTGACATTTGTGTTGGCTGGTCCATAAAGAACTTACAACACATCAAAGAGATATGATTATTGAAGGTATCAGTAAAGAGAAGGGTATCAAAAACTTTCCAAGGAATTACATATGCCATGGAACAGAGTAGATTAAATTTGGTACCACAGTGACATTAGCAAGAACTGGACGTCCGTTTGTAAAAATTGATGAACGTACCAAAAGAAAATTGATCCGGAAGGCTGCAAAGAGGCCTACAGCAGTATGAAAGGAGCTGCAGGAATTTCTAGCAAATAGTGGTTGTGTAGTGCATGTGGCAACCATCTCTTGTATTCTTTATATGTCTGGGCTGGGAGGTAAAAGGACAAGATGGAAGCCTTTTCTAAAGGAAAACATTGAAGCCAAGGAGAACACGTTATGATCTGATGAGACCAAGGTTGAACCGACAGAGAATATGGTGGAGGCTGCATTACGCTTTGGGCTGTTTTTTTTACTGATGGAACTGGTGGAGGGAATAATAAATAGTTCCAAATATCAGTCCATTTTGGCACAAAACCTTCAGGCCTCGGCTAAAAAGATGAAAAGGAATTTCACCTTTCAGCAAGACAACAACTCAAAGTATACCTCCAAATCAACAAAAGAATGGCTTCGTCAGAAGAAGATCACAGTTTTGGAATGGCTCAGCCAGAGCTCAGACCTGAATCCCATTGAATACATGTGAGTTGACCTGAAGAGGGCACTACACATGAGATACCCTCGCAACCTGACAAAAGAACCTAGTGTGATGCAGAGTGTTAAGGCAGCAGAAATGCAGTCCTAAGCTCAGGCTCACGATCTGAAGGTTGCGAATTCAAGGTTCAGGTAGCCGGCTCAAGGTCGACTCATCCTTCCAAGGTCGGTAAAATGAGTACCCAGCTTGGTGAAGGGGTAATAAATAAATACATTTTTGAAAGCGCTGTGGAATAAGTTGGCGCTATACAAGTAGCAAGATTTATTTTCATTTTATTTGGAGCATTTTTGCAAGGAAGAGTGGGCAAAGATTGCCAAGTCAAGATGTGCCATGGTGATAGAAACCAGCTGAAAAAGAATGAATTCTGTTACAAAGTCAACAGGTACATCAACAAAGTATTCGTTTTAGGGCTTATTCAGACGACCGTATATCGGCCGGGTATTCACGCCGGCCGATATACGGCGTCTCTCTCTGCAGGGGGAGGAGGCTGGAAGAGCCAGGAGCAGTGCTCTGAGCTCCCGCCCCCGCTTTGCCTCCTCTCCACCCCTCTCCGCCCCTCTGCACTATTTGCAATGAGAGGAGGCGGGACAGGGGCATGGCTAAGTTTAGTGAATTAGCCCCGCCTTCATCCTGCCTCTCCTCTTTGCAAATAGTGCAGAGGGGCGGAGAGGGGTTGGAGAGTTGGCAGAGAGGGGGCGGGAGCTCAGAGCACTGCTCCTTGCTCTTCCAGCCTCCTCCCCCTGCAGAGAGGGACGCTGTATATCGGCTGGCGTGAATATGCGGCCGATATACGGTCGTCTGAATAAGCCCTTCGAGTATGCATATTTATTTATTTATGCAACAACATTACTTTGTTTTTTTATTTTTCCATCCTAAAAATTTTAGTTAGTTTTGCAATGAGATTGTACAGATAACGGATCACATTGAAGGTAGAAAAAAAATCTGAAATTATTCATCTTTTTGGATTTTTTAACATGACAACATGGCATTTTAACAGGGTTGTGTAGACTTATTATATCCACTGTATGTGGAATCTGGCACAAAGTAAAGACTAATTGCTGCAAATGACTTTCTTTCCCAGTATTTTATCAACAGTTTTTCTGTAAAGTGCATTTCCTGATTTGTGCAGCAGGGGGCAACTTATCTCCATTATTAGCTGTGCTCTACACAAGTCTCTACCATATGAGTCATAAAGAAATAGAGAAGAAGCCAGCCCTGAATTCAATGTATATTCTAGAAAATATACTCGGTTATGGCATGCTCAGACCCAGGCATGTTATGCTAATCTAGTATCATGTGAGTTTTATACACTGATTAAAGTGACCCTTCGGTTTCAGAAATCCTGAAAAATAATTCTGCATCTTGAAAAATCCTGAACATTCAGGCTAGGGCTTATTTTCAGGAAAACAGGGTATTATCAGAATTTCTCCCTATACAAGGGGAATCAATCGAATAATAGAGCTGAGGAGTTGCAGAGCATTAAAAAAACTGTAGCCCTGTGCATCCATCAGCAAAATGTACTCTGTCATCCATGCCAGCTTATATTCTAAAGCTGCTCTCACACAGGAGTCTGTAAAAACGCCACGTTTTAAAGCGTTTTCAAACACGTTCAACACCATTCAAAAGCATTTTTTAACGCGCCCTATCATTGCAATGTGTGATGAAGTGCATTAAAAATTGCTAAAACTCACTAAAATAGAGCAGAAAGCGTTCTAAAATCATGGCTTTAGAAACACAGTGCTCGAACGCTCATATAAAAAGCCTAATTGAAATCAATGGAGGGGTTTTACAGCATTTAGCATTAAACCCTATGAAAAATGGCCTATGTGAGAGTGGCCAAAGTCATGGTGCCTATGCGGAGCAAAGGTCCTTCCATTACAGTACAACGGCGTAATAACGTATCTGGCATATCTGTCCCATAGCTGGTTGACAGCACTTCTTGTCGGTACACATCAGGGGCATTGCTAGGATCTTAAAACCTATGGAACAGTAGTAGCGTTCCTCTTAGTGTTCCCACATAGTAATAATACCCTCTGTTGTGCCCCCTTGAAAGCAATATTGTACCATGCTACCCTAGAAATTAATAATGCCCTGTATGCGCACCCTAGAAAGTAATAGTGCCCTCATTTTGCACTCTAGACAGTAATAATGCCCCTTGAAAGTAATAATGCCTAATATGTGCCTCTTTAAAGGGAACCTGTCATCAGGTGCTTCCTATGCAATCTAAGCTGTGCATTTAATAGTGTTGGTAGTGAGTTTGCCATTTCGCTATATACTTTGTTATATGTGCCCAGGTAGCTTTACAATCCTCTTTTGAAGATTTTCTGCACAATAATAAAATTAGGCATAAAGAATTAGATTTTCTTCGCACAACTGCGCCAGGCACGCCCCGCAGTTTTGATAGACAGATATATTAATTTTCTATCCTCTGATGAAATCCCACGTAGGCGCTATGTCAAGGGCAGCCTGTTTTTGCGTACTAATGTCCACTTTTACTTGCTCTCACTTGATGTGCTGAATGCACATGCACTTTCTCGTCCATTACTCGCAGGGCCATCTGACATCAGATGCCGCCAAGCCGCTGAGCTGAATGCGCATGCGCTTTCATGGCCATTACTTGCAGGATCACTTGCCAGCAGATGCTCTGCCCAGTCAGTAAGAATACCGCCTAATGCAGTATATACTCCCGCAGTTAATCCCCCCAATCAGTATTGATGTCCTCTTAGTGCCCCCCACTCAGTATTGATGCCCCCTTAGTAACAGTGCCCCAATAGTCAGTAACAGTAAACCCATTTACTTCCTTTGATATTGTAATAGCATAAAAAAAAAAGATATGGAGAGGGTGGACAAAAATATGGAAACAAAGTACGAAATGCATGCCTTAAAATTGGTCTCTACACATGTCTTATTGAAATATACTTTATAATCCCATGTAACTTAAGTGGAGGTAATATGACACTGACACAGAAGTGAACATCTCCCGAGCAACAAGGTTCCATTGGTCAGGGGTTTGAGCCACTCAGCTGCTTTTACCTACTGGCTCCCAAAAGCACCCAGAGCAAGGCAAGAGGTGAAGTAAACACAAATTTGTCTGGAAAGCTCTCAGCCAAGCAGCAGTCAAAAGGGCAGCTGAGTGCTAACAATTAAAACCCCATGCATTTTGTATGGTGTTTCCATATTTTTATGCACCCCTTGCATATCTCACCTAGCCCCTTCCCCGTCCCTTCATCATAGTTGTAAGTGATAACACTAGTGCGAACAAAGCCATAAACAGTATATTATGCTTTATGCCTCAAACAGCATTGTCCCCAAACAGCAAATGCCCTCTATGACCTCCGCCAAGTATCAGCTAGTCAGTCATATTACAAAAAACCTTTCGATGTATACCATGGAGGAAATATAAAGTGTACATGTTATACACTCCATGTAACTGTTAGGGCTCGTTCACATCAGTGTCGGAGGTTCTGTTCAAAACCTCAGTGGTGGATTTCCACTAGAAAATAGGACGAAATAGCACAAAATCTGGTAATTCCTGCAACATGCCAGAATCATTATAGTCAATGGCCGTCCCTCGGCACCAGTCAGTTCTGTCACAAGATATGTTCGGCCAGGGGTGCCATTTTCCTGTTTCCCGAATGGAACAAGGAAACGGAACCCTGAACGCTGATATGACAGAGCCCTTACTACACAAGGACATTAAAAAAAAATCACAGATATTACTGGTTGTGTGCCAAGTTGCTTGTCTCTTAGTCCGATAACTGTGTTTTTCTCCATAGTTGGGGCAGTAGGGTCAGCAATACTTGATCAGAATCTCCTGCTGAAACCATGTAGCTGAAAAGGAGAATTCGCTTTTCTCAAGAAGCAGGAGCAAAGGAATGTAGGAAACCCTGTGAATATGACTCTTTGTCCACCCGGTATGAAAGAACCATTGATGGGCAGGAAATAAGCTTCACCACTGTCCATAAATTTAATACAGCTAACCACTTACTAAAATATTAATAAGGCAGCCAGTATTATTACAGCTTCATATTAATTCTAAATTATTATTTGGTACTTTGGATATTGTGAATTAATATTTTAATTCTGTTGAATTATTTAAATGTCATAAAAATTGTGTAGATTCTTATAATACACTACCTTACCCATCGCGCATTGCTGCGAAGACAGACATACATACATACATTCGTTTTTATATATCTAGATAGCAACCAATCACAGCGCAGCTTTCAAGTTACCTCAGCGTTATAATATATAACAACCAATCACAGCGCAGCTTTCAAGTTACCTCAGCGTTATAATATATAACAACCAATCACAGCGCAGCTTTCATGTTACCTCAGCAGTATAATATATAGCAACCAATCACAGCACAGCTTTCATTTTACCTCAGGATTCTCAATATCCAGCAATTGTCTTGCGAAACGTTTGGCAGAGGCATCATTTTGTAGTTGAACACGCATCCCGTTGCTCGTAATGCCTTTTGCTTTCGTGCTTGAGATGGAAATCAAACGATCTTTGTCTGGGGGGCATAACTGTCGACGATGCTCGCACGCGCCACCTATCGTAGGATAGATGTACTATGCCAGTAATCTTCGGAGGAGTGTACTCAACAACTTCCCAAAGTTTCATGGCGATTATATGAATGGTGTAGTAATGCATAAAGGACAAACAGACAGACAGTCATTCAATTATATATATACATATATATATATATGACATCAGGAAGTGAGAGAATTAGATTCCGTACATAAAATTTGGACGCTAATTCTTTTGAGTTTAGAATTGAATAATCGAGTTGGGACCCATTAGCTTTTCCTATTTATGACATAATCAATGCTCGTGCCAAATTTCAAGTTTCTATGATATTGGGAAGCGAGAAAATTAGATTCCGTACGTAAAATTTGGACGCTAATTCTTTTGCGGTTAAAAATTGAATAATCGAGTTGGGACCCATTACTTTTTCCTATTTATGACATAATCAATGTTCATGCCAAATTTCAAGTTTCTATGACATTGGGAAGCGAGAAAATTAGATTCTGTACGTAAAATTTGGACGCTAATTCTTTTGCGCATAGAATTGAATAATCAAGTTGGGACCTATTAACTTTTCCTATTTATGACATAATCAATGCTCGTGCCAAATTTCATGTTTCTACCACATCGGGAAGTGAGAGAATTAGTGGCAATGATGGAAATCGAACGATCTAAGTGGGGGGGGGGGGCGTAACTGTCAATGATGCTTGCACACGCGCCATTTATCATAGCATAAATGTACTATGCCTATAATCTTCCCAGGAGTGTACTCAACAACTTCCCAAAGTTTCATGGCGATTGGATGAATGGTGTAGTAGCGCATAAAGGACAAAGAGACAGACAGACACGCAGACATACATTCAATTTTATATATATAGATTATAAACTTTCTTGGTGCATTCAGAGTTAAGTAGGTTTTCCCATATAGACAACCCGTCTATATGCTCTTTCAGGAATTCCCTCTATTAGGGCGGCCGCCCATGGGAGACATGCACATGCAGCAAGTACGCAATGACATTGCATGCTTGCTAAGTGCCGCCAATCACCATGCGCTATCTTGCTGTTTATGCGCGCGTAATACATGCCAAGATAAAACATGCTACGATCTTTATCGCAGACGATTCGCGCAATATGTGTGAGTGGCAACATGGGAGCCTATGGCAGATGTCTACAGCATATTATGTGCGCAAAACCCATATGCGTAATGCGCTGTCACCAGACTCTTGTGTTTAGGAGCCCTAAGACAGGACAGAGAGCTGCTAGTAGAATATCAGTTTCTGCTCTGGCACACTCAACACAAACATGTATTACTGTAAATGTTCTTCCCTTCATTTGAGCAAGGGCAATTAACCCTTTCCAATTCATTTTTTATCCTGGTTTTCATAGGGAGCTTACTCTTTTTCTGCCATTATACAACAGCGTTATCTGCTGGCTAAAGCCAGTACTGCATGAGGTGACACATTGGATAGGCTCCAACAGCAGAGAGGCTGGCAATATACAGTAAAAGAACCCCAACGGACATCTTCCAACATCGGAGCTGTACAGCCTTAAATCATAATGTCTTCAGACGTCAGACAGTGGATTGGAAATGGTTAAATAGATATAAAAAATTGTATGGCCATGGAATGGGCTAAAATAAAAATAAAAAAAGCCATACACACCTGGTCAATGTCCTGTCACCTCCTGGTCAAGTGCAGGAGCCCCTGTCCCCTCTGCTCCAGACCGAGAGGAAGCTTGCCATTCATCGTAGACATGACCACTGGCTTCAGAAGTCACGTGTAGTTTATGGCAGTATCTGTCACAGCACGCTGCCATTGCCCACCGTTCTCATCTGCTGCTGGGGCTATGGTCGGGCACCGCTGTCATTCACAATCTGCAACCCATTCTCACTCCTTTATCTCATGCACAGGTCTCTGCCCGTATGGCTCACGCATACTCTTGTCATCTTAAAGGGACAGCACCCACTCTGTAAACCTGTTCCCTTCCAATTCTGTCTCTGTACCGACTACAATAGACATCCGCATCCAAGGATGGATGCCTATGTAATTGGTTGCATTGGCCAATGTGACAAAACCTCAGTTGTGTGTATTCGTGGTTCTGACTGTTGCCTGTTTATTGACCATTCTGACTTCTGTGTTCACTGACCGCAGCTCTGTATTCTTGACTCTCCTTTTATCTGCTGCCTGCTCTGATTTATAACATAGACTTCATTTAGGCACCTGTACTGCCAGCCCTGAGTCTAGCCTGTCTATCTACTATGTTCCTGTTTAGACCTTCTGTTCCTGTTTAGACCTTCTGCTCCTGTGCAGCATCAGCAGCCACATTACCTGGACTATCTATGTGTGTAATGGCCTGGGGATCCTGCATCAAAATCGCTATGCCACTTGGAGGGGTCAATCATGAAAACCAGATGCTGCCTCCTCAGTTAGTCCATAGAATGGTAGAGTTGGAAGGGACCTTCGGGGTCATCAGGTCCAACCCCCTGCTCAATGCAAAATTCACTAAATCATCCCAGACAGATGTCTGCCCAGCCTCCTATTGAAGACTTCCATTGATGGACAACTTCCCACCTCCCGTGGTTACCTGTTCCACTCATTGATCACCCTCACTGTCTAATATCTAATTTGTGTCTCCTCCCTTTCAGTTTCCTTCCATTGCTTCTAGCCTTTCAGATATTTGTAGACAGCCTTCTTTTTGTAAGCTAAACATTTCCAGATCCTTCAACTGTTCCTCATCGGACATGATTTGCAGACCACCCACCATCCTGGTTGCTCCATGGACAGTATGTTCACTGAAGTCAGTGATTGGCTTAGTGATTCATGTATACAGTGAATGGCATGGACTGCAGCAGGAACCAGAGCTCCAGAGTGGGAGCTGGGGGATAACTGACTAGTAAGTGTAGCTTCTTTTTGTTTTTTTTCACTTGAGCCCATCTCTTGCCTAGATAATTTTTTTTTTACTTTTGGAAAACCCCTTTTGACTTTGGGTGTGAAAAGTTTCTCCTTGTGGAGAGCACCACAAAGGTGGAGGTAGTCTTACAAGCCAGTGTTTTTTAACTCCAGTCCTCAGGGACCCCAACAGGTCATGCTTTCAGGATTTCCTCAGTATTGCACAGGTGATGCCGTTATTGTCGGTGCCTCAGTTATTGACACAGGTGTTCTCACTATAGGATATCCTGAAAACATGACCTGTTGGGGAGCCCTGATGACTGGAGTTGAGAAATACTGTTATAAGCCATGCAATGTTCCCTGGGAAAAAAAGCTACACAAATTAGTGAGGAAATCTAACACTTTAAAAGTCCCCAGTCTCTATGTCCACTCTGGTGGACATGAGTTGTCACGTAATACTACATTTCCACTGTAGGAGAAATTTCAGGGTGGCTGAGGCTTCTCTCAACAAAACTAGCTGTTTGCCATTGTAATCAAGGTCCAGACTTGCAGCAATCAACTGGCTCCAATATGAAAGTTCTGTGTGATGAGACCACCCATTTAATATTATATGGGTGGCTTCATGCGGATTCTTCTGTGGAAGTTTCAAAGAAGTATATTTAATAGCTATAATACATGGGGACAACTATGAGATCCTATGGAGGCTGTATCTTTTTAACTGAAAAGTAGATTTCTGTCCTTGATCATCATTTGGTGCATTTTTTATTTAAATACAGACCAATTTCTCTGTTGTTTCATCTTGGTATATTAACATAGTATGTTGGTTTGAAAAAAGACATATGTCCTTGCAGTTCAGCCCATTACCCCCCAATGTTGTAGAAGGCAAAGAAGAAAAAAAACAATGAGTTGGAAGCCAATTTTCCCCATGTAAGGGAAAAAGATTTCTTCACGACTCCAATCTGGCAATCAGAATAATCCCTGAATCAACAACCCTTCTGAAGTAATCAGTAACGAGGAGGCCCCTTTCACACCGGCTACAAAATCTTGCTACAAAACACATGTATGGGTAGCTCATGGTTTCCAATGTTTTTTTTTTCAGCCTACAAAATATTGCTCATGTAAAAAGAATCCTTTGGAAACCATGAGCCTCACATACATATGCTTTGTAGCGATGATTTTGCAGCCCGTGTGAAACAGACTTTACATGTAATAATGTAAAACACAAAAAAAGGTGTTCAGGCCCCTCTTGAACTCTTTTATCAAATTCACCGTCACTACATCCTCAGACAGAAAGCACCATAGTCTCACTGCTTTTACAGTAAAGAACCCCCTTCTATGTCGGTGTGGAAACCTTCTTTCCTCTAGACATAGGGGATGACCCCTTGTTACAGTCCTGTGTATAAATAGATGGTGGGAGAGATCTCTGAATTGTCCCCTGATATATTTATACATAGCTAATAGGTCACACCTCAACAGTCTGTATTCTAAAATAAATAATCACAATTTTGATAACCTCTTTGGGTATTGTAGTCGGACAATTCCGTTTATTACTTTAGTTGCCGACCTTTGTACCCGCTCAAGCTCTGATATGTCCTTCTTGAGTATCGGTGCCCAAAACGGTCCACAATATTCAATGTGTGGTCTGAGCAGTGACTTGGAAAGCTTTGTGAGCTTTAATACTGTAGTGGCCCAGACTTTGGAGCCACTCATCACTTTAATTACCTCATGTGGTGTTGTGTCCATCTAACTTGTAGATATCTGTATGTGAGACACGCAACCCTGATGTATCATGTGTGTTAACTATAGATGAGCGAGTATACTCGCTAAAGGCAATTGCTCGAGCGAGCATTGCCTTTAGCGAGTATCTACCCTACTCGAGACTGCAGGTTCGAGTGCCGGCAGTGGGCACGGAGCTGCGGGGGAGAGCAGGGCGGAACGGAGGGGAGATCTCTCTCTCCCTCTCTCCCCCCGCTCCCTCCTGCTTACAGCCGCTACTCACCGCTCCCCCGCGCCGGCACCCAAACCTGCAGTCTTGAGCGGGGGAGATACTCGCTCATCTCTAGTATTAACCCCAAAAGCAGCCCTGGGATTGCGTATAGGGGTTCACCCAGAATTCCCCGGGGTTAGATGGAGAGGAGTTTATAAATAGCAGCACAGGGGTGTAGTCTGGAAGAGAGACTGCCTGCAGCCTGTGTCTAAGCCTAAGGCCGGCTGCACACGGCCGTGACGGGCTCCGCCGCGGAATTCCGCGGCGGAGCCCGTCACGGCGTCCCCCAGAGACCCCAATACTTACCTCTGGATCTGGAGTCTTCCATACCGCATGACGCTTCGGCGCGCATGCGCAATAGAGCGCGTGACGCGCCGGCCGCGTCATATGACACGCCCACAGCATCACATGACGCAGCTGGCGGTGGGCGGCGAAGCGGTTTCACGTTATCTTCCGCTGTGCTACAGCGGAAAATAGCGTGACGGACGGCTTCCATTGACTGCAATGGAAGCCGTCCGCGTGTACACCCGCGGCAAATAGAGCATGCCGCGGGTGAGGTCGGGTGAATTCACGGTGCGGAATTCCGCGATGGAATTCCGCACCGTGAGCATTGAGCTATTAGGTTCAATAGAACCTAATAGCTGCGGGCAACGCGGCGGTTTTTTGCCGCGTTTTACGCAACAGAAATCCGTCAGTGGAAAGGAGCCCTAAGAAAGAAGTAGTCAAGGAGAGTCAGAATGAAGAAGAGAAAGAAAAGAGTGAGACAAAGAAAGTAAGAGCAGTGACCAAGTGTTAAGCCTAGACTAAGAATGGTGGACAGAGAAGGAGAGCCTTGCTAACCAGAGAGTCTATTTCCGTCCCACTGGAAGGAGCATACCCAGTGCGGGCAAAACCTCATGAGTCCCGGGAGCAACAGTCAAGTGGCCATTGTCAACCGTGAGTAGAGTTACCGCTGAAGAGCAGCAGGATAGGAACCATGGGAGTGCCAGCTTAAGTTCCCTTCATTCCTCCACAAATAACATTACCTCAGCGTCACTTAAGTACAGAGCATCTGAGAGAAATCTGCCTAATTCCGATGTCTATCGAGTAATCAACGTTTAAGCTTATTGTCATAGCAACTATTTGTTCAAGAGTTGAGTAAACTTTATACCCTTGGTTTACCATAATGTTTGATGTCTGGACTATTATCTTCATCAACTTGATTAAGTTAAAGGGTATTGGTGTCATTTAAGTTTAGAGTCAGGCTGTAGCCGATCTACGGAGTGGAGCAGCAGAGCCACCCGTGACAGTCATCTTCTAAACCCTGCTGTCTCCCTCACCTGGTAAGGTCTGGGCTCGGTCACTACACTACCAAACATATTAAACCAAGTCATATTAAAACATTCTCAAAAATTTCACTTTTTCCTGTAGATTTTGAGTTGTCTAATGTAAATATATTTAGCACAAAACTCGGTCACCTTAATGCCCTTTTATACGGGGCAATTATCATTCTGAGTTTTTCAAATCTCAGCGCTTCCCAGCGAACCTGCCTCCATGCTGGCCGCGCTCTGAGCGATGCCAGCGATACTCAGTCCTGTATAACAGCACAGGAGCGAGCTTCACTGGGATGCACTGTCGGGCATCATTTGCCCGACAGTTTCTCCCAGTTAAATGGGGCCTAAGTCTATATCTAACTACTTATTGACATACAGTACCTAATTTTAGCCTTAAGAACCAGTAAACTGTTTTCAATCTTCTGTTCCAAAAAAAAAGCACCACCTTCCAGGAC
Organism: Eleutherodactylus coqui; assembly: GCF_035609145.1. Classification (NCBI taxonomy): domain Eukaryota; kingdom Metazoa; phylum Chordata; class Amphibia; order Anura; family Eleutherodactylidae; genus Eleutherodactylus; species Eleutherodactylus coqui. The sequence goes on from NC_089844.1 coordinate 75,974,283, forward strand.
TAGAGCAATTTTATTTTTCTATTGACAGAGCCGTTTCATGGTTTTCCATTTACAGAATTACTTATTGGTTCTATTTTGAGGTATTTTAAACTTTTTGATTACTTTTTATTCCTGTTTTGGGGAAGTGAGGTGAACAGAAAATGGCTATTTTGGCATTTTCTGTTTTAGGTTTTTTTAAATGGAATTTACAATGCTGGATAAATAATATAATAGAGTACGGATTGTAACAGATATGACACCAATTAAGTGTAGTTTTTTTGCATTTTTAAAAAAATATTTAGAACATTGTCTAAGGGGGGGGGGGCTTTCTGTAAAGACATTTAGATGCTATAGTTAGCAATAACTGCAACATCTGCAAAGTTAAACAGCGTAGAGGAGTGATTAAAAGAGTGCTCAGCTTCTCACTCCTCTTCTAGGATAAAAAAAAGACCCTCTACATGTGACAATCAGAGAGTAAATATGTTCTCTGATTGATAAGGGGTTGTGATGACATTAAGAAAAGTCCATGTTACCTTCCCCTGTGACAGGAGAATTGCAGCTCTATTTTCCGCTGCCTGCTCGCCCCCTGCCCCTCTGCATACAGACTGAAATGACAACCATAAATTCAGTATTCCCAACCCCTCTTCAAATGGCTGTAGCTTCAGTTCTATGGGTGCAATGGACATGGTTTTGGTTGGTGTCAATTTAAAATTTAAGAACCTTGCCAAAAGCATATTGGTAACACTGGTAAAACCGGAATTACAGCCATTTGAAGTAAAACAAGCTTTTTTCGTCCAAAGCTGTAACATCCTATGGCTAAAAGGTTTTATATCTCAAGATTGTTAAGTAGACCATCTCGAGCAAAGAAGTGAAATGCTTTGTCATTGAAACAAATGTATTTGTTAGCATTCCAGGGCTATCAGCGTGTGCCGAGCTAGGATTACTTCCGGCTAAACAGCATATAACCTTGATAGGTTAAATCAGGTAACCTAAAAGATGAAAGTATGAAGCTGCATTATATACAAGCATGATTTCCCATCAGCATTGATGTAAAAAGAAAACAAAATGTTAAGATTCCTCAAAGAAATGCTATTTACACACTGAAAGATTATGATAGGAAGATATAGTATAATCATATCCATTTTCTGCCTGTGTTAATATGATCTTTAATTGGACTCCTTTTATAAGCATAAAGTATGGGCAAATTGCAAAGCATAATCTAACACTTTATGACACAAAATATAATTGGGTGACACAGACTGACATTTGTGACACATTTATTTTAAAGCGCTTATTAATTCCAAAGTACATGAGACAATAGAAACGACACATACAATAAGCATGAGCTTAATGATTGACACACTGATACAGAGGGAGAGAAGACCCTGCCTGCAAGGTCTTACAATTTACAAGGGAGAGGGGAAAGATGATAGGCGAGGGTAAAAGCTGCTCAAATTGTAGTATGGTGGTAGCAGGGTTACTATAGGCTTTTCTGAAGAGGTTGGTTTTCAGGTTGCTTTTGAAGGTGGGAGAGAGTCTGACCTGACGAGTTAAGGTAACTCTACACAGGGCGATTCACCCGAATTGCAGGAAACAGCAAATTCAGGTGACGGTTGTCCTGTGTACAATACATCGCTCACTTGTTGGAATTGCTTGGTTTTCAGCAGAATTAAAAAACAAGCGACTGTGAGCCCGTGTAAACAGGAGCCACTCAATCTTTGAGCAACTCCTGTTTACGGTTGTTGAAGTAATCACTTAATTCAGGTGATCAGCCAGGTATGCCTAATTATTATTCAATGCATCAAAGGATGCATGAAAAACAAACATTCAAGTGATGTTTCAAAGCTCTTCTTTTTTATAGTTTCAATGCAAGAGGTTGTATAGTGTGACATCCCCCACAAAGTCAACAACTCAAAGTCTACAGCATGTGTGATACTTCTCTCTTAGTAAGAGATTACAAAGGTTAATTATGAAAAAGCTGCATCTGAGACCCAGTTAGTAAACCTTCACCTACGGTACCTGTCTTTTGCACACATACTTCTTGCTATGCACATGACACTACTCCATAAAATATAATTCAACACTTTCACACTGTGATTGGAGGTGGGCGGGGCAAAACTCTTTACCTCCATTCTCTTGAACAACTATCACTCCTGTGTAAAGTACAGGACCGATAGTCGCTGTTACGGCTTGACAGTCGTACCGTGTAAAGGTACCTGACTGAGTTCCAAAACACAGTGGATACACGGGAGATATTTTGTAAATAATTAGACAACTGTATTCTGTATCACAAAATCTAACAAAATTGCTAAGCGGAGTCTACTAATTGGATTGGCAGACAAATTACACATGACTAGATTAGTGTATTTTGTGTTCATAAGGTCAGTGGTGCTCTGTATGGCTTTTTGTGGACATGGTTTAATTTTATGAGAATATGATATGGCACAGTGTGGACAACGTATGGCACTTGCACTATGACAGCATTTTCATATATATGGTATAGGTATTGCCAAGATGGGGTGAAATTTGACAACTTGTTGTGCGAAACATTGCAGTTCCTTTCTTACTGCACCCTTTAGTTTTGCGCCAAATCAACTTTCACAAAATGTTTAGCTGGGCCTTCAGAGAAGACTGTATGTGGGGCAGGCATGACATCTCACATTCTCTTCTTTATACATTAGACAGTAATTGTGATGATTACTAATATTACACTGGCTAATGTTCAAAAAGAAAGAATTCTGGGCAGGAACCTCCCCAAATTATTTCTAACAATGTTTTTTTTTTGTGTGACCTTCAACATATCTTCCATGAAGATGGGCAGCTAGGATGAATCATAGCTAGTAGGGCTAACAGGGCATGCAGACAGGAGTTGTCCCAATAAAAGAACCCCTTTAAGGGTGTGTTCACACATTCTGAAAATGCTGTGGATTTGCTGCAGAATTTCTGCAGCAACACCACAGGTTACAGCTACAGTAGAAAATCCACAGCAGATTTGTTTCCTCTACATGTGAACAGGATTTGCTTTAATCCCATTCACTTTAATAGTAAATGTTTCCGCTACGGGTTTTCAAACCAGGAAAGCTACCAGTTCTGTATTTCAGAGTCTAGTGCCAGTAAATTGAATTCTGAGAACTCAACTTTCAAAAAGAGTATGTTTGATAACGCACGTAATACTTTATTAAATATGGCCAATTTGCTAATTTCCTGATATTAGTGGTAAACAAAGTTGTGTACTCACAAAGAAGCTGGGAATATATTTCCTAAATTTCTGTAAAACTCATTTATTTTGATCTTAAAACTCTATTAACTACTCTTCTTATTACACAAATGTGCATTATGATAAAAGGTTTTGCATATGAATGGAGTAGCCATTTACTAGTTACTGAAACCTCTTTATTCTCAGTGACCTCCATTAATACGCAATCCAGATGATGACTTTTACAGTTTTGTTCTTTTCTGTGGTCTGTTCCTAATGCACAACAGGCAGACAAACACAAGTCCTTCATAATTAAAAAGTACATGTTAATTACATAATATCAACAAGCCTCCATTTTACTGTGACCATGAATATGAAAAAATAAATTGCTACAATGCCAAAATCCAAGAAGAAAGGCATGTAGTAGAGTCAAAAAGAAAAATCTATCAATATTGATGATAAAATACTTACACCTCAGGGAGGGGAACTAAAGGACCAAAATAATTTGTATTTTCTTAGGGCCTTTATTTCAGGTTCAGGTGGGGTCATCCTTGTCAAGACGGTTACTCTACAATACACTTCAGGGCCACACAGCCAACAGGGAATCCTAGGGGGGGAGATGTTTTTTGCATTATTATCTCCTTTCTATATTGTATCCTGTGAGGCTATATGGCAATACATTGAACTGTTTGTGTATTGAGGCTTATCCCGTCTCCGGTGCATGGAGCACTACTGATACCAGCATCCTGTATAAATTTTTAAGTGCTATTTTTACAGAAGGTAGTAAGATTATTATGGTTTATACATGCTTCTTTTAGTTTTCTTGCTCCAGTTACTGCTTTTGGCAGCTGCATGGTATTTATTGCTTTTGTATTTTAATGTATGTTTATTAAATGTAAAGTTTCACTTGTACTGTCTCTACCCTCCTATTGTTTATGTGTGCGTTTGTTACAGTGGAGCTTAGCATAGACTGTATTTATTTGCTCGATATATGTTTAATTAAGGAATAGGTTAAAATATAAAATTAGACATACACCCTCAAATAGCCCCAAACTCCTGCGCTGGTCCATGCTGCTCCAATACCTGAAGAAGATGCAGTGGTCACATACTGCAATGGACTAAAATGCCATTCATTGCACATCTGATTGCTCAGCCAATCACTGGCTTAAGCAAACAATTCTGCGATTAACAGCACGTGAGCACCGATGCCAGTGATTGGCTGAACAGTCACGCCTTACATTGTAAAGCAGTTTCTTCTGGAATCAGTGTGCTGACATTTAAGGTGACCCTCTGGGCCCGGAGAAACAAAGAGGGCCAAACTGCTTCTCTGCCTACCTGATGCACACTGTGCATTCTATACATCTGTAGTTTAAGACAATACATGCTGCTGTGACTTGTCATCACTGCCCATGTGGGCAGCACTAGTTAATTAGTGTAGTGTCTTAAACTAATAATGTGTACTAAGCACGGTGTGCATCAGGCAGTCGAAGAAGCTGTTGTGGCCATCTTTGCTTCTCCAGGGCTGGAGGGTCACTTTAAAGAGGCAACCATTTTTTTGTGGTTGTTGTTCTAAACTCATTCCCTGCCCATAGACTTTTTGTAATCTTGAAAAAAACTCTAACTGTAATATATATCTATGAGATATGATGACATAGTGTGAAAGATTCTGGATAGGCTCTAGTATATAGACACACACACACACACACACACACACCCCAATACTGAAGCTGTACTAGAGCCCATCCAGGACCTTTCACACCTTGACATCATGGGGTAGCTGTAACATTAGTATCCTAATCTCACAGGATGGGATCTGATCCAGTCCTTTTCCTAAACATATGTACAACTCTTGCAAAGACACATAATATGTTTGTATACATGGAACCTGTAAACTTTCCAGTTACCTCCAGGTGAATTAATTCCTCTGTGGACAAGATTTAGCATATTGTGCCAAAACAAATAAACTGGGTGCTGTCAGTGTAAATAGGCGAGGTCTCCAGACAAAAGTCACTTTGGCATATGAGCATATATTATCTAAATAAATGAAGGGCAGCATTTATAAAAATCAAACCCTCTCACAACAGGTTCAGAGTGAATCGAACAAAATCACTAACCCATAAATACACACAACAGAATATTAAAATGTGTGCACCGATTATTTTTGGGGATTGAAGTATTTGTCCGTTTAACTTTCTTAGAATTTTTATTGCCCTTGCCACTACAGTTGGCACTCTTAGCTGAACACCAGGGCACTCTGGAGCTGGATGCACAGTCGCCTGTCAGCTTCCATCATATTTAATGCAGCACTGTTTTTTCATAAAAACCATAGACCACTCTATGCAGCCTTACGAAACCCATTGTAAGTCAAGGTGCTGGTGGTGTCCGTCATGCAATGGATCCAGCACTGCTCCATGGTATCATCTATATGGCAAAATCACTGTGCCGTCATGAACAGAGCCTAATATCTATGACCATCCTGAAAACCCAGAACACGAGTTTTCAAGCAATTCCTACATTTTCAAACTTGTGACCATCCAATATCCTCCATTATCAATAGGTGGACTCATTAATCATGACCATCTTCAAAGATTTAGATCAATTTGTCAAATATTCTTTATTTAAGCTTATTTAAAAAAAAAAAAAACATTCAAAAATGGTTGATAACCCACAAGACCTCTAGGAAAGACACTTTCATTTGCCCCTGTGTTGAAAAGTTGAACTATGTCCATCAAGACCTTTCTGGTTTCACATGTATAAGTAATAAGAATGGCGTGTGGCATGGCTGTAACTTTCTTAATACAATCCTCTTGGTTTTTAGCTCTATAGCTATATAGTTTAATTATAATGTATGCAAAACTGATATGCTGTAGAAAGCTCACAAAAAAGTGATTATTAACAGAAAAAAAGGAAAATCATTAACTCCAGCTCTGTGTTCAGGTAGGCTAGCAGCTATTTGCTAAGAAAAATGTAGCAGAGATAATTTACTACATGAGTGAACTGATACACTGGATTCACTATTCATTCACCATTTAAAGGGTTGCATAAGTCTAGAAGAATTTTTTACTTTTTTACAGCAACATCTGCACACTTATGCATAGACTGTACCCAGGGGCGTAACTATAGAGGGTGCAGGGGATGCGATTGCACCCAGGCCCAGGAGCCTTAGGGGGCCCCTAAGGCCTCTCTTCTCCATATAGGGAGCCCAGTACTATGAGTAAAGCATTATAGTTGGGGGCCCTGAAACAGGTTTTGCATCGGGGCCCGGGAGCTTCAAGTTACGCCTCTGACTGTACCTGATATTACAGCTCAGATATGTTTGTTTGATTGGAGCTTATTGCAACACCAGATAGAACCCATGGAATAAGGTGACATGGTTTCTAGAAAAAATAAAAAAACAACATCTATTTTCCTAATCTCATAGTACACATTTAAAAGAGGTCATCCAGTTCTTACCCCCCCCCCCCCCAGATTTTTTTTTTTCGAAAGCTTTGCAGTTTTAGAAAAACATAAAGTCATACTTCATTGGATCGATCCTCTGTCATCATTTTAACAGTGCCCAATCACTGCTGGTTTTCACTTCTAGCTGCGGCTAGACATGTGACTGCTTCAGCCAAACACAACTTGAGGTCATCACTGCTCCAGTAGGAAGTAGAGTGTAACAGAGAATTAGATGAGGTGAGTGCGACTTTTAATGTCTTTACAACACACAGGTTTCAAAAAGGTTTTGGGGAATGGATAACCCCCTTAATGTACATTTGTGTTAAGTGAAAACTCTGCAAACCAGTTTCCCCAATGTATAGTAACTCTGAGTGCATTACAAATCAGTTTTGGCACATTCTGTGGTTTAATCGCTATTCTATACTTAAGCAAGAAGCACTCACTGTATGTGTCACCATTTATGAATTCATTAAATATACATTTTATGCAAAAAATACACTTATGGGGAAATTAATCCAAAACGGACATGACCAAAAAAAAAAGTGTCAGATGATAACATCAACCTACTCCATGAACCTGGAATGACCATTTCTCGGAGGTGCATGTCAGAGATATTCCCTAATGTATACTGCTGATGGAAGGCTGTGACATGTGCCGCTGTTTCCCTATAAGACTGCATGTGTTAAAAAAAGAAATGGAAAAAACCTTATACCATGGTACATTTTTAAGTATGAGCTTACAGGCTCTATGACGTGACACTGATACATCTCCGTGGTAGGTCATAACACATTTTCAGTGATAGGTCATAACACATTTTCAGTGATTTCCCCTTTTTAAGTAATTCTGATGGAATCCAATTGAAGCTCCTCCAACAATAGTGTTACACATTGCCCTTGGACATTGTCACATGGTAGACCTTTGCCCAGCATCGTCTAATTTCAGGTTCCTTTTTCTGGCTTCATTGTTTAATTCCACATCAGACTTTTCTTTGTCGTAGTCAGCTGTGTTATCATCAGCAGTACTTCCAAATGGATGAAGGCTTTTCTCAACATGCTCAGGTGGCCTCTTCCAGCCTGGTCGTGTGGCGATCCATACAATTAATCCACCAAACACAGCAATCAGAAGTCCCAAAGTATTCACAAAAACTCCATGTGGGGGCAAACTACTGTAGGGTGGAGTTTTCCTTAAAACAGAGAGCAGATGATTTGATTACTTAAATAATGTACAGATAATGATCAAGCTTTAGGAGTCAGTTATTTAGAACCAAAGTTAAAGGGGTTGTCCTGCGCCGAAACGGGTTTTTTTTTTTCAATAGCCCCCCCATTCGGCGCGAGACAAACCCAATGCAGGGGTTAAAAAAAAAAAACGGATAGTGCTTACCTGAATCCCCGCGCTCCGGTGACTTCTTACTTACCTTGTGAAGATGGCCGCCGGGATCTTCACCCTCGGTGGACCGCAGGTCTTCTGTGCGGTCCATTGCCGATTCCAGCCTCCTGATTGGCTGGAATCGGCACGTGACGGGGCGGAGCTACGAGGAGCCGCTCTCCGGCACGAGCGGCCTATTCAGAAAAGAAGAAGACCGGACTGCGCAAGCGCGTCTAATCGGGCGATTAGACGCTGGAAATTAGACGGCACCATGGAGACGGGGACGCCAGCAACGGAACAGGTAAGTGAATAACTTCTGTATGGCTCATAATTAATGCACAATGTACATTACAAAGTGCATTATTATGGCCATACAGAAGTGTATAGACCCACTTGCTTTTGCGGGACAACCCCTTTAAGGCCCAATTACACTAAAAGATGTTTGCTCAAAATTCGCTCAAATGGCAGTTTAAGTGACAGTTTTAAGCGATCACTTTGCATAAACTCTTAAGTAGCTAATTAGCTACTTAAGAGTTCATTAGCGTGTAAATGAAGGGTCCTGCTGTATGCAGGATGACAGCTGGAGGTCTGTTATCTGCAAGCAGCTGCTTTGTTCTCAGAGTGGGATAGCAGCTGAGAGAATACTTTCAGTGCTATCCCTCTGAGAACTCAGCGTGTGGGGCTTATAAGGCTCATTGCTGACTTCAGGTTGGCTTGAAGTCAGAGATGATTGCATAGTGCACGAAAAGTGCATAATGGGCAGGAGTTTAGACACAGCGATTATCGCTCAAAAGATGGCTTTTGAGCGAATTTTGAGCGATGATCGTTGTGTCTTAATGGGGCCTTACTAGGTATATTGGCTACCCTATGGCCATTGTGCCGGTCTTATGGTGATTGTGCCTGCTTAGTGTGAGACGGTGACCGGCAAGGTGCTGGAGGGCAGGTATGTGTCACCTAGGATGCTCTCCTATGAGGCGTTGGGGAGCGCTTGGGCGGATACGTGCCACCGAGCAGCCTGGGCTCGGTGGAGGAAGCCGGCAGTATAGTGTTAGTGGCATTAAGCCACTAACACGTTGTAGTGTGTAAGTGGCTCCAAGCCACATAATCCGGGCCGGCTTTTCCTGGAGTGACCAAAGTGAAGGGTGGGATGGTCACTCCCACGTACCAGGTGGGGCTGGTACCAGGCCATATAAAGCCTGGGCCTACAGGGCCAGAGGGAGAGCTGAGACCTCTGCAGGTCTGAGAGTCCGGGCTGGCTGTGTGCAGGAGCCATTTTGATTACCAGTGTGTAGACAGGAACGCTACATGTTTAGTAAGTGCTCAGACGAGCAGGATTTCCTTTATGTTTGCCTGATGTTAAGGCCTGTCTTTTGCTTTTGTTTACTTGGAAATAAACCCAGGCCAAGCCTGGACTAAAGACTTTATCGCAAGTGTCACTGTCTCTGACTTCTCATGCCCAGGTTGCTACCGATCCTAAACGCTAATCCCTCACATTAGCCATGATTGTGCCTGCTCTGCACCTCATTAGGTATTGCATTTTTGGCTCTTTTCCAGTGAAATGTGTTTTTGAGTTCCCCCTTACCTCTGTGATTTTAATTTAGTTTACAGTGAGATAGTGTAGGTTCTGACAGACTTGGTGTGGCCTTGCCATTGGCCCGTCAGCTTATGCATTTTGGCCAGCATGCTAAACTTACACGCGCATTTTATTAGTGTGTATTAATATTTCCTTTTTGCAGTTTGCTATAGACTTCTGGGGGAGCCCAAGATGTCAGCCAGTGTGGCCCACTGTTGAGATACAGGGCAACCTATTGCCATGTCAGTGTGAGTTGTAATCCTGTATTGTGGGATGCACCTATCTATTGGCTGACTTCTGTGGTGTTGTTCACTTTGCAGATTCAGTTGCATGCAGTCGCTCCTCCCCAATCTGGGCTGGGTTGAGTGAATGGCTGCATATATAGGTCTGCAGTAGACAATTTAGCTCCTCTGGTTCATAGTCTGGCTTGCTGCATACTGTTAGGTTCTACGGCCATTGTGCCTGCCTAGCGACAATCGTGCCTGCTCTGCACCTTATCAGGTATTGCATTTTTGGCTCTTTTCCAGTGAAATATGTTTTTGTGTTCCCCCTCACCTCTGATTTTAATGGGCCCTTCCTGTGTATATTGGCTACCAATCTACCTTCTTTTTGACTAGACTGCATACATTATTGGGACTTGGTAATCTACTGCTGTAGACTAGCCAATCATGCATCTTCAAAGTTAAAGGTGTTGTCCAGAGAAGATAACTATACAGTCCAGTGATGTCAGAACCTACATTTACAGCTAAGTTTCGACATCGGGTCACGTAGTATAGCCTTTCTGTTGCCAGTGACCTCATTGCAGTAGACTGGTTGTTCAGCTCATTTCTATAACTAAGCCACTCCCCTTCTTTGTCCCAATATTAGGTGAAAAGGAGCTGACTTATTAAAATAAGCCGAATAGCCAACCTCCTGCGAAGACATCATGAGCAATGGAAGCGCCATGCCACGTGAGATGGTGACAGAAACTGGCCAGAAGTGGTTCCAACAATGCTGGACTAGGTACGCATTTCACCTTCCTGGACAAGCCCTTTACATTTTATCAACACCATGTGTAAATAGTATACACTATGCATCTGGACAAATGTAAACCAAAATTTAACTTCAAAAACAAAAAATAAAATATTTAACTTGTGAGGTGAAAGAATAAGTCAAACTCTAATGTCTAAATTGGGCTATACGTTTACATAGAAAATCAGCAAAATATATAGTATGTGTTACTTCCTTCATCTCTGAAGTGGGTCTGTCCAATACAGTTTACCAAAGTAAAGATTGTCATACACATTAGATTTCCCAATTTCAGCAGAATTGGGCCAACCATTTAATGTGTATGGGGGTATCCCAACTCTTCCCCTACAGCAGATTGCAGAAAAATGAAGGGTCAGGCATATTTAATTCAGACATTCCTTTGTTCTCAAAGGAGATAAGCCATTGCCAGAGTTGTATGGTGGCATTTTAGACCCTTCTCACCATTGAGAACACATGTACAGTTGGCCAAGCTAAGCGACCGTATGTATGAGGTTTGGGCGTAATAGTTGTTGGCCAACTGCTATCTGAAGCGTACGGCCAGTTTAGACAGAAAAAGGACATAGTGACTGATTAGAATAAACAAAACGTTTTGCTTGGATGGTACTTACAATGAAAATATGAGTTTCTCTGTGATTCCCATAAGTGCTGTTGCAATCACACCTCCAAACAGAAGAAGACCAGAGTAGACGTGGATGGGCATAAAAGCTGCTCGTATGGAAACGGGGGTGATTGGAAGAAGATAGACAAAAATACTGCCAACAAGCTGGAAAATAAAATGAGAAATGTAATAAGAATTTTGAGACATGGTTTCAAATGAAAAAAATATTTCCAGATAGCTGTGTCCAATATGAGAAGAGACAGGGATATTTCTTGGATAATAAATAACGGAGATTATATATCATATATAAAAACGCTTTATACCAGATCTTTTCAGCTTTCTGGTTAATTATCCATATGTCCACCCAGTAAGGTGTGAAGGTACTTTGGGAAGGGAAAGGAAAAAGCAAGGACATACCCTCCCCCTTTTTTCTCCCCCAAACAGAAAACTTCAGTTCATACATCTTCACAAAGGACATAATCCTCACATCTACTTTTTTTTCTTCTCTTGGGTTCCTCCACCTTCTTATATTTTTCACCAAGGATAGTTCTTGGTTTTGGAGGAGCCAGTAACATCTCCCGACACCTGAAGACAGCCTGCATAGAGGTCTAAGCACTAAAGACCTCTATGCGGGCCATCTTCAGCTGTGAGGAGGAGCCGAAAAGCAACAAAAACACAGCCAAAGGGGCGCAGCACTTGAGTGAATGCTGCAGCCCTCTCGTTCTCGTGATCATCGGGGTTTTAGCAATGCAACCCTTACTGATCAAAACTTTTGACATTTCTCACATGCCAAAAGTTTCTGAAAAAGTATAGATATTCTTTAAGGGTTGAAACGTTATGAGAATAATCTGAAACCCTAATTCTAAAATGTCATTTGTACTACATAGTAACATATAGTATTGGATAAGGGTCTTTTCACATTGTGTTTTGCAGTGTGCCTCAGAGGTAGGGTTCCCTGGTGTCTGCCTCTGATTGGTATCATTGTATAACCTTTCTGTGGCATCCATAGCCTATAGGACTCCATTATTTAAAAAATATATGTACATATATATTATTAAAAAATAACAAAAAAATATATATCACACAATATACTTTTTTTTACTGCCTGTGTATGAAGTGCAGTCTGCTGCACTATTTTATACAGCAAAAATAGATATACTTATGTATTCCAGTCTGATGTGGTCTAAAAGAACACTTTTTTGGCCTCTGTCAGGTGAATGGATAGATTTGTAGGGTGCTTTCCCAGTGCATATGACAAGCAAACGCTGCAAAACAGTGTGGAACTAGCTTTAGCAGTTCTAAGTGGCCTTAGTAGTCCTCTGCTTATATAATTGTAAACCTATTGCACCAATTCGGTTAATTAGTAACATCATTATGGGGATCTTTGAAGCTGTCAGTTCAGGTTAGACCTATGGTTGGGCCATGACTGGGGGCTGAAATACAGGTGCACCAATGCGTCCATATTCTGTTTGTGTAAAAACTACCAAAAGACGAAGGCGTCTTGCGCAAAATTTGCTCATCTTATGTCCAAAATGTTGAAGAGTGGAGGAACATGACTAGATATAGAATTTTTCACTTTATATTAGGAACATTAATCTGTCTCACCTGCAAAACAAACAGTATGACCACAGTCAGCCCAACCCAGCTGTGCAGACTGTACATGTTAGGGATGTTTTGGGCATTGTGGAAATCGAATACAGCCACCAAAGCCACCACCACCAGAATAGTTGCTGTAAGGTGTAGGCCAGCGTGTATGCACTTCATGAACAGCTTGCTACATTTCCAGGTCCATGGTAACCTGTACACTATAATTGCTGCAAAAAAAAAACAAAACTATTATTCATTATATGTACACTTCATACGATACATAACCATTTTTTTTCCTTCTGTGTTCTGCATAATTAGCAGAAAAATTGTGTTCCCATATGGGCATTCTTCTTGTTTGGGAGAATTTTTTCCATTCAGCAGTTGATAAGTTATACAGAAAAATGTGATAACGTGATGCTACAATATCTGCAAGCCTTTGACACAGAATCTCTATGGATCCTAGTACAGGGTTGTAGGCACTCTATGTGCTGCCATATGGCAAAATATTACAGAGATAGTCTACCCTAGGAACAAATGGAAGGATCCAACAGAGCATGCCACAATTCAGGTTTTGTATAGATGTTGTGGGTAGGTGGTGTTGCATCACAGATTCAGGATATGATGAAGCAGAAGGAGTTACAAATTTATTTACGAAGAAATTAAAATGGTTAATATTAATTAACAATCAAGAAAATTTAACTTTTATCGTAGAATCACCTATCACTAGATACTGTTAACTAACCATTTCAAATACCAACACTTCAGCCCTAATATGAATTAACATCAAGGATCAAGATAACTGGGGATGAAAACAGCATATATTTCCTTACGATAAATTTAACACTATTAACCCCTTCCCGCTCCAGGACGGGGCGACCTCTCTGCATACAGCTCGGGCGTCACCTGTTCATTACAGCTGACACCCGCGGGCAATAGCCGTTCGGCCGATCGCGGCTTTTAAACCTTTAAATGCCGCTGTCAATCCTGACAGCGGCATCTAAATCCCCCGAACATTGTTCAGAGGTCCTGCACGGCCTCCCCGCGGTGAGACCGGGGGAGCCGTGCAGGTGTGATGGCAGCTGGGGGCCTTTTTAAAGGCCCCAGGGCTGCCTCAGCAGACTGCCTATCAAGCCATCCCCGTGGGGTGGCTTGATAGACTGCCTGTCAAATGGCAGTATGACGTAATGCTATAGCATTATGTCATACTGCAGAAGCGATCAAAGCATCGCATGTTGTAGTCCCCCAGTGAGACTTTAAAGTTAAAAAAAAAAAAAAATCAATAAAGTTTTATTAATTGCAAAAAAAAAAGTTTGAATCACCTCCCTTTTGCCATATCGATTATAAAAAAATTTAAAAAAATTAAAAAACATGTTTTGTATCGCTGTGTCCGTAAAAGTCCGATCTATCAAAGTAGTGCATTATTTTTCCTGCACGGTGAACGTCGTCCGAAAAAAAAAAAAAAAAAGAACGCCAGAAATGCACTTTCAGTCACCCTGTCTCCCAGAAAAAACGCAATAAAAACCGATTCAAAAGTTGTATATATTCCAAATTGGTACTACCGGAAACTACAGGACATCCCGCTAAAAATGAGCCCTAGCTCAACTACATCGACGGAAAAATAAAAAAAATTATTGCGCGCACAAGATGATGGCAGAAAAAAATTGAAATAAATTAAATGTCTGTGAAAAAAAAAAAAAAGTAGTATAGTAAAAAAAAAAAAATATACAAGATTGGTATCATAGCAATCGTACTGACCCGTAGAATAAAGTAATGTCGCTTTTGTCTTAGTTTGTGCGCCGTAAAAACAAGATGCACTGAAAGATGGCGGAATGTCGTTTTTTTTTCCATTTTACTCCACTTAAAATTTTTTTAAAGTTTTTCAGTACATTATATGGTACTGTAAATAGCATCATTGAAAAATACAACTTGTCCCGCAAAAAACAAGCCTTCATACAGTGACGTCGATCGATAAATAAGAGTTATGATGTTTTTTTAAATGGGGGAGGAAAAAACGAAAATGGAAAAAAAAAAGGGCTGTGTCATGAAGGGGTTAATTTAGGCCGAATGCATACGGCCGGGTCAGATGCCAACTGTGAGCTCTTTCAGCCGAATCAGACCCTATGCCCTGCCAATGATCCCCTGCGTACCTATCAGTTGTCTTCTTCTCTGTGCTGCAGATGTGCCAAGAACGACGCGATGTGCAGAGAATGATGCAATGGCGATGACGCGGATCCGCGGGACGTATGGCTTCTATTGACTGCAATGGAAGCCGTCCGTGCGAGGCTTGCACTAGATAAGGACATGCTGCGATTTCCCCCCGCGATCAGGAAAAAAAAAAAAAAATTCAGGTTTGACCGCTTGTTACTTCCAATAAGCTTAGTGTCTGTGGTATTGTTAAGACCTCTGCTAGCAGGCCAGCTACTACTGTCCCTTCAAGTGCGCACACTTGTCGGCTGTCCTCACTTACCAGATGTTAATGAACTCTTTAGACGTTCTCTTTTGGTTCCAATCAGTTTGTCCTGTAGTGCAGTCATTCACTTTCTCGGTCCTCTGAACAGTTTGCTGCTTTGATTCCCCAGCAGCCTTTTAAAAATGAAGTACCCGTCAGTGTTAAACCTGTTCTCTCTCTGCAGTACTAGTCTCTCCTGTAGACCATTGCTTTGCTGACTCTGCAAGTTTTCAGGCTCCACACAGTTAACAGGCCCATTAACTAAATCCCTGCGCTCTCCTCTTGCAAGTCCAAACAGAGCATGCTCAATATCATAGTACAACATTTTGGCGAAATTTTCTGGTGCATGTTACAGTTTAGCGCAATTTAAGGTCTGGCTCCATAGCAACAATTTAGCCCTTTAAGTAGACCCTCACATAAACAGTTAAAGGTGCCATGCACCTCCTCTATCTGTGCCTTCTTGATTGCCTCCCTTCTCTTACAGTGCTTGGAATCTGCATAGTGTACTAGGCAGAGAGTCAAACAGCCAACACAAGGTGTATCGCCAGCTATAACTGAGGAAGGGGCATTGCCCGTTAGCGTCTTTTAATGCTCGTTTAAAATAAAATGAAGCTGAGCTTACTTCCTGTATTGTGCTGAACTTTATATTTCGGTCAGCTGCGCCTACACACATGACTTTTTTTTCTTCACTAATCCATCAAAATAGTCTCACCTGCCAGTGCCGCTATCATTTGGTTGGGTGCACCCGAACAACTAGGTCTTTTCCATGACCCACCATCTTAACAAGAGAGAAAAATCACATCTTACGCACGTCCCTCTACCTATAATTTTTCCAAATCACTCACCCGTTCAGGTAGCAGCACCCCTATTTTTGTTTTTTTCACCTTTCTACTTATTTTAAACCCTTAGCATGTCCATCTCTACTATAGATTTTCACCATGCTTTTCACCCATGACAAGTCAGTAACTCATGCAGTGCGGATCCTTCAAGCGAATCACAGCAAAGTTCATTGTGCAAAATGCAGCCCATATCCTAAGACTTATGTTGAACTTTTTGTTTTGGGTGAAGGTAGAAGACCCCGTCAGTAGTACTAAGACGGCAGATTTTACATTTCATGACTACAGTGAAATCTCTCCCCTTTTTGAGATCACCCCATTCTCCGGGTCAGAGTTCTTGTGTCAAGTTTTCAGCTCCATTGCATATCTTATCTAGAATTGCCACCTTCTTTTAGAGGAACAGCCCTCTATTAAAAACTGTTTTTCAAAGCAATTTTGGGTAGTCCGCTCAAGTAAGGTTGTGTAAAGTCAATGTTTCAGAAATCTTCAAGCATTATGGCCGCCTGCAGACAGCCAGCTCGGATCCCGCTGCGAGAATTCTTGCAGCGGGATGCGGCCCCGTGCCCCTGCAGAGGCCTGCGGCTCACCCGCTCCCGGCGTCTTCACTCTCTGCCATCCGCTGGCTGCCGGCCAGCCAACGCATGTGCAGAGAGGAGCCGGCCTGTTACCACTGTGAAACCCGCACAGAAATAGAACATACAACAATATAAATGATCAGATGATTGCTAGTTCTAGTTCCCCATGGAACCTGAAAAAAAGTAAAAATAAGTTGAATAAAGTTTTTGTTTTTTTTAAATGATTAAAATCAGTGAGAGCTGTGCCTGCTATTACCAACCACAGCCATTACACTAGGGTTGTCACTAAGTGCTTCCACTCTGTACCGCTGTGTATTGTGGCACTGACAGCAAGCCTACGATCAGCAGCTGTCCTGAGTGGTGGACCTCAGACCATTATATATTGAGGACTTATTTTGAAGATAGGTCATCAATAGTATTTGCTTGGAAAACCCATTTAATTTTATGTCAATGCAGGGGATTTGGAGCTATGTGTCAGAGAAATGTAGCTATGAGTTCTCTACAACTATATAAGGCCTCATGTCAACGACTGTGTCAGACTCCACCAGTGGAATATCGCAGCGGAGTTCGACACGGCGCTCCCCAAAGATCCCATACTCACCTTTACGGATCCGCCATACGTGTCCTGCCTTGTCAGCTAGCGCGCGTGCGCAGTATAGCGCATGACGTGCCAGCAGTGGGGAATGATGCAGCCGGCGGTGACACGTAATCACACGACACTTCCACTGTGCTCACAGCAGAAGTATCGTGTAACAGACAGCTTTTCATTGACTACAATGGGAGACGGACGCTCATTTTCCCGTGGCAGTTAGAGCATGCCGCGATTTCCTTCATGCTGCAGAATTCCGCGGTAGAATTCAGCAGCGTGAATATTGAGCTATTAGGTTCAATAGAGCCTAATAGCTGCAGGATAATGCCACCGATTTCCGCCACGTGAAACGCGGTAGAATCAGTCATTGAAATTAGGCCTTAAGAAATTGATCAGCACAGAAGGTTGGATCTATGTGCCATAAGTAACCAAAAATAAAATGATGCACAAGGGGGGTTATCCACTTCAGACTTAACAAAACATATAGGGAAACTATCTTCCAGTACAGACCCAAGCATATGAGATTTTAGGAAAACTATTTTAATTGTTTCACTGCAGGGGGAATTTTTTTTTTTTTTTTTTTTAAGAAGGCAAAACAAAAAATGTAACAATAATGTCATCTTATTGTAATGTCTTATTTTGCCACATATAATCCTATCTAAACCATATGAGCCAATAACATACCGTATATACCGGAGTATAAGGCGACGGGGCGTATAAGACGACCCCCCAACTTTCACCTTATACGCCGGTACACAGTGGAGAAAAAAAAAAATCATTACTCACCTCCCCCGGTGTTCTGTCGCGCTCCGGCAGGATGTCGCTCGCTCCTCGTCCCCGGCGCAGCGTTGCTTTCTGAATGCGGGGCTTGAAATCCCCGCTTCCAGAAAGCTAATGCACACGCCGTCAGCCAGTTACAGCCATTCAATGACAGCATTGAATGGCTGTGATTGGCTAAAACACACGTGGCTTCAGCCAATCACACTATTCAATGACATCATTGAATGGGTGTGATTGCTAACACACGTGCGCCTTCAGCCAATCACAGCCATTCAATGCTGTCATGGCTGCCGGCGTGTGTATTAGCTTTCTGGAAGCGGGGATTTCAAGCCCCGCATTCAGAAAGCAATGCTGCGCCGGGGACGAGGAGCGAGCGACATCCTGCCGGAGCGCGACAGAACGCCGGGGGAGGTGAGTAATGATTTTTTTTTTTTACACTTTTTTTTTTTTGTATTACCGGCGCATAAGACGACCCCCGACTTCAGAGCAGATTTTTCGGGGGTTCAAAAGTCGTCTTATACGCCGGTATATACGGTAATCTTCTTAATTGTTTACCATTCATTTTTAAACATACGCGGTTTTGTTTTTGTATGTAAACAGCATAAGACAAAAAGCACTTCCTATAAACTAAATAACTGCACAGATGCCAAAGCAGCGATATACACTGCAAGCAACAGTACACTGCAAACATCTAATAAGTGAACTTAAACTCAATAAGGGCTCATTCACACAAGAGTTGCATGGACCGAAACTGCATGTATTTACTGCATATTTAGTCTTTCTTGTGTTTTTTTGTGCACGTATCCAGAGTTTTTCTTGTGAGCAAATAAAAGAAGGTCCCATAGATTTCTCCTGCCTTCATGCACAAATATGCAGTACATACGCATGTATCATGCGCAGTAACTATGTATTTATGCGATCACATTGACTTGAATGGGCAATTTTAGTCTGTAATAAGGACCTAAAAAGGAAATGCTGCAATTTATTTTCCACACGCGTCTGAATACCTCAAAACAAATCACTATGGTTTATGCTGTCCATAATACTGAGCACAAATACGTCCGTGTAAATGAGCCCTAAGTGTGGGAGAGACTTGTTATTTGTATAGCGCCAAGTTATTTCGCAACGCTTTCAGGTAATTTGTTAATTACCCACCCTTTGTAACGTCATCGGACCCTCGCGATGTAATCGTGGAGGGCCGACGGATTGCCATGGCAACAGGATGCCAGATACAGGCGTCCTGCTTTGCCATTGTCTATGATCAGTATAACCAATGCTTTATCATAGGTGTTATGCATCAAGTCCCCTACAGGGACATAAAAAGTGTAAAAAAAAAAAAAAAAAAAAAAAATCTAAAAATGCTTTTTACCCCATTAGTCTAAAAAATTTTTCTTTTAAATTAAAATCCCACATATTTGGTATCGTCATATCCGTAACGACTCATAGAAGTTGAAAACACTTTTTATCCTGCACGGCAAAAAGCTTTAAAAAAAAAAAAAAACTAAAAACTTTAAAAAAATGCTTATTTTTTACATTTTGCCTCCAAAAAAATGCAATAAAAGTGATCAAAAAAGCCGTATGTACCCCAAAATGGTATACATAAAAACTACAGCTTATCACGCAAAAAGCAAGCCCTCACAGAGCTCCGTCCATGGAAAAATAAAAAAGTTATAGGACTTTAAATTGCCCAAAAAAATTAAAAGTGTTTTTTATTGCGGAAAAGTGGAAAAACATAAAAAAACAAAAAGCAATTTTGGTATCGTACTATCGTTGCAATCATAATGACCCGCATAAAAAACATATTGTGTCATTTATGCTGCATGATTAACACTGTAAAAAAACAAAAATGAAAGAAAACCACAAAGGCAGAATTGATGTGATTTCTCTCCCTGCAATCATAAAAAAAAAATGTCAAAAAGTTTTACAAGATAGTATATGCACTCACAAATGGCACCAATAAAAACTACAGTTCACCACGCAAAAAAAGGGGCTTATGCGGCAATGTGGACAGAAAAATAAAGAAGTTATGGCTTTTAAAAAATGGGGATGAAAATCCTCAAAAATCGTTGCATCCTCAACGCCAAAATAGGCCATGTTCTTCAGGAGTTAAAAAGAATAGGGTCCACAATAGAAGTATCAGACTGGGGGGGGTCCAACCACTGGGATCCCAATGTCTCATGAAAGCAGGCATCCCAAGTGTCCCCAAATGACTAGAGCAGCAATCACATGGGCACACTACCACTCCATACATTTCTATGGGACAATTGGACATAGAGAACAAATGCTCAACTATCTCTTGCACGCCCATTGAAATGAGTGAAGCAATAGTTTGCGTGCCTGTCTACTGCATTCCTTTGGGGACACTTGGGACCCCTATTCTTGTCATCAGTGGGGGTCTTAGCAGTCCTACCCCTACCAATCAGATACTTATCCCCTATCCTGTAGATATAGAGGATGCTCTCTCTGAGGATCAAACCCCTTTTCTGGACTTTTACAGATTATTGCAGTTAATGAGTAGGGGCTATTATGATATTGGTACTAAGTCATTAATTATTAGCCTTAACATCGCAACATTATCAGAGTGTGGAAAATAAATATCATTACGAGTCATTATTATGTTATTATATCAATATTAAGTATTGCACATGTAGAACAAAAGTCAAATCTGACCTAAGCATACATTGTATTTCTGCTTACATAAGCCTTAGTTCTTTCAAGAGTCTAGGCTATAAATAATTATGTAACAAGTACTATTAGCTTGGTATCATTATATAACTACTTTGAAGCCAATTTCCAAATATATTCCCTATCATGAGGCTTATATTGGTCACTCTATATTATCATTCAACTCTATGGCCATGTGGAGTAAGTTTGGGGATTTGGAGTGGGGTATCAGAAAATTGAGCTCAAATCCTTATAAAATACATTCGAAGATACATAATTGTCTACCTAATAGAAAAAAATAATAATGCTCATAGTTGAAATACACTTTTAAGAGACCTACTGGGCCTGGACAAACAAAGATGGCCCAGCCTCTTATCTGACTACCGGATCCATGCTGTGCATTAGTATGCTGTGGTAGTCTAACACACTACGTGCTCCCCTGGGGATTTGAACAATAATTGTCCTGTGCAAATTTATGCAGCAACTGAACGAGAATTTTTTAGTTTCTGCATGCAGAAAACTGAAGGATGTGTCATTCGGTGTAAATAGCAGCCTTCTGCATGGTGAGAGATACTTGCTCCTGTGCAACATCACAGGAGCGAGCATTACTGGGAAGAGCTGCTGTGCATCGTTTGCCCGACAACTCGTCCAGCTTAAATGGACCTTAACATATACTTACTGTGGATGGTCTAGCACTCTATACACAGAAAAGAAAAGTATGACTAACACCCTTCAGAGACTTCCCAGGTAAACAGGATAACCTGTTGAATAAGGAGACCCCTCAAGTAGTGATTACAATAAAATGTAATGATGCCCCTTACTTAAAGCGTCACATTTACTTAAATGTAATAATGACACTCCGCCATCTTCTGTGCACTGTCCTGAAACAGAAACACAGCCAGCAGGATACAAAAACACGACAAAGACATAATTTGGTGGGGGAATGGGGGGGGGGGGGGTTAAACTCACTCCTCTAAAATAACATTAAAGGAGATGTCTCGAGGAAGCAGTTAATTTTTTTTTTTGCCCAGTCCCCCCCATTAAACATACATTACTAAGCCCCCCTGTAAATGACATTTCTAGCTGGTTCGTACTTACCGTTCCAGCGTTTCAGCAACTTATAAAAGTTTCCTCAAGATGGCCGCCGGCTCTTTCCCCGTCGCTCGCTGCAGCCCGACGTGCGCGCTCCCGAGACGCCGCCAGCTGTGTCTCCATGGCAACCGGACGCCCCGCAGCCGCCGACCAGACGCCCCGCAGCCGCCGACCAGACGCCCACCGCCAGGCAGCAGGTAACCGGCGCTAGCCCCCGGCTCCCCAGCGCTAGACCCTCAGCCCAGGTGAAGGCCCCGGAGCCCAGCGCTAGGTTCAGGAGCCCAGCGCTAGTTCCCCCGGCCTAGCGGCAGCCCCCCCGGCCTAGCGACAGCCCCCCCATCACAGCGACAGCCCCCCCCGGCGCAGCCCGGCGCAGCGGCAGCCCCCCCCCGGCGCAGCGACAGCCCCCCCGGCGCAGCCCGGCGCAGCGGCAGCCCCCCCCGGCGCAGCGACAGCCCCCCCCCGGCGCAGCGGCAGCCCCCCCCGACCCATCACTTACCTGGGAGGCTTCTCGGGGCTGCTGGGCTGGGCTGGGCTTCTCCGCTGGGCAGCTCCAGTTTCTGCACCTTCCTCTAACAGAGGATGGTGCAGAATGGCCGCTCCAGCGCGCTCCCGAGCAGTGACAGCTCGTCTGCGCATGCGCAGAAGAGCTGTAGCGGGGAGCACACTGAAGCGGCTCGTGCTGAATGGAGAAGACCGGACTGCGCAAGCGCGTCTAAAAAAGCAAGCTGCCAGCGAATTTAGACGGAACCATGGAGACGAGGACGCTAGCAACGGAGCAGGTAAGTGGAATAACTTCTGTATGGCTCATATTTAATGCACAATGTACATTACAAAGTGCATTAATATGGCCATACGGAAGTGTATAACCCCACTTGGTTTCGCGAGACCACCCCTTTAAGTGAGCAATTGCCTTAGCTGCTGGCAATAAGCTATAATATAAACATAAACTACTGGTCAAAAGTTTAAGAACACAACAATTAAGTCCAGCAAATAATGTGAATGGTTCAAAAGTTCAAAAGAAAGTTAGCATAAAATTTTAACCTGAAATGCAACAATTGTCTGAATTTATGATTTTAACCATAGGGCTTTTTTTCAGAGAACACAACAAGAACAGCTGTTGTACAGCACTGAAAGCAAATTATACTTTGAAATTGGATGCAAACTATTCCTACAGGGGTCTCAACTTTTGAAGATTACCTTCAAACCCTCTGATTCTATATAACCAGTGTTGGAACAGACTGCATTACAACACCCTCTAGGGCAGGATGGGGACAGTTTTGCTCTTCCTGACACATCACATTGCTATCAAAATGGCAAGAAAAGGGCAACTAACAAAAGAAGACAGACAATTATAACCCTTAGAAGGATAGGAATGGGTTACAAAGTAATTGCCAAAAAAGCCAGGGTGCAAGTCAGTACAGTTTCCTATACAATTAAAAGGCACTGAAAACTGGAGGAAACTGATGGGAAAAGGTCTGGCAGACCAAAAGCCAATACAAAATCAGATGACAAATTTTTGACGGTGAACAGTTTGCTTGATCGGTGCCTCACAGCACAAAATCGTCAAGCACAGCTTAAAGGGGTTGTCCCGAGGCAGCAAGTGGGGGTATACACTTCTGTATGGCCATAATAATGCACTTTGTAATATACATTGTGCATTAATTATGAGCCATACAGAAGTTATAAAAAGTTTTATACTTACCTGCTCCGTTGCTAGCGTCCTCGTCTCCATGGTGCCGACTAATTTTTGGCCTCCGATGGCCAAATTAGCCGCGCTTGCGCAGTCCGGGTCTTCTTGCTGTCTTCTATGGAGCCGCTCGTGCCAGAGAGCGGCTCCGTGTAGCTCCGCCCCGTCACGTGCCGATTCCAGCCAATCAGGAGGCTGGAATCGGCAGTGGACCGCACAGAAGAGCTGCGGTCCACGGAGCAAGAGGTTCCCGGCGGCCATCTTCACAGGTAAGTATAGAAGTCACCGGAGCGCGGGGATCAAGGTAAGCGCTCCGGTAAGCTGTCTGTACGTCCCTGCATCGGGGTTGTCTCGCGCCGAACGGGGGGGGGGTTGAAAAAAAAAAAAACCCGTTTCGGCGCGGGACAACCCCTTTAATGCAGCAGAGAATAAACACATTTCCATTTCATCAGTGAATAGAAGACTTCTATCTACAGGTTTGACAGGTAGAGTATCAGTAAGAAAGCCGCTTCTAAGATTGCAAAATAAAAAAAGACTAACCTTGGCCAAGCAGCACCTCCAGTTGACTACTGAAGAGTGAAAGAAGGTCTTATGGACTGATTAATCAAAATTTGACATCTTTGATACATGGCGCAGGGTTTTTGTATGCAAAGAGTAGATGAAAGGATGGTTCCCGAGTGTGTGACACCAACTGTCAAACATGGAGGAGGAAATGTGATGATCTGGAACCCATTTGCTGAATCCAGAGTTGACCACTTGCACAGAGTGACTTTCACACTGGACAAAAAGCCTACCACAGCATTTTGATATGGCATGCAATACCCTCTGGTATACACCTAGTTGGTCTGAGTTTCATATTACAGCAAGACAATGATCCCAAACCTACTTCTAGGCTTCAAAGAATGGAATGGCCCGCACAGTGTTCAGACTTAAACCCCACTGAGCATGTTTGGGATGAAATGGACAGAATGGTGAAAACAAAGCAACCTACAAGTGCAGCACATTTGTGGGAACTTCTGCAACAGTGTTGGGAAGAAATTTCTGAACAATATCTGAATGCAATTGTAGAAAGAATGCCCCGATTGTGTAAAGCTGTTATATCAGATAGAGGAGGCTACTTTGAAGAGTCAAAAATCCAGATTTAATTTGGTGAAAGAAAGTTAATCCATTATTTTAATTCACATTAACTTGTTTGTTCCATGCTTTCATTTCAAATATGAGAGATATTTGAGATATTAAACTGTGTATAGGTCAACGAAAACTGAAAAAAAAAATTAAAAAGTGTCCTAGACTGGTAGAATATTTTACAAACAGTTTTGTCTACTGGGGCAACACTATACATATGGGGGAGAGGTTTCTCCATCCTGCACACCCCTATAGCTACATCCCTGCAGAAGATAAACGGTTATAAGTGTATAAACAGAAAAAGTTTTAGCTGACTCATGACCATTTCTAAGCTACATAATTTCATGACTGCATCATAGAAATCTTATCTCTATAATCCACATGAACTGGAAAAATATTTGCTCACAGTAATGAAGTTGGAATTTTTCCAGGAAAAAAAAAAAAGAAAAAATTGTTACTGTTCAGTTTATTTATCAAATTTCGATATGTCTGAGAGGAAAGTATCCCTGCACACCTTAGTTTCGGTAAATTTGGGGAGTTGTGACCATTTTGCTTTTATTTCTGTTTCTAAGTTAGATTGCATTGTCTTTTTTCTGACTGGTTGTGAATGGTCAAGTGGGATGTGCAGACACTGGGGCCTAGAGCACACTTGTTACAATTAAGTTAAATTAATGAACATCATTTCACTGTCTGGTTTTATTTAGTAAGATAAAAATATATAGGTGATACATTCCTTTTAATAAATAGGGACCCAAAAGCCTTATTTCTGATACAGAGTTCCAAATCTCTTGCATGGAGATTTTGAAAACATATTGCCTGCAGCCATCACTAGGGGGAGCTTATGAGTTTACTTCATACTGTTTGTACAGTACATTTAACTCCATAATGACACAATATGAAGTAAACTCCCCCTAGTGGTGGCTATAGGCAGCATCTTATCTTTGAATCTATATCTCTGTAAGCAGTTTGACTCTTTGAATCAGACTCTAAAAAATAAAATAAATTAATAGGCAAAGAATTTGGGGGTACTGTTGTATTAGGTCGCCACCAGACGTTAGGGGTAGCGACATAATACAGCAGTATTGACAATTGGTAACACCCCCAGCTTCTGATTGGCTTGTGGTGTGTGATGAATCCCACAACTGCCTGGTAGGGAAGCACAGCGGCAACACCCGGAGTGGCGCCAAGTGCCATCCTGGTCATGAACAACAACAAAAGCGGGAGTGGGGGCACCGGCGGCACACAGGCAAATACACTGTCACCGGGGTGACCTGCAGCGGTGGTACTGAGCCGCAGACAGTGCGAGCAGGGCACCCACGTGTCAATGCCAGAGAGTGGGCAGCCGGGATGGACCACAGAGCAGGTGAAAAAACTTGGGGGTGAGAGGTTGCCCAGCGGAGATGGTAGGGGGACATCTGCTGCAGGGAGAGTGATAGCTGCAGCGTCTGTATGACCCGTAGGGTTACGCTTAGTTCTTCTGTTAGGCTTACATTATTACCTATACATGCTTCCATGTTACAGTTGTACCATTGAAGCATTTAGAGGTAATAATGTAAGCCTAACAGAAAAACTAACACTAACCCTAACCCTCCAGGTCATACAAATGCTGCAGCTATCACTCTCCCTGCAGCAGGCGTCCCCCTTCCATCTGGCTGGTAGGACCTTTAACAATTATGCCAATTGGGAGTTAGGGGCATGATAGGGGTGTTCCTCCATGCAATCCTTGTCAAACCCCTAGCTTCCAGTGGTGTCAAGGTAAAACAGTACTGAATTTGCGACCTAAAAATGATGTGATGATAAAAGTTTCATGTTAACATTTGTATGAAATTAAAACTAGACAGGTCAGCATCTGCCTTTATGGTCTTCATCTACAGCAAAGACCTTAGAAATCTATGAGACAAACGTAAATAATACCAGACTATTCTAAGAGCTTGTATCTGTAGTTTGTACAATCCTTCCACTAGAGGGGTTCGCTCTGGTTTTCCTGATGAAACTTTTTAGAGTGCAGTCCAGGATTTTGTTATTCCACATGTTTTTCCATTTCCCGATTTCCAAATATGCAGCAATAAAAGATTCAAATTACTTCTCAGAAAAACAGCTGATGTATCACTGAATTTACTTCAGTGTTACATAATGTTACTTAAAAACTGAACTAAAAAAACTCTACAAATTGGGACATTTACAATGCATTCTATGCCAGTTCCTGGCATAAAAAAGTTATAAAGTTTTGCACAAGGCTCACTTGCACAAAAATTGTGTGACTTATGGTGGTTAGCAATGCCATCCAGTAGTTTTCTGAAACGGACATTTGGTTTGAGCAAAAGAGCATGGCCACGCCAGGCAGAAATGCTTATATATAGTTTACGCATTTCAAGCAGTGCATGTTTGCTTCTCACGTGCAAAAAAAATAATAAAACATGCCCTATGGGCAGAAAAAGTGTGGAGTACTGCGCCAACACGCTCAAAAAAGCCTTGCTCATAGAGCAAAAAAGTTGCGCTACAGCATGCATAATAGCACTTATGGCCATGTGAAACCGGGCTTGATGGAAATGACTGCAACCAGATGGAAAACGCAGCAGCCAGTTTGCAGTAAAACAACATGCTAGAGTGTTTTTGCAGCCACCATGTAACATCCTACCCTTGGAAGAATGCAAATCATTGTTAGACAAAATCTGGTTTGCTCTTAAGGCTGCCAGAAAAACGCACCCAAATTCCTTATATCGGTTACCAATGACAGGATTGTTGGACACAGGTCAACTGAGCAATGATCCAAGTACTGAACTTACACTGCATTCCATCACAATTACCAAGTCAGCAAGTTGGAGCTCAAGGAACAAATCTGACTGTAAATAAATAAGTTGTGGCATGGAATGCATATGTACACTAGCACTGCCCGCTGGATGCCATGCCAGCAGTGCCCGGAGGGTGTATGGTCCCGTACTAAGGAGTTATTCTACGGCCTCTGTGCACAGCCCTACAGATGACACTCCCATATGGATGAGCCTTGAAACTGGCCACAGACATTATTGACAGACCAGCTGAGGGTGCCTGTTTGTGGAGTACTTGGATGGGATATCTGTTGGCCAGGGAAGCTTTCAGATGACAGCTGTCTAATGTCTATGGAACATTATTTTTCCATTCTGTCTTTGTTGCTTTTTAGCTGTAAGGTGTTCAGTACCGGTCACATACAAGTTCTGTTTATTCTTAGCATATGCACTAGATGATTTTTTTCTGTCTGTTTATCCCACTAATGATGGACAACCCATTTCTTGAGCAGCTAATTTTAATTTTCTATTGACTTCTATGGCATTTGTTTTTTATTTCTTTTTTTGAACCACATGCAAGTTTCATAAAATAAAGGCAAAGGGGAAAAACAAACTTCTTGTAAAAATGGATTGTCACTCAGAGGTACAGAAACTTCCATAGAACACCAGCATCACACTATGCATTAGTCCCACATGAAACATAGGGTGCATTACACACAAGAGCACAACAGGTCCTTTCTGGGTGCCTTCACGTGGGACGTATTCACTGTTACTTTGCACAGCGAACAGTGAATACATAGCAAATCCGCACCTAAATGCCAAAAGGTTGAAAACTCTCGTCACAATCCGCAGCATATTTCCAATAGGCTCCAGATTCAGCATGGAGTTTTTCTGCTCCATGTAGGTGAGGTTTTTGAAATGCCTTCCACACTGTATTGCAAATTCTATGGATTTTCTGCAGCATTTACGACCCTTGTGAAAGCACCCTAATGGAGAGCAAGTTGTAGTCCGAGTGCCACCATATTGTGGAGGTAGTCTCACCTTGGAGAGTACCTCCATAATAAAACATCTGATGGAAGGAAACATCTCTATGGCTCTGTAATAAATTGGAGGCTTATGGGGTTACAGTAGGAGCCATTGATTTCTATAGGTGCTTTATTTCAGCCTTTGGGGAGCTGTTAAGACTGAAGTTTTGTTAAACTTCATTTTGTCTTGTCTCATACAACACTAATAATGAACTTTAGCCCAATTCTGTTTTTCACCTTAGATGAGGATTTATCTGAGTGTATAGCCATTCCTTTGTTCTTTCAGAATCTCTCATGAAATATAGCTTTTTCAGTTATCAGCATTCCACAGTAGAAAATGTTACAAGTTTTTGTAGACAAGTACTTGGGTGTTAGTTTCATATGAGAATGAGAATTTGTTCACATGAGTTAGGCCTAATTCCCACGGGTGGTAGAACCTAATAGCGCAATGCTCACGGTGCGGAATTCCACCGTGGAATTCCGCCCCGCGAAAGCACCCGCAATCACCCGCGGCATGTTCTATTTGCCGCAGGCGTACGTGTGGACGGCTTCCATTGCAGTTAATAAAAAGCCGTCTGTCACGCTATAGCGTCATGCGGGACGTCAGGCGGCGGATCTGGAGGATAATATGGGGCACTAAGCCTTAATAGTTTCACACGTGACCTTATGTGAAGCTTTGGCATAAAGCCATGTATACTCCTTTCCTTTTTTATTCTTGATAAAAACTCTAGTCTGTAATAATATAGGGTAGAATTCTTTGGATACAGAGAACTGTCTGTGTCTCATATATTCGCATCCAGAAGGGGAAATCAAGAATTAAAAACAATCACAGAAAATGGTCGTTACTTACTGACTGAGGAGTGCATATAGATGCATCCTCCTCTCACCATGCAGGTAGCTGACTACCAAATCCAGAAGAAAAAGTGCTGCGTGTGGCGCTATTTCTTTAGGTATTTTGTGCCGGATTTACGACAGAACCTCTGAACGGAGGATCCAGCACAAAGGGGCATGACTTCTTTGAAAAGGGGGTGTTGTCTAAATGCGCCAACTAATAGGAGGTATGAAGTGAGACTAGATAGTCTAAACCTACACCAGATTTAACGGTGAAAACAGTCTTGATAAATCTGCTTCATTCTGTGTGTAGTATTTATACGGAATCTGTCCAGAAATTCATCCATATGAAATTGTAGGCGTATGAATGTACCGAACAAGTATCATCATGTGGGCATTTAAGTGAAAAATACTGTTTACACTTATAGGATAATTCATCTTCCACAAGAGCAAGGAGATAGGAAGTTAAAGTAGACCTCTAGCTTCGGAAAACAATGATGATATGTCACAGTGTCACATCAGAAGTTTTGATCAGTAAGGGCTGAGAACCATACCGCCCGCTAAGATCAAGGCTGGGCTAACACGGTCGTAAGTAATTGTGTGCAATAACATTGTGTACTTGCTGCGTGTAATCGCCATGCACCATCTTGGTGTGTGTGCATGCGTAATATACGCCAAGATAGAACATGCTGCAATATTACATGTGCAAAATATGCACAAGTAATACGCAATCAGCACATGGTCATGTGAGCCCGGCCAAAGTGGCAGGAAAATCCGGCTGACGCTGTGCCCGTTTGGCTATGTTTGGCTCTGCTTCGTTCTCCTCAGAGATGTGACCGGACCAGTTTACAGACTCATATACTTTCTATGGACCCTTTTACACTGAACGAATATCATTCGGTGTATTGCTGGATCGTGCAAACAAAAATTATAATCGTTCTGTGTAAAGACTATCAACAACTGAACCACAAACAATGTGTTCGCTTATCTTCGTCATTCAGTTTCTGCAGGCATAAAAATTAAATGACGATCGGCCCGTGTAAACAGGCAGTTCATCTATGAACGACTGCCTGTTTACCGTGAATGGAGGTAGTTTGGAGGTGAACTCCACCTGCACTAAGTGAATGATATCGCTCCTGTATAAAAGCACAACGGCTGTTGGGCGATTGATCACCTGATAATTGTCCGATGTAGAAGAACTCAATGAGCTTGAGGGTCCTTCCACACTGTCATATGGTTATTTGTGAAACACACGTTTTTACTTAAAATGAGCTGATAAAAATGTAGCTTTTAACGGGCCCATAGGCAATTGTGGGTTAAAAGTAATCAAACAATATAGTAACAGAGTATGTTAGGCCGCCTGCACACAACCGGGTTGGATTCTGCATGTGGGATCCCACAGCTGGGGACCAAATTCATGCTTAAAACTTGTACCCTTGCCCTTCAACACGCAAACAAGTTTATTTCACCTCCCTTGTCTGCTCCAAACGACTCTTCTTCACCTTCCACTCCCTCCTCAGCACCAAAGAACAGGCCCCTGTGATGAATCTCTGTGCTGGAGAACTAGCCGCCTATTTAAAAAAAAAAAGAAAACATCCGAAAAGAAATCTCCGAAAACTGCACGTTTAGCCCCGATCCCAGTCTCCCCAGCACTGCATCCAAAACCCACTCCCTTTCTGTGTTAGAACCAACAACAGAGGAAGAAGTCTCCAGACTGCTTTCCGCTGCTCTCCCCACCACCTGCGCTAGTGACCCCCTTCCCTCTCACCTCCTCCGTTCCCTTTGCCCAGCTGTCATTACCCACCTCGCCACCATCTGCAACCTCTCCCTAACTTCTGGCACCTTCCCCTCCTCATTCAAACACTCCATCATATCCCCTCTGCTAAAAAAACCCAACCCTTTACCCGACCAATGCTGCCAACTACAGACCCATCTCAAACCTTCCCTTTATCTCAAAACTACTAGAATGCCTGGTCTTCTCCCACCTCACATGCTTTATCTCTGACAACTCTCTCCTCAACCCCCTCCAGTCCGGTTTCCACCCCCTACACTCGACCAAAGCCGCCCTCACAAAAGTATTAAATGACCTGATAACGGCAAAGTCGAGAGGTGACTAGTCCCTACCAATCCTCATTGACTTCTCCACTGCATTTGACACTGTTGGCCATGACCTCCTTTTCACTATGCTTTGCTCTAATCGGCTTAAAGGACACTGCTCTCTCCTGGTTCTTCTCCTACCTCTCTGATCGCTCATTTAGCGTCTCCTTCACTGGATCTATCTCCTCTCCACTTTCTTTCGCTGTCGGAATCTCCCAGAGCTCGGTCCTTGGTCCGCTTCTCTTCTCCATCTACACAGCTCCAATTGGACAAACCATCCGCAAATTCAGCCTCCAATACTATTTCTACACTGATGACACCCAGTTATACACCACTTCTCCTGACATCTCGGTACCATTCCTCCAAAATCTTACCGACTGTCTGGCTACTGTCTCTAACACCATATCCTCCCTCTTTCTCAAACTTAACCTCTCAAAAACTGACCTCGTCTTTCCGTCCTCAGCCGACCTCCCCCCAACATCTCCATAGTAGTATCTGGCACCATTATAACCCCCAGATAGCACGCCCGCTGCCTTGAAGTCACACTGGACTCTGACCTCTCCTTTACCCCCCACATCCAATCTATGGCCCGAACATGCACCTCAGAAATATTGCTAAAATCTGGCCGTTCCTCACCACGAACATGCTAAATACAGTAGTTGTCTTCCTTAGCTTTTCCCGACTCGACTACTGCAACTCGCTGTTCATTGGCCTTCCCCGCACCAGACTCGCTCCTCTCCAATCCATATTAAACGCGGCAGCTAGGTTCATTTTTCTATCCAGCCATTTCTCAGATGCCTCTGCACTATGCCAGTAATTGCATTGGCTGCCCATCTACTGTAGAACCTCTAACCCTGCACCACCTTACCGCCCCCACCCGCTTGCTTCCTAATTACTGATTTGCACATGTAATTCCCATACTGCCTGTGTTCTCCTGTGCTTCATCCCCCCCCCCATCCTGTACCTTCTGTATCACCGCCACCCTGTTTGTTTCAAACTGATTGCATATCACATGTAATTGCTGTATTGTCTGAGTTCTCCCATGCTTGAAAGCGCTGCAGAATAAATTGGCACTATACAAATAAAGATTATTATTCCAATCCCTGGCAGATCAACTATTGATGACCTATCCTGAGGATATGTGATCAATAGTATTTTCGTAGAAAAAAAAATGTCTACAGTGGAAAACGTATATATCTTTCATATAAGCAAACCGGTCAAAACGTATACCGCGCGTATGACTTAAAAACAGACATATGCTTTAAAATGTATGTGTTTTTACATGTACGTTTCTTGCATACGTGAAAATGTCAGTGTGGACGGGTCCTAAAAGCACTAACCCCGCCTCTTTAAGACCAAGACGAAATGCAGCGGAGGTGGCACAGGGTTCAACTAAGTACCTCTGCGTCTTCCACGGTGGTCTCTGCACCTGGACCCTCACCGATCAAAACTTCTGACCAACCGAGTGGTTGGTGTGTGTATATATCTAAAATATATTATATATACATACACACAAAATCGACATATCCAAAACCAAATATTTCAGCAGTGTGCAAGACTCCCTAGAGTGCCAGTTTCCTGCCAGATGTGCCATATGGCGAGTAGTTACGAAATAGGTGTTTGTTTACATCCCCGACTTCTTCGTTTTCTAACATTCCGCATCACGTGACGCAGTCACTTTTGGGGAACTGAAAGTTACGACACACTGTATCAATTTCTTTCTGACTGTATGCTGCAGAAAAAGTTATACTAAAGTTAAAATGTAGCAGATTCTTGAAACTCTCTGGGGTCAAAATATCAAATGACAATCTCAGCTCAGCTACATTTGTATCACAACTCACATTGTTAGAGGTTGTTAGAAGTGGAATCTGATCAGATTAGAACAGCTGATGCAAACACTTACCAATTCCTTCGATGAAGATGAAGCCTGTGATGATCAATACAGGATGCCAATTAAATTCAGCATTGCCTCCATCCCACGCTAACCCGTTACTGTAGTGTAAAACCCAGACCAAAGCGAAAATTACCAACGTGAATCCAAGGACCAGAGAAGTCACAAGGAAAAACAGAAAACTTTTGTAGCCTTCCATGTCTAGCAGCAGATACTCTGCACTGAGCTGACTTTGTGTAGTGGCTGCAGTGTTGGGCCCGCACCTCCTCCCCTCCCCGAGAGCATGGAGGAGGGTCACTCCCTGGGAGAACTTACTCAGGCGTTTGTGGTGAAAGAATAGAGCTTAAGATCATGTTTTGCAACTTAAGTCTGGCTGTAAGCCCTCTGCGCGCCAATGTTGCACTATACGTGCCAGTTACCTTGCTCATACATTAGGAAGCTTTAAGAGTTATTAATTATACGGTACAATCAGCAGGTAACTAAGGCTGTTTCAAACTAGTCTGTGTGAATTCTACTTAAATATTAAAGGGGTCGTCTAGTTGTAAACTATTGATTGCCTATTCTCAGGATAGTAGATTAGTGATGTCTATTAGTTATTCTATGGACTGATGTTCTTGTGCACTGAGCTGAGTTTTGCAGGAAGGAGACAGCTCCGTTCCCATTGCACTGGCCAGGACGGGTATTGTAGGCAAAGTTCCCATTCCTTCCAGTGCCTGCAATACCAAGCCTGGCCACTCCAATGGGGACGGAGCTGTCTGCTACCTGCAAAAATCAACTCGGCCAAAAGAAAAGCTGATCGGAGGTCCTGTGCAATGGACCCTGTTGGTCAACTATTGAGGCCACAGCCTGAGATAGGCTATCATTAGTTTAGAACTGGACAACTCCTTTAAAATAGGAGAACAGTCACAAAGTCAGGTAGGAGATCATTTGATTTTAAATCTCTGAGGCTGGCTTTACACGGGCAAGATTTGTGCGTTGCGAGATGCACAAATATGGACCACATTCTTTGAAGTCATTGAAGTCAATGGAAGCCGTCCAATCCGTGACACACCCACAGCTGACACTGCGGACGTGCCGCGAATCAGCAGGAAAGCAGGAGATTCAAAAAACAACACATCCGCCGTGCTGAAGAAAGAAGATCCAGCCGCGACATAGGAGACCCGCTCTGGATCCGGAGAGGTAAGAAACTGTCTTTTTTGTCTATTTCTGTGGGCAGGATTCCACGGAATTTAGCAGTGGAATCCGAGCGTGCAAGTGGACATAAGGCCTTATTCAAACGAAGACATTTGCGCTGCGTATTACGTGTGCAATAGGCAGTGAACAGATCCCACTAATTTCAACGGCGTTGGTCACATGTGCGTTGTCTGCAGCATGTCCTATCTAACTAGCTAGCACATATTAAACTAATGAAACTTAATTGCCCATTGAAATCAATGGGAACATGCTTGAGGTTTCTCTTGCGCGTGCAAATATGCAGGACATACCCGCGCAAAAAATACAGACACGCGCCCAAAAACACAACACCAATAACGCAAATATACAGCAAATGTGCTTGTAAAAACGCTTGCATCCATGTGAGCCAGACTACGGCTCTTTCACACGAATGTATTTGCGCTAAGAATGATGTTGATTTGCACGCATGTCTGCGCATTGTACTGTACATTTTTGCGCACACAGAGGATGGTCATATGCGCATGCAACACCCTTTCCACACCGATTTCAAAGGCTATTAAGCCTAATGTTAGTTTTATTTATTTTCAGGGAATTGTGCAGTGTATTACACATTTGCGCATCTTCTATAGAGTGCGTCCTAAAGCACGCAAAAACAGGAAATATGTACGAACCCATTGATATCAGCGGGTTTATTCTCTGCATATTGCGTGTGCAAATTTTGTGTGAGCAAATACGCCTGTGTGAAGGAGTCCTTAGGATATATTCACTGCGGTGGAGCTTTTCATAATTCTTGTAAAATTGGACCAATTTTTTTTTTGTTTCGTGTAATTGCGTGCAGTTTTTGCGGGTTTTTTTCCCAGCTAGATTTTCATGCATTTTGCATACAATGTTTACTCACGTTAAAAAAAAAAAGCAAGATGGATTCTGCACATTTATTTATATTTTTAAAGGCTACCATGGTTACATGCAGTAAAAACGGATCACAATTGCCTCAAACGACTGCAATCCATTTTTTTTTTAAACGCAGTCACAGACTTGAATGGGATGTTTTCACCACAACAAAATAGGAGATGCCGTGGTTTTTTTGCTCGGACTGTTCGTCCACTTAAAGCATCGCACGTATGAATATAACCATTTACAATAATATGCCGCATTTCCATACGATTTCTATCCAATTTTTACAAAATGGAAAACGGACGGAAATATCGTTCATATGAATATACCGTTAGTCCACTCGCACACACAGCGTCAGCAAAACGCCATGACTTTGATTGCGGCCTTTTGCTGCCATTTTACAGCGTTTTTACCGCATCCCATCATTGTGATGGGTGATCAGGAGCGTTAAAGAGCACGAAAATGAGACAAAATACAGCAGATGGTGCTTGAAAATTGCGCATCTGAGCGCATGTCTGCGAGGCCCCATTGAAATCAATGTGAGCGTTGTACCGTGACTAGGCCACTCTCACACATACCGCTTTTTTCAGCGCCTAATGCTGCATTTTAAATGCAGCGCTAAACACTGTCAAACACCTCCAGTGATCTCAATGGGGCTTCTTAGACGAGCGTTTTAACTCGGTGCTAAAAACGCCACGTTTGTAAAAGCGCAGTCTGTTCTATTTTCAGGTATTTCAGCGTGTTTATGCGTCGCTCACTGTAATGAATGGGGAGCGTTTTTAGTGCTGTCAAAAAGGCATAGCAACACTGCTGAAAACGCCGTAAACGTTGCGCTGAAAAAAGCTGCGTTTTTACAAGCGCCTATGTGAGATTGGCGTTAGGCCGCTTTCGTGCGCACGAGTTTTCTGCAATGCGGGGGTCCGAAAAATCTCTGAAATATGAAACCCATGATTTTCAACGCCTTCATTCCCATGTGTGATCTTTTCCCTCATGCGATGTTGCGAGAATTAAAAATCGCGGCATGTCCTTGGGGCGATATGCTTTTTCTTCTCGCCCATGCTTCCTCCTAAATATCACATCACAACACGCAGCCATGCAGTGCCAGTGCGATGCAAATAGCATGTTGCTATGGAAATCTATTCAGAGTTCAGCGGGCGGGCCTATCAGGCTTATAAAGCCTTCAGCTGGGTTGAGGCCTGTGAGGAGACAGTGAGGCAAGAGGGGGTTTGCAGCAAGATGGCTGCCATTGTGATTGATGAGAAGCTTATGATTGCCTTGGTGGAGGACCAGCCTGTCTTGTGGGACCATGCCAATACGAAGCAGTACATGAGGGACCGGAAGGACTATGCATGGGAGGATGTGGCGTGGGGACTCTTTGGGGAGCGGTGGGACTCTGCTAACTCTGCAAAG
Organism: Eleutherodactylus coqui; assembly: GCF_035609145.1. Taxonomy (NCBI): domain Eukaryota; kingdom Metazoa; phylum Chordata; class Amphibia; order Anura; family Eleutherodactylidae; genus Eleutherodactylus; species Eleutherodactylus coqui. The sequence continues at coordinate 76,010,934 of NC_089844.1, forward strand.
CGCAGTGAAATGAGTAAGTGTGCCACCAGCTTATTACACCTGTGGTATGTCCCCCTCAGGAGCCCTCTGACCCTCTCCCAGACCCTAATGGTGCATGTGAAGACTGCATGCTATTAGCTTCTGCTGTTTTCTTTTTGCATGTGGGGTTGAGGAAAAGTGTCTGGCGGCCATATGTGTGGTGTTTGCTTTTCTCTCACTTAACACTGCTTATGGGCTGTGGGTGCCCGTGCCATTGCCTTGTGATGGCACGGGGAATAATAAATCTATAATTTAATGTAATTTAAAAAAAAAATCTGTACAGCACATGACCACCTGTGGTCATTCGCATAACAGATTTTGCATGGACGCTGCGGGATCTGGCCCGCTCGTGTGCAGCCGGGCCAGAGTAGTGCAGTCATTTGTCTTTGTTTTGTTTTTCCTTGTTCATGACAGTGGAGGAGGTGCGCAAGGCATGGCGACGCTGTCGGGACCAGTATCGCAGGGAGCTGGCCCGTAGACGAACTGGTGGCGTAGGGTCAACACGGAAATGTCCGTACTACCTGGCAAAGCGTTTGGAATTCCTTCGTCCGGGCCTAGAGCGTCGTCAGTAAGTTTGTGGGTTTTTTTTTTTTCTATTTATATATTCATTTTATTATTTTAACCCCTTAGTGACCAAGCCTGTTTGCGCCTTAATGACCAGGCCAAATTTTGCAAATCTGACACGTGTCACTTTCGCATGGAAAAACACCAGAAAGGTTTTGCATATCCAAGCGATTCTGGCATTGTTTTTTCGCCACATGTTGTACTTCATCTAGGCGGAAAAAAAAGACCGAGAGAATTTGTGTTTATTTATTAAAAGCGCCAAAATTGGGAAAATGTTGAAAAAAATCATCACTTTTTTTCACATTTCCAACTGCAATATCTCAAGTATCTGCAAACATACTATAGAAATTTTTGCTAAGATATATATATTTCCATCCGTTTTTTACTTTATTTTTGGCACACATTGGAAAAACTTTTGTTTTTTTTTAACCATTTAGGAGATGTACAAATTTAACATTACTTTTCAGCATTTTGAGGAACACTGTTTTCCTACACCAAACCAAGATTGGAAAGGCTCATAGGAGTCACAATGATAGATGACCCCATTTTAAAAACTACACCCTTTAACGTATTCACTGAGGGGTGTCATGAGTGTTTTAACCCCACAGTTTTTTTTTTTTGTTTTTTTTTTTTTTAGGAGTCAATGCATTTTAGAAGAGAAAAACTAAAATTTCATATTTTTGCAAATATGTCATTTTAAAGACAGGACTTTTTTCTATAGTACACATGAAAATTAGGATTTGCATCCCAGAATGGAAACCCCTGTTTGTCCCGTGCTCAGAAACATATCCATTGTGGCCCTAATCTTACGTCTGGATGCACAATAGGGCCCAAAATGAAAGGAGCAACCGGTGGCTTTTGGAACAGAAATTTTGCTGGAAGGAGATTTAGGCCCTATTGCACACTTGTAGAGCCATTGAGTGACCAAAACGATGGAGAACCCCCACAAGTGACCCCATTTTGAAAAGTAGACCCCTTAAAGAATTTATCTAGGGGTACGATGACTTTTTTGACTTCACAGTTTTTGAATGAATCTAAGCCAAGCCGAAGGAAAAAATTATGATTTTCATTTTTTTGGCAATTGTGTCAATTTAAAAGCAGGTTTTTTTTGTACAGTGTACATAGGAATGAAGACGTTCACCCCAAAATGGATACCCCCATTTGTCACGTGTTCAGAAACCTACCCATTGTGGCCCTAATCTACTTATAGGAAACATAGCTAGGTCTATAATGGAAGGAGCACCCGTTGGATTTCAGGGTACAACGGAATAAATTCCAGTCCCCATTGCCCACTTGTAGAGCCATTGAGTGGCCAAAACGGTACAGAACCCCCACAAATGACCCCATTTTGAAAACTAGACCCCTTAACAAATTCATCTAGGGGTGTACTGCGTATTTTGACCCCACAGTATTTGAATGAATCAAAGGAAAAAAATGACGATTTTCATTTTTTTTGTCAATTTAAAAACTGGTTTTTTTTTGTACAGTGTACATAGGAATGAAGACGTTCACCCCAAAATGGATACCCCCATTTGTCACGTGTTCAGAAACCTACCCATTGTGGCCCTAATCTACTTATAGGAAAAATAGCTAGGTCTATAATGGAAGGAGCACCCGTTGGATTTCAGGGTACAACGGAATAAATTCCAGTCCCCATTGCCCACTTGTAGAGCCATTGAGTGGCCAAAACGGTACAGAACCCCCACAAATGACCCCATTTTGAAAACTAGACCCCTTAACAAATTCATCTAGGGGTGTACTGCGTATTTTGACCCCACAGTATTTGAATGAATCAAAGGAAAAAAATGACGATTTTCATTTTTTTTGTCAATTTAAAAACTGGTTTTTTTTTGTACAGTGTACATAGGAATGAAGACGTTCACCCCAAAATGGATCCCCCCGTTTGTCCCGTGTTCAGAAACATACCCCTTGTGGCCCTAATCTACTTACAGGACACATGGCTAGGCCCATAATGGAGGGAATGCCTGCTGGATTTCAGGGCAGAACTGAATAAATTCCAGGCCCCATTGCCCACCTATACGGAAAAAAATCCCCCCCCCCCCCCCCCCCCCATTTTTTGGCATTCCCTAAATATTAGATAAAGGTAATAATATAAACTGCGTTTTATGTCCGAAGACAGGGGTAATTACGGAGGCTGCTTGGGATGGGCACATGGGGCAAGAAAACCGGGTATCCCCCCTCCTCTCATGCTTTTTGGGGGTCATTTCTTGACCTCAGCGGCAGGGATGGGGTGTAAAAAGTGGCGTTCCGTGAGTCTCCGTAATCTTGCTGAGGTGTGGCGGTCTCGCAGAGAAGGCGCTCAACAAGCTGCTCCTGGAACTGCATGAAGGCGAGCGTTCCCGGGGCTTCTTGTAAATTACGGATTACTGGTAGCGGTCTGAATAACGCCGGGCTCACATGGTCGTATGCAGAATCCGCTTGCGGAGGCCTGCAGCAGATATCATCTGTGAGCCCAGCTGTGACCCTGCGTACAGCCGCGTAATGTACTGCGCATAACAGCCTACTCACGCAGGCGGTCATGCGCAGTACTTTTTTTTTTTGTTTTTGTTTGCATTTCCCGCACCGCCGCTTAGAGATGACCCGAGTACCCGCAGCCCGTACACAATGTATTTGCATATGGGCTGCGAGTATATCCGCAGTCATAGAGCACAATGGGCTCTAGGTCGCGGATATTCGCGGTAAAATATAGCATACCATGTTCTGTTTCTGCGAGTGGATTACATAATTCCGACCCACTAATTGGGGGGAATTGTGTAATCCAATGCATGTGATTGATCCGTGGATTACCGCTGATCAAGCGCATGCAGAACCTGTAATTCCTCTCCGGTCATGTGTGACCGGCCTAATGTTAGATTGCTACTTTATCACGTGACCAGGGACCGCTCAACGAGGCCGCCGGTCACTGCTCCAAGCACTCAGCGACCGTTGGTCGCTGGGAGCAGGGAGATTTAAAATTTCCTGGGCTCCCCGGCTCCTGCGAATGTGTCCGGCATTTTGCCGGCGGGCGCATGCGCAGCAGCCAGAAGGGTCCATGGAGGATAATCGCATCTGGATTCAAATGCAGAAGCCTCCTAGAAGATGTTTCATCTCCCCTCACCGATCACATCGGTGAGGGGAGATGAAACGGCCACTTTTTTAAAAGAACTTTTACGTGATTGCCATTATGCATTGGATAACGGCGATCACGTGACCAGTAACCGCATACCGCGGCTCCCCGTGACATCTCCAGGCTCTTGGCTACCTTTGGTAGCCAGCAGCAGGGAGATTTTACATTTCTTGGGCAATATTTCACTTTAGCGCATGCGTCCGCCATCATGCTGACGGGCGCATGCGCCAAAGCTGGGGTAAGGTCCGCGGATAAACATCCCATCAGGGAACAAATCCGGGACCTTGGGTACGTAATTTCATCCCCCCTTACGGATACGATCCGTAAGGGGAGATGAAACTTTAACTTTATAAACTTTTTTTTAACTTTTAACTTTTTTTTTTTTTTTTTTACTTTTTAACTTTATATGATCACCGTTATCCGATGAATAACAGTGATCATATCACTGGTAACCGCATACAGCGGTCCCCAGTCATATCTCCCTGCACTCGGCTATCTGTGACAGCCGGGTGCTGGAAGGAGAATTTGAATTTGCCGGGCTCGCCGTCCTTCTGCGCATCGCGCCACATCGGCGCATGCGCAGAAGCCAGCGGGGGTCCCGACACCGGCCGGAGGACATCAGCGGACCTGAGGTATTTTCACCTCCCCTCATGGATCTGATCCATGAGGGGAGGTGAAACTTTTCTTTTTTTTTTTTACACTTTTTTTCACTTTTCCGCAATCATCGTTATACATTGGAGCATCGGGACAGCGGGGAGTCGTACGGCGGACCTCGGTGAGTAATTTCAGCTGCTCCCATGGATCCGATCCATCAGGGCAGCTGAATCTTTAACTTTTTTTTTCAGTTTTGTTTACTTTATTGCGATCGGTGCTATCCATTGGATAACGCCGATCGCAATGCCGGGGGGCTCCGAACAGCCTGGGATGACAGCTCCATGCTGTCTGCTTCCTGCGGACACCGACAGCATGGAGCTGTCACGTCCACAGCCCGAGGGGCTTTATTCTCTGCAGGACACATGTTTTTACGTCCTCAGAGAATAAAGCCCACTTCGGGAGGACGTAAAAACACTATGGGCTGGTCGTTAAGCGGTTATATATATATATATATATATAATAAAAAATTTTCTTTCTGAAGACTTTTAACCCCTTCACGCCACAGGGCATAAGCATATAAAACATAACAGCGACCCCCTATGTAAATCGTGGCATGTAAAGGGCTCACAGAGGGAGGGCGATGGGTCAGCAGGATGCCAGATACAGTCCTGCAATGCTTTATCATAGCATGTGTGTTTATTAAAAGAAAAGTGTTTTTGTGTTTGTTTGTTTTTTTTTTTCTTTTGTTCCCACCCCCTTTCTTTCTCTTATATAAAAACCCCACATATCTGGCATCTTGTTATTGACCTGTACTATAAATTGAGCACTAGTTTATCCTGCACAGCAAAAACTGTAAAAAAGGAGGCCTAATGCGTATTCGTTTTACCTCACAAACGCAATAAAAGTAATCAAAAAAGCCGTATGTACCTCAAAATGGTGCAAATAAAAACTACAGCTCGTTGCGCAAAAAATAACAAGCCCTCACTGAGCTCCAACCATGGAAAAATAAAGTTACGTGACTTTGAATGCTGTGATGTAAAAATTATAACTTCTTAAAAAAAAAAAAGAAGAAAATTTTTGTGGAGAAACCTAAAACTCACAGGAGCCAAAGAGACTCCTGTGAGTTCACTATGTGGGCCAAATTAGTTATTCAGAAGTTCTGTGAACAAATGCCTCTATCAAGCCCGTACGCTTCGGATCTATCCAAAGGAATGCAACAACTTTTTACGGACAAGCGTTACATCACAAAATGGGAGTATACAAAAAGGGCTCTTGTGATCCTACAGGATTGGCTAATACAATAATATCGCAATTCACATGTTGGTAAAGTATAAAAAGTGAAAAAATGTGCAGAAGTATAGTGTTATCTGTAAGACAGGAGCTTCTATCAGAATACAGAACTGCTTCATGAGAAATATGTGTGGGAAGTAGATAGAATATAAATTCTGGTGTACAACATGAACAAGTTAACCATTTAGGTGCTAGCTATTTACTAAGAAGGTAGATGTATTATACTACAACAGTAGCGACCTGCAGAAAAAATGAATACTCACTTATGCTATATGAGTAAGGGCTCCTGTACACTAGCGAGACAGCTTATCAGTGATTCACGGCCTGATATCGCCGTTGCAATCCTTCTGAAAACCCATGGATACGAGGTGTTATATGGAAACCTCCTGTGGGGCGTCTCTTCATCTCTGCCGTGGCTGTCAGTCGCGGCAAGAGATTGAGATTCTTTTCCCATTGTTTTCAATGGTGCCGGCGCTGCTGCCATTGGTAACCCCTGGATGTGACAGCCTCGCATCCTTGCGGGGGTTCCTTTCATCCCCTTGTGCTGTCACAGCCGCAGCAGGAGATCGCGATATTCTCCCAGTGGTTTCATTGGGGCTGGGCTGCTGCCGCTAGCCCCGTTAAACACTGGGCGATACCGTAAAAAAGGACATGCTGCAATCTTGTTTTCACACAGCATCGCATTAGTGCAAACCTAGCAAATGAGAATGAAACCATTGAAAATCATTGGTTTCATAATCATGCGTTTCACTCCCTCTCGCATCGCGGTCATGTTAAAGGAAAAATTAGGTTGTGGCTTTCGAAAAGTGGAAATTATTATCCCCCCCCCCCCCCCCCCACAAAAAAAAAATAAAAAATTGTTATGTCCTTCTGGCCAAAATAGGCCATGTGCTTAGAGTTGAGGGGGAAAAAAAACTCCTCCTACACCCTGACTCCAGCTTCCACACTTGTATTTCACACCTATGTTATGGAGTTGTAAATATCCATCATAGACTTTTTTTTTTTTTGCGAAGATGCCTCAAGAGCCTCCTCACAGCAACTAAATTGGAAAGGTTGCACTTTCAGAAGTGATAGCACGGGTGTGTACAGTGGGTTTTTTATTTTATTTTTTTTTCCAGCATGCCGAACATGGGCTACAATAGGTGACCATTTCTGGTGCCTACCGTAATGAGTGTATGCAGCGCCAACTGCATGATCTTTTCCAGTTTGGAAAGTGACAGTCTGGCGGAGTACGTAGCATCCCTAAGAGCAACGTGATTAGCTTAGATTTTCTGGGCTCACGTTTTTTTTTCCTGCAATCGGGGAATGAGCCTCCTGTCTCAAGGCATAACACACAGTTCCGCTCTCGTTTTTGTCATCTCAACGGCATTGAGCATTATTTCCTTTTCTTTAGCACGAGAAATCACTTTCAGTGGGGAGACACCTCCGACAGCGACATGACTCCACCCTCAAGGTCACCACTAAACAGACAGGCTGCCAACTCATCAGGATCGGAGGAGGAGGAGGCAAATCTATCACCTGCTCCAGAGACCCTGCCGATCCAGTCCCCGAATTGGGCCCCCATCCACCCACACAAAATCCATGAGGAGCTACAAGTGCGGCAGATGTTGGAGCTGGAGTTTCTAGAATACCTGTGCACCCAGCGCCAGAAGGACTGGTCTGACGCTTTGGCCCAAAGTGTCAAAGCCAGTACTCAAAAGCTGGCAGCAGAGATACAGTTGCCTCTGCAAGCGGCCTTAATGGTGGTCATTAATGTGGCGGAGGACCCAGCAAGTGCGAGGGATCTGTTCAGAGAGATCCAGCAATTCTACCTGAACAGAACCCTCCACTCTGATATGCAACCTCCCCAGCCATACTAGGCCCCACCACCAAGACAACCGGGACATTTCGAGGCTGCGTGACACCCTAGGTATTACGGCCTGGCTTTGCAAGGGCCTATGTACCCTGGCCACCACCACCCGCAACACATGTTGCCTCAACGGCCCATGTCTGCCAAACCATCAGAAGATGGTCGAGGGCCTACGTATTTTGCGTTACAAAGTTGTTAGTCATATTTTGAAATGTTTCGTTTTTATTTAATTGTGTTTGTCATGGCAGCCGGGGTGCTTAGTATTTTTTTTCTCTTTTGAAATGTTATATTGTGGAGTAAAAAAAAAATAAAACACTTTTTTGTTTTTCTAAAAATGTATGTCCTTAACTAAAGTACTGATAAAAGGTATACAGCTCTAACAATAATAGTTTAAGGGAATCTTCAGATGGGCTTATGCGCAACTACGCTCGCCACTACACTGTGTGCAGTTTCGCACAAACAGGTTTTTTTTGTTTTAACTCTTGAACTTTTTATTTATAAAAAGGGGGAAGATTGGCCCTGTCTTTCTCACATGTAGTATTAGAACTTGCCCCATCTTTCTCACAAATAGTTATCTTTTCTTGGGTATAGTATTGGCGCCCGATGATACCACTGGCGCAAACGAAACCACTGCAATCTATGGTTTTGTTTTGCCCTGTTACCACGGCCGCATAATGGGACAAAATTGTGCCCACCTGTTTATGCCCCGAGGGGTATGCAATCTTGGACAGGATCTGCAGAGAGCGTACCAGAGGGTTTTACGGCTGAACCTTCTCGTGGTTTAAACCCAAATTCACATTTGACATTAAACTGCCAGTGTGTCAACGATATAGCGGCCGCTTTCCAGAGCCGTATTAGAGGCTGGCACGAGTTTGTGAACGCCGGCCCCCCAATGATTATTCTAACTCTTAGAAAAATTGGACTATGCAAAGTGATTGCACCATGTCCCTTCACCTGGTATTCATTCTTGATTACGTCTTTGTGTAATGTTGGGGAATGTTTTCAGTTAAGAGTGCTGCACAATGTTCAAGGCAGATTAGTAAGGGCAATTTAAACGAAATTCTGTTGCTCTTGTGCTGTTTCTGCATTGTCAAGCAAAAATAATTCAAATAAACACATTTTGCTATTGACACAAAGGCACTGGGTAACATACCTCCTGGCCGGTTATAGTATTGCATACATGATATAAACTTAACATGTTGGGTAATATTGGAAAAAGGAAGTATCCATTATACTAAAAATGGAGAACATTTACATTATCACTGCCTACCTTCATGACAGGCTTGCTGCCAAGGAACAAATTCAGCTGGAGCAGAAGAAATGGGCCGCATATTGGTTGCACAGCCACAGCCTGCTGGGTGGAAGGCGGCCCATGGGTGGAAAAGAATGTTCGTTTAAAAGGACACTTTGTGGATACAGCAGAAGTTGTGCAGTATGACCACAGGCCTGGATTATGCCTATCGTAAGGTCAGGAGCCAGCTGGAATGTCCCATGGAAAACTTGCCACCTGGCAGCTAGTATGCCACAGGCACACTCCACATGCTGCTGTGTCCTAGATAGCCGGTAGTTGAATACTTGGTGCATATTGGTCAAATAGCAACGAGGAAAGGGCCGTAACATGTGCTACGTACGTCTGGATCATGCCATTAGGCATGCCGAATGGAAGACTTGCGGCGCAGTTGTAACACCGCTGCTCATCCAGGGAAGCCAAAGCACGTCGGATTCACAGCTGACGACACAGAGGAGAAAGAATGCGCGTTTCCAACAAATGTGTTGTTTCCTTACCAGTCAACATAAGGCTATACATGCGCAAAGTTGTAAAGAGTGAAATTGTAAATATTGGGCCCAATCTGCCTGTAGACAAATACGAAGACCTGCACACTGGTGAGAGCGATACCGGGCTGTGATTCATGGCCTGATATCGCTCTTGCAAACCTTCTAAAAACCCCTAGATGGAAAGCGGTTTCATGTGAAAACAGCCTTGCATCACTGCAGGGGTTCTCTTCATCCCATTGCTTTCAATGGGGTGGCAGCAGCGCCAGTCCCATTGAAAGCAATGGAAGAACATTGCGATCTCCTGGGAGTCCGTCATCACTGAACAACCTGCAGCTGCTGTCACAGTATTTAGTGATGAGGGAACTCCCCACGGGGATGAAGCAATCCCCTGCCGCTGCCATCACAGTAGCGGCAGGAGATCATGATGTTCTCCCTTTGTTTTTAATGGGGCTGGTACTGCTGCAGCCGGCCCCTTTGGGAACAAGATTAAACTCTTGGATGTTACAGCCTCACATCCCATTCCCTGCTGCAGCTTCCACTATTAACAAAGAATGGGACAACCGTGGGCCTACAACTCTGAATCGCTGGGGCCAAGGATGGGCTTTTGCTGATGTACTTGTTATTTTCATACATCCGCAGCTGACCTTAAATTTTCAAAAGTAACCAGACAAACTCCTTAAAGTTGCTTCACAACTACATTATCCTTCCTGGTTGCTGCTGACCAGGACATGTGACTGTTGTAGCCAATCACTATCCACGGCAGTGACCTTCTGTAGCCAGTGATTGGCTGAACAAACACGTCCTGGTCAGCAACAACCAGGAAGGACAGAGTGGTTGTGAAGCAATTTGAAGTAGTTGGAAATCCCTTTAAGTGTATATTATAGACTGGATTTTATTGGATAGATGGGCAAGATGGTAGTGGGACCCATCATTCCTTTTCCACACCCGGTATGGGATTTTCCCTTGCTCCCTTTTAGCTTAGGCGAGCTTCTTTACTGCGGCATAAAAGGCTGAAATGTAGTTAGTTTGTGTCTGGGAGACACGTCTCAGGCGGGGAGAAGGCTGGCTCATATATGTTGTATCTTATGTATAGGTGAGGAAATCAGTGTTTAGTTAGGCTATCTGCACATGGGCGGGCTGGACCCCACATGCAGGATTCCTACAGCAGAGTTCGACCCGGTTCCTGGCCAGTGACCACAACTTTACCTCTCCGCTCTCTTCCTCTGCTGGGAATGTGCCATCCGAAGCGCCAGTCAGCACATGTGCAGTATAGAGGATGCCGAGCTGTCGCTATTGCAAAACAATGGCCGGGGGACTGACGGCTTAGATTGACTTCAATGGAAGCTGGCCATGCGTAGCCCGCACAAAATCACAGCAAGCTATTTCCGCTCGTGGGCAGGAAATCGTGTTCTCGTAGCATACTATAGGCTGGATTTGCTGCAGAATCCAAAGGCAAATCCACCCGTGAGCAGGAGGTCTTAGTGCCCAGACAGGCAGGGACTTATATTCTCTTGTTGCATACATTGCTAATGCTGTACATGGCGGTGTAGCACAGAACCTGCGTTTAAGGGCTAAATAAAAACAAGTTGAACTTTACCAGTGCTGTCAATGTCAATCCACAACCCCAAAGCACACATCCTGACTATCTGTGGGCTTGTTCACAAGAATGATATTCTCATGTGAGTTTGGTGCGGTGCGATGCGCACAAAACTCGCATGAACTCAAAATCCATTATTTAGAATGGATTCATTCATAGGAGCAATCAGATTTTTAATCAAAACCGTTTTGCATCGCCATGAAATTTGCATGTTGGCAAGTGCGATATCAGGTGGAGTTTCTCATCCCGATATTGCACTCATCTATGTGAATGTAACCATAGAACACTACCATTTTGTAGTAATATGTAAGGAAACACAGCTCTGTGGCAGGGACACATAATTACGGTAAAGGCCCTTTTACACGCAACGATGATTGCCCAAGTCGTACAAACGTCCGAAAATGAGCCATAATAATGGGCATTGTGCACTTTTAGCTTGAATGATGCATTTCAATCTGCACAAAATCCATCGTTCATCGCTTTGGATTCGGACCTAAATTCCAACAATGGGTTAAAACTATATATAAATCCCTGAGCGCAAACGTAATTGTAAACGGCATCCCATCAACCAAATTTCAACTGGCAAGAGGCACCCGACAGGGATGCCAATATCCCCCCCCCCCCGGTGTTCTGGCTCCGCCCCATTCTACGCGTCATCGCGTAGCTCCGCCCCGTCACGTGTGCCGATTCCAGCCAATCAGGAGGCTGGAATAGGCAATGGACTGCACAGAGCCCACGGTGCACAATAGGAGAAGACCCGCGGTGCATCGTGGGTGAAGATCCCGGCGGCCATCTTGGAGAAGGAAGAAGTAGGAAGAAGTCGCAGAGCCGGGATTCGGGTAAGTAATATTTTTATTTTTATTTTAACACATCCCTTGGGTTTGTCCTGCGCCGAACGGGGGGCCTATGCAAAAAAAAAAAAAACAATTCGGCGCGAAACAACCCCTTTAAGCCAGAGATTTCCACAAATGGCTATTATGTTGCCAGAGGCCTAAGACAAGTACCTGGGCGAATCCAAGTACACTGTAAAGAGATCATCCCTACATGCACATTCTGGTTGGAAAGACCTGCCTACTTAGCTGTTGGGGTGCCAAACAGGATTCCTCACTTAAGTTGTTTTGCCCAGGCAGATACTGCCTTAGGGACCCATGCAGTGGCAAAGGCTGGATGAAGCGCTGAACTGTGCTGGATTACGGTTTTCTCCAGCAGGCTTTGGGGTATTTTGTCGCTTCCAAATTGAGTATTGTGTGCACACTTCGTCGACCAGAATCAGACACAAATGCTGGTCTAAAAACTGGGAGAGTCTCTACAATGTGTAGAGGCTCAAGCCTTTTATTATAACACATGACAACCGCCCTTCAATGGGCGTGCAACAGATTACATCAGTAACATATAGGATTCTCATTTGTCGGATCATATAGAATCCCCCACCTCTCTGCCCACCCCCTTCCAAGTCCCGTGTAGTTTGGACTTTGTCCTCTTTAGCATGCAGACAGCCTTAAGTAGTTTCTGTGTATGTGGCAACCTATTGTTTAAATAGATTGTATGAGGAGTGGAAGGGGCTAGGTAAACACTCAGTATTAAACACAGGATATACACGACACTATGGCCCTTTAACTCTTAGAGGCTGGTTGTGCAACTCTATGTACTTAGAGCAAATACTATGATTAGGTTGTGTGTGTGTCCTTTAAACTCCTCAGAGCTTAGAGTCATTACAACAGCAAAATACAATCGATAGACATTTTATAAATAATCATCATGTCTATCACAATCCCCCCTTAAAATGTCTATCCTCTAATTCTCTATCTAATTTTCACAGTTTTCTGCGCATGAGCCTATAACTGGAGCGCGTTGAAGGTTCGTTTTAGAGTCTTCAAGGGGGTGTAGGACTTGTCCACTCCTTCTGGGGATGCATTCAGCAAACTCATGGTGGGAGCGGCTTTTCCAGCATCAGTTTCACAGGTCTCTCTGACACAGGGGATAACACAGCAGACTAGAACAGAAAAGGTAACCATCAGTTCACATACAACAGCGACGCCCGTCTGTGCCAGGATCCTTTACCACCCGCTCATCCATGGCGAGTGCTGGTCCCAAAAGTTAGCTCTTTTTAGTTAGTGCGGTCAGCTTCTTAATGGCAACTGCGTCTTTACCCGCGGGTCACGTGTCGTCTAGGATGTAGGTACAACAAGTCTCCCCTATCATCTTACAGACACTCCCCTTTTTAGCTAAAGTCATATCTAAGGTCATTCTATTTTGAAAAGTCATAGTCGAGGTAGGTCCTATTGGTCGACTAGTCCCTATAAGGCGTCTCTACTATAATTTATAAACCACTGTTAATTATAATAAAACATAATTAATCCAGTCAACATTTATTTACCATAATGATCAGGAAAATGGACTCGAATCTAGTTTTAACTTGGTCTCTAATTTTTAAAACTTGTCAGGTACCCCCCTTGGCTATCCTATGACGTCAATGTACACGTGTAGATCAAAACTACCACCAGGGGTCTCTCTTCTCGCTCTAGTATAATGTTACAATACTAGTAGCGTGCACAGGTACGCACGGCGTGGGACTCCCTAATCTTCACCCACACCAATGTCCCTCCTGGAGATAGTCCTAATGGTGAACACGTCCAGGTCGCCTCACCCTTGCGTCAGGGTTTTCCCACTGCCCGTAAGTCCCTACTCCTAGGAGGGGGGGGATCCCTACCTCACCTCAGAGGGAGGCCATGGATTCCCTGGGCTCATTTCCGGGCATCCATACCCTCTATCTGTACAAGTTAACACCCCACAGGGTGTGCCCTCGCCGGAACCTAAGGTCTTCTGCACTATCCCTTGGCAAATGGGAATTCCACTGACAATCCATCTTAGGAGATCGGGGCAGGCGCAGTACGAGTACATTTCTCCTTTTCTTTGGTAGCGTATGTGGTTGGCATTATCAGAACTGGCTCTTCATCTTTTTCAAACAAGGGAAACGTTGGTGTCTGACAGGATGTGGAGGAGCATAAGGGCTTTACTAAGGCACACTCCCCTGTCCAATTACCCTCCAGGCGGGTCCTCTACCTCATGTCTCCACAAAGCCAGTAAACGTCTCCTAAGGACTGGACCTGATTCTGCATCTATTCCCCTCCTATCATACTGTAGGAGGAGCAATACCCGTTGGTGAGTTCCCCAAAAATCTCCCTCCACCCTGCCTATTTGCCCGGCAGGTGTAGTTTCCAGGGTAGTCAGTAATACTCTCTCTGGTGCAAAACACTTAAGTAGTTATAGAGTATTCCTTCTTCCATTTCTCACGGACAGTGTAATTAGCGGAAATGTTCGTGAAGAGACTAATAAACCACTCTTCAGCATCTACAGGGAGATTTAGGGGGACCATCCCCGAGTGTGGTCGGGCACTACCGCACATGCAACAGTTAGACTTGTTGCTCCTGTTAGCATTGTACCTCATCAACTCCAACCAGAGATTCTGGTCAGAGTAGCCAATCGCTACTGTCAAGGTGTCCTCAAAGGTAGGGTCGGCTATGATCATCATGTTCGTCAAGGTCTTTATCTTACGGCGGAGGGGGTTAATTATGGGCACGGGACTAAGTGAAGGCTTCCATTCGGGTGCATCTACCATACCCCTTATTTTAAACTTCCCTAAGGGATCTATCCTCCCGTACCGGTATGCCCCCAGACTATAAGTCTCCCCCGTCCCCCGGGCTTGGATCTCCCATGGTTAGTGTAACAACCGCATTAAAACCAAGCAGCATACTAAGTTCAGCCTTCCAATACCTGCTGTCCTTATTACTCTCAAGGAGGGTTATACGACTAATTAGGGATTTCCCGCTCTTATTTTTCTTATTTAAAGGAGATGTCTCGAGGAAGCAGTTAAATTTTTTTTTTGCCCAGTCCCCCCCATTAAACATACATTACTAATTACCCCTGTAAATGACATTTCTAGCTGGTTCGTACTTACCGTTCCAGCGTTTCAGCAACTTATAAAAGTTTCCTCAAGATGGCCGCCGGCTCTTTCCCCGTCGCTCGCTGCAGCCCGACGTGCGCGCTCCCGAGACGCCGCCAGCTGTGTCTCCATGGCAACCGGACGCATCGCAGCCGCCGACCAGACGCCCCGCAGCCGCCGACCAGACGCCCACCGCCAGGCAGCAGGTAACCGGCGCTAGCCCCCGGCTCCCCAGCGCTAGACCCTCAGCCCAGGTGAAGGCCCCGGAGCCCAGAGCTAGGTTCCGGAGCCCAGCGCTAGTTCCCCCGGCCTAGCGGCAGCCCCCCCCGGCCTAGCGACAGCCCCCCTCCGGCGCAGCCCGGCGCAGCGACAGCCCCCCCCCGGCGCAGCGGCAGCCCCCCCCCCGACAAATCACTTACCTGGGAGGCTTCTCGGGGCGGCTGGGCTGGGCTGGGCTTCTCCGCTGGGCAGCTCCAGTTTCTGCACCTTCCTCTAACAGAGGAAGGTACAGAATGGCCGCTGCAGCACGCTCCCGAGCAGTGACAGCTCGTCTGCGCATGCGCAGAAGAGCTGTAGCGGGGAGCACACTGAAGCGGCTCGTGCTGAATGGAGAAGACCGGACTGCGCAAGCGCGTCTAAAAAAGCAAGCTGCCAGCGAATTTAGACGGAACCATGGAGACGAGGACGCTAGCAACGGAGCAGGTAAGTGGAATAACTTCTGTATGGCTCATATTTAATGCACAATGTACATTACAAAGTGCATTAATATGGCCATACGGAAGTGTATAACCCCACTTGGTTTCGCGAGACCACCCCTTTAAGGCACTTCGCGGTTTATAGCACCAGTCTATTCCTGTGTTACATCCCACTAATCCCCAATAACGGCAGTCTTCTCCCCAGACTTTATCAGTGGCGCAAACATATTGTATTCCCCGGGTATATAAGTCATATAACCAGCTGGACTGAGCTAAATCTGGCCTGCGGTGGGATCTTGCGCCTAGACACGGGACCACAGTACAATAGTCGAAGGAATATGCGGCTACTTGAGCATTGGACGAGTTATACTAGAAGGTAACCATACCCTCATATTCTTCCGACTAAGGATTCCAGTTGCCACCCTCCTCTCTCACTAGCCCTAACCAGAGTAATGTCTTTGGCACAACTAAGACTGGTCTCCCGGATCTGAAGCTTTCTTACAGTATGAAGCATGGATCCATGTAAGTCTTTCGGCTAGTTTCACAGCTGTGGCAGTAGTCAGAAGCACCTGGTAGGGGCCATCAAATCGGGGCTCAGGAGGGTGCTTCCTGGGGAACTTCTTGACGCACACCCAATCCCCAGGCTGCAAGATATGTGTCCCAGTGTCTGCCTCTGAGTCTGGAAGAGAACACCTGTGCATAGGCTTTGGTTAGTTCTTTAACAACGGAAATCACATACTCAGTCAACACATCAGATTGTAATTGTAACTACTGAGGATAGTAACAACCTAGCCTTGGGGCTAGCCCAAACAATCTCGTAGGGAGATAATGCATGATCCCCCCTGGGTTCATATCTAACACTGTATAAGGCTATTGGAGGACAGTCTTTCCAAAGTGGCGTCATTTTTAAGTATCTTACTTTTTAGCGTGCCACTACGTCTCTCCATCTTTCCACTACTCTAAAGATGGTACAGTATGTAAAAGGCCTGGGATACACCCAGAGCAGACATGACATGTTACATTCACCTGCGAAGTTTATACCTCTGTCTGACTCTGAATCACCTCTGGTACCCCATATTCACAGTTTACCTCGTTCATGAGCTTCTTTGCGGTTACCTACTTGTTTGCCTTGGTAACAGGGTCGGCCTCCAACCTGCAAAGACATCAACAACAACAAGCACGTATTCATACTTCCCAACAAGTGGGAGCTGAACGTAGTCAATTTGCAATCCCTGAAATGGGTAGAGTGGTCTAGGCAAGTGTGATGTGGCAAATTTACTTCTGCCCTGTCTCACCCATGGCATAGATCATGCTAAACCGGACAAATGATGCAGCAGCTACAGAGAACCTAGAAGTCGCCCAACCTCTTTCAAGCGTCGTCGTCAGTGCTGCTTTACTAGGTGGGTCTTTGCGTCCATCAGCTGGGCCATCATGGGATACAGGAACTGTGGTGGGCAAGTGCTGTTGACCGTTCACCACATGCTGTCCTGTTTCTGCTGCTCCCATATTAGTCCATTTATTCTTTCCTTCCTTGCTGGCTGGTAACTGTAAAAGTCTTTAGCATATCAAAGTCCAAATTTTTGTCAATGTCCAAAGTTTTTTACCACTGACTCATGCTGTCAGTATCTTTTCTTCTTTCTTCCACGGCTTGAGGGCCGCTGCCTTTGCTGCGCTGTCAGCAAGGGTGTCGTCTCTCGCCTCTCCAGTGTAGGAATCGGTGCGAACTCTCAACTTTGTCAGGTAGAAGTAGGGCCTCCATGCGACTCTGTACCGCTGCACCATTCTCAATTGGTTGTCCTGCTAAGGTAAAAACTGTCTGGCCTTCCATATTGGGCCGTAATCATGAGCTATGCCAAATGCATACCAGGAGTCAGTGTAAAGGATTGCCGGTCTTACCTCTCGCCACTCTACATGCCTCAGTGATGGCCTTCAATTCCGCTTCTTGTACTGTGACATGCGGAGGCAGAGCTTCTGCTTCTAGGACATCTTGTTGTGTGACCACTGCATATCCGATGTGGAGTCATCAATCCTCTCCCTGGTACCATCTGCAAAAAGCTCAACATATGCATTATCAACAGAGGTTCTGATAACTGTTTGCATACCTGCAGTTTCTTACTGAATTAGTACTAAATAATCGTGCTGATGTTCTATTTCACATGGCTCGGAATCTTGTAGCACAAAATCATTTATTTATTTTTTCAAACCCAATAGCTGATCTACAACACCTAGATCATCTATGACCCAGATCACCTATGCCTCCCCCCTTTTGAACCGGAATACTCAATGGAAAAAGAGTCATTGCGTTCAAACTAGTAAATCAAGAGGCACAAAAACAAGCACTTTGTAGGTCAAGGTGACATTGTATGCAGCGAAGTCTGAGCGAAAATCTCCTTACAAAAAAAATGTTTTTCCTTTCAGGTCGCAGTTAGCATTTTTTACCACAAGGGGGCGCCACACAATTCAAATTTTACGTCACCCAGTGTAATAGTATTTCAGGGTATGGCCAGCGTTTAGCTTTTACTCTCCTGTCGGAATATAATTATAGCTTCAGTGTAGACTGACACTAGAATATACAAAAGACTTAAAGAAAAACTAAAGAATACGGATGAATTAACATCCTACTCTGGGCAATTCAGTCCCTCTTTCTTCACATAAAAAGTAAAATTACTTCACCAAATTGCATGAAAAAAGTTTGCTGGGTGACTATAGTGAAATTATTCCATCTGTAGGAGCCTTCCGTAACATCATCTGTCTGAGTATCCATTGGAGAAGCGGGCAGTGGAAAACAGAGCCCCTGGGAACATGAGAGAGCGTCCCCTGTCATGTATTCCTGGTCTCTGCCCCCCATGCATCAACTCCAATCTTCCATGCACTATAAACCAGCTTAGTCATCTACTATGTCCCAAGCTGTATCTCCACAAAGGTTTGTTTCCCTGAACTTATCACACATCCAAAGTGGCCACATCTTGGAGTGTAACAAAGTCTGGTCAAACAAAACCTTACTTCAGGCAATCATGATGTTAGCACTGGATACAGTGGCATTGGGGAATATAGGCCTGCCAAATGCAGCAAAATGGCCGCCAGAGGCAGAAGGGGGCGGGGCTACAGATCTCCCAGGTGAGGCAAGATGGCCGCTGGAGGAGAAAGGGGCGGGGCCAGGTCCTGTCCCGGATGGGGAGGGACCGGAAGTAACATCACACACCCTGAAAGTGAGCACATGGGGGGAAGTAACTTCAGGGTGGGGGCAGGCCTCACTACATTTTCCGCAGAGTCACACTATGTTGGACTGTAAACATTGCAAGCGCGGCCGCCATTACAGGGAGGGGCTGTAGTGAACACAAAGGCATTACATTGTTCATTAGCAATACACATACCCCCCCCTACATGCTTTCTCCTCTTCAATCTCTTAACTACATTATACCTCCTCCTAGCAATCTAAAAACACCTTTCTTTCTGCTAGGCTTCCTGCTCATCTTCTGAAAACTTTCTACAGCCTATCTTATCTGTCCATGACCTAACATTTCTTTCTGCAACTTTTCCTGGTCCTTCTCTTTGTATAACATTTCTACATGTTCAGTAAACTCTGCTGCCTTCCCTTCAGCAACCAGATCACAAGCTCTATGACCTTTGTCCTTGCTCACTTTGCTCCCCATTCTCTAAACAACCTGCGTCTATGCCTGAACCTTCTTCAAATCCTTCCAATATAACCTCTTTCCCACTCAGATTACAATACGCATTAATTCTATAAAACACAGGGAAAGACAAAGTAAACAGAAAGGGTTAATTGAGAAGTGCTCTTAGTGGCTTAACTTCAGTCCACTCTCTTATCAGCACCCTCCCCCCCCCCAATAATAAACACTGCACATTCTTTCTATAATACCAAACAGACGGGATTACTGGAGAATACCCACAACGGCTCAAGGTATATATCTCATCTACCTTTATATCAACCCACCGTATACTAGTAATCCCCAAGAGCACTCCTCGTACACGATCTAGACAGGACATTTAGCTATACACAGAGACTGACGATTATTTTCAATGACCAAAACCTCAACAATATTCTGGAGAAATCAGCCGTCACAACGCACGGCTATACCTTTCCACATATGAGAACATAACACGCTCAATCATAAAGGTAAGTATACGTATCATAAATCTTCCTAACCTCACACTAGTTTTACCTAGGAGCACATGTCACTGGCGTGTTCCCTCAGACTTAAACAGCCGAGTCCGCCCTCCCGACACATTAACCCTCACAGAATTTGTCTCTTGGTCTTGCATACACAATTTTTAACCGTCTCAGACATAATATACACAGCATACAAAATACCCCTTGAGCAGGTTAAAACGGTGGTCTTTTTTCCGAGTAAGAAAGAACTATATTACCTGCCTTTCATTGATTTATCACTCTGGATCAGGAACAGGCAGAAAAGCAGTCAGAACCCAGATCACATCGGTAGATTTACATAAAGCAATCTTACCGTGTTCTGTAGATTTTCGGGCCCCTGAGTTCTGCGTGCCGTCTGCCGATCTCTGTATTTTTCCAGAATGAAAGAAATCAAAATCTCTTAACTCGGTCCACCCAGGAGACGCCAATTGTGCTGGATTACGGTTTTCTCCAGCAGGCTTTGGGGTATTTTGTCGCTTCCAAATTGAGTATTGTGTGCACACTTCGTCGACCAGAATCAGACACAAATGCTGGTCTAAAAACTGGGAGAGTCTCTACAATGTGTAGAGGCTCAAGCCTTTTATTATAACACATGACAACCGCCCTTCAATGGGCGTGCAACAGATTACATCAGTAACATATAGGATTCTCATTTGTCGGATCATATAGAATCCCCCACCTCTCTGCCCACCCCCTTCCAAGTCCCGTGTAGTTTGGACTTTGTCCTCTTTAGCATGCAGACAGCCTTAAGTAGTTTCTGTGTATGTGGCAACCTATTGTTTAAAT
Organism: Eleutherodactylus coqui; assembly: GCF_035609145.1. Taxonomy (NCBI): domain Eukaryota; kingdom Metazoa; phylum Chordata; class Amphibia; order Anura; family Eleutherodactylidae; genus Eleutherodactylus; species Eleutherodactylus coqui. The sequence goes on from NC_089844.1 coordinate 76,031,344, forward strand.
AGATTGTATGAGGAGTGGAAGGGGCTAGGTAAACACTCAGTATTAAACACAGGATATACACGACACTATGGCCCTTTAACTCTTAGAGGTTGGTTGTGCAACTCTATGTACTTAGAGCAAATACTATGATTAGGTTGTGTGTGTGTCCTTTAAACTCCTCAGAGCTTAGAGTCATTACAACAGCAAAATACATTTGGGTTATACAAATCGATAGACATTTTATAAATAATCATCATGTCTATCACAGAACCTGCAGATTTAGCAGAGGCCTCCATGAATCTACTAGTGGGATACTTAAAGGGGTTGTCCCGCGCCGAAACGGGTTTTTTTTTTTTTCAACCCCCCCCCCCCCCCCCCCGTTCGGCGCGAGACAACCCCGATGCAGGGACGTACAGAAAGCTTACCGGAGCGCTTACCTTAATCCCCGCGCTCCGGTGACTTCAATACTTACCTGTGAAGATGGCCGCCGGATTCCTCTTCCTCCGTGGACCGCAGCTCTTCTGTGCGGTCCATTGCCGATTCCAGCCTCCTGATTGGCTGGAATCGGCACGTGACGGGGCGGAGCTACACGGAGCCTGCATTCTGCACGAGCGGCTCCATTGAAGAGAGCAGAAGACCAGGACTGCGCAAGCGCGGCTAATTTGGCCATCGGAGGGCGAAAATTAGTCGGCACCATGGAGACGAGGACGCCAGCAACGGAGCAGGTAAGTAAAAAACTTTTTATAACTTCTGTATGGCTCATAATTAATGCACAATGTATATTACAAAGTGCATTAATATGGCCATACAGAAGTGTATAGACCCACTTGCTGATGCGGGACAACCCCTTTAAGTGAAGCTGCATCTGGCAATGGTAAGGTGGTTGAATGGTAAGGTAGGACATAACAGGGGAAAATCCTTCATGGGGGGTGGCGGGGAAAGCCCACTTTGAGACAAGTTCAGGAGGGAACAGATAGGAGACCTCAAAACATTTTGGCCTTGGAAAACGCTTATCTGGATGTTTCCCCTCCATGAACAAGAGGTTATCAAACTCAGGATGGTTGTTGAAAGTCTTGGAGCGTCTGACCTGATGAAATGAAACCTCCTCCTGTGCCAAAACCACGCTTGAGTCCTTGATCTGTAAAGTGTCCTGGATGGCCGTAAGTAGGCTATCCATCATATCCCTGTTCAGCCTGCAGTCTGGGTCTAACTCAGAGTGAGATTCCGGGTGCGACAGTTTCCTTGAGAAAGTATGGTCATCTGGGAACAAAGAGCAATCCGAGGCAGGATCCTGGGTGGGGGAACGGGATTCTTCCAGGCTCTGCCACGCTGCAATTTCTCTCTTCGTACCTTTGAATCACCCTGGGAGGTGGATGAGGACCAAGAGAGGCCAGGTGCAAGACATTTCTAGGCTATTACCATGGACTGACACATCTTGGTGAGCATTTTAACCAAGTGAGACAGGAAGAGGACCCATTCGGAGGGAGGAACATGTACCTACAAGGCACCCCCACACTGCTACATAGAATGCCGTTCCCCATGTGCGTCTTCACACTGCTACATAGCATCCCACAGTTCCCCATTTCCTTCTAGTACCCAACTCTGCTCACCAGCATTTCACCATTACCCTTGTGCCTCCTCGCACTGCTAACTAGCATCCCACCATTCCCTGTATCCCTCCAGTGCCTCCTCACACTGCTACCCAACATCCCATCATTTTCTGTGTGCCTCCAGTGCACCCCCAAACTGATACCCAGCATCCCTCCATTCCCCATGTGCTTCTAGTGCCCCGCACATTGCTACCCAGCATCCCAGTTTTCTGTGTGCCTAAAGTGCACCCACACACTGCTATTCAGCATCTCACCATTTCTCATGTGCCTCCTAGCACTGCTACCTAACATCCCCCCGGTCCCCGTGTGTCTCCAGTGCACCCCCACACTGCTACCCTGCATCCCACCATTCTTCATGTGCATCCAGTACCCACTTTCCTCATCAGCATCCCACTGATCCCTATGTGCCTCCAGTGCCCCCACACTGCTACCCAACATCCCACTGATCCCTATGTGCCTCCAGTACCCCCACACTGCTACCCAACATCCCATCGATCCCTATGTGCCTCCAGTGCCCCCCACACGGCTCACCTGCATCCCACCATTCAGGTGCACCTCAGCATAAACCTCTCACATGTGCATTTCATTCACCCACCAGATCCCCATACACCTCACAAACTTCACTCAGCCCCAATGTACTTCTCATTTCACCCCTTGAATCTCACCCTGTGGCCCCCACAAGCATCCCGAAGCCCCCCACATGCTTTTTTTTTACATTACTCTCACACAGGATATTCTTCCGCTACAACCAATATCCCCCCCCATCCTCTGCGGCCCCGCCCGACTATCTGCGGGCGGCACCTGCAACTCCACACAGGAAGCCCTCGTGTCTTCAGAGCCCGCCTTTACTAGAGTCATGTGACTGGGGCATGTCAGCTGACCCGCTGACGTCAGAGGTCCTGGCCATGCTCCTGTAGTGTGAGAACTGCGGCTGAAAAGGGAAATAGTGTAGTGTACGGCTGCAGAAGGCAATCCGCGTGCACGCTGTGTAGTCACGTGGTGCCGATTCCAGCCAGCTGATTGGCTGAATGCGCCGCGCCGGAGAACTGCGGCTGAAAGGGAAATATGCGAGCGGGTGAAGTGAGTAGCGCTGCTGCTGCACCGTGCTGTTACTATGGCGTCCGGCTGCATAGTGCTAGCATTATATAGCGTCTGCATGCTCTGCTTCTGAAGGGCAGTACCCACACAGTAATAATCAGTAACTTGTATGATGGCTTTCAGGGCGAGCAGGGCAGCAAGCATGGTTGCTTTAATAGGGTCTTGCTACACCGCGGTATCTCTGCGTTGGCACGCGGATTGCCGAGGGACCTTTCACGCAGGATGAAATTGTCCGCAGCACGGCAGCAGACTTTGTCAGTTAGAGCGGCTTCTCACGGACATAAGTGCGCCACGTATTGCGTCCTTGGAATTAGCGTCCGCAATACGCAGAGGATAGAACCCGTTGGTGGCAATGGGTTCGTTCTCATTCACGCATTTTGGTCGCACGCAAAGAAAGAATAATAGGAACTGCTCTACCTTTCTGCACATTTGTGTACCAAGGGACCCGCAGAAATCTA